>NC_047037.1:79682412-79994578 GCF_011762595.2 Tursiops truncatus | reverse complement strand
AATTTTGGATTGACTGAATTTTTTTTTTCTTTCAGCACCTTAAAAATAATTGTCCACTGTCTTCCTGTCTTCTGTTCTCCACTCTTTGTAATGATATGTCATTCATCATTCTTAACATTGTTCCCATGTATAAATATTTTGGATTTCCACCCCCCCCCCCAGCTTCTTTTAAGAATTTTTTTTCTTTAGCTTTTCAATAGTTTGACCATCATTCACTTAGGTCTTTTTTCCTTGTATTTACCTTTCTGGGGTTTGCTGAGTTTTGTGTTTCTTTACATTTATGTCTTTCAATATATTTGGAGAAATTCCAATTATTTTCTCAATTAAATGTCTGCCTCATTCTTTCTCTCTTGATCTTCTCACACTCTAAATATATATAGATATGTTAAAATTTTTGATATTTACCCATGTCACTGAGGCTCTTTTCATTTGTTTTACAATTATTTTCTTTCTATTCTTAAGATCAGATAATTTCTATTGTTCTATTTCAAATTCCATAATTTTTTTTCTTCTGTCATCTTTATTGTGGTGTTAAGCCAGTTCAGTGAATTTTTATGTCAGTTATTCTATTTTTAAGTTCTAGAATTAACACAGGGGTTTTGGGGTTTCTTTGTTTTTTTTTTTTTTTTTACAGTTTTTATTGTTATGCTGAGATTCTCTACCTGTTTTATCACTATGAGAATACACTCTTTACATCACTGGGCATAATTACAGGCTACTTTAAAATGCCTGTCTGGTCATTCTAATGTCTTGGTCATCACAGATTTAGTTTCTGTTGTCTTCTTTTCTTTTAAGTGTGAGTCATATTTTCTGTTTATTTATATAGCAATTTTGAATATTATATTTTCTGGATTTGGTGATTGATGCATTATTGAAACTGAATTGTTACTGTCTTCTGAAGAATGACAATTGTTTTTGTTTGTTTGAACAATTAAGTTGGCTGAATTCAAGTTCTAAACTCTCTCCCCCATGATGAGTGGAAGCTACAATTTCTGTTCTGTTCTTTTAGTCTTTTTTTTTTTTTTTTTTTTTTTTTTTGCAGTACACGGGCCTCTCACTGTTGTGGCCTTTCCCATTGCGGAGCACAGGCTCCAGACGCGCCACACAGGCTCAGCGGCCATGGCTCATGGGCCCAGCCACTCTGCGGCATGTGGGATCCTACCAGACCGGGGCATGAAACCGTGTCCCCCGCATTGGCAGGCAGACTTTCAACCACCATGCCACCAGGGGAGCCCTCTTTTAGTCTTATTGGACTTTTTTGAGTGAGCTCTGTGCATTCATAGTTCATACATCAGCCAGAGATTTGGGCAGAGTTCATACATAGACTTTGGGTCTTCCCATCTGAGGTGTTTTCCTTTTTAGGATTTTCCTTTTATTTTTTAACTGTGGTGATAGCCCAAAACCTTGCCCTCTGATTTGTCACACCAGAAACACTTCATGTTTCTAGCCAAGTTTGCACAACCCAATGCAGCATGCACATGACTATACCCTACCTCAAAGTCATAAAAACATATATTCAACCAGTATTTTCTTCTTCCAAAAGTTGTTTCTCTCTGCTTTTGCCATCTCTACAGTGCTTTCAAATAGCTGTTTTTTATCCAGAGTTTAAGTAGAGAGTTGGATTCTCATTGTAAAGAAATTTAAATATTATTAATATGATTTATATGATTTGAGCTCATTTACACATTTAATAGACTTTACTTGAGTTTCTTTTTTATGAATATACTGTATTCTTTTTTTTTTTTTTTTTGGCTGCACCACCAGGGATTGAACTTGCACCCTCGGGAGTGAAAGCACAGAGTCTTAACCACTGGACTGCCAGGAAATTCCCGAATATATCACATTCTTAAAAGTATTAATTAAGAATTTGTTTTATGTGGCAGTGCAACAGGTATATAGAGAAATAAATTATCTGAATGTTTCCTCACTTTTGACTGTGTGATGTAAGCTTTGGGATTTATGAGAGCAAGGAAACTTAAAATAAGCAAAAAATATTACTTGGTGTCTCCGATAGAAAACTGCATTATTTAGAGTATAGACTTCTGGGTTATCCAAATCTAATTCTACGGGATATCTAAACTCTTTGTTCCTTTTATGTTATTTTACAACTCTGTAAGGTGCAGATAAATTACAGTAATGCAAATAATTCTCATGATAAACATGCAAATAAATTCTGTCTGATGGAGTTTCAATATACTTCCTTCCCCTCATGGAAGATGCTGGTTTTTAGTCTATTTACAAATTCACTTTAATATTCCTGATCTATACATGTGTCTGTTCTTTGGATCTCCCTTTGAACTGGTTTTAACATCTGCCTGATTCCTTCATTAATGATGATTTTTAAAAATCTTTAATATATGATTTATATTTGTGTGAAAGCTATGATTTTACCTTTATTTGAAAATTTTCTCTTGACACAAAATACAAAAATAATTCAGTGCAAGTCATACTAATAGGCACGTAGTAATCCATCATCCCATACCCTTCTTGGGAATTTATTTTATCAAAAATTTTTAAATTTATTTAAACTTTTATTCAGTGTGCTTCGTGATTATATGTACTTCCTTAGTCACTTGGATAACCAATGAACAGTGAGCTTACCAGTTATAAAATATTTTTTAAAGACAGCTTTGGCTGCTGGAAAGTGCTTTCTTATATTAAGCCAAAATCTTCAGGCAATTTCTAACTATTGGGTCTGATTATATTTCTTATGCCATACAGAATAAATATAATCCCATTGTTACATAATTGTCCTTCAAATATAGAAAATAGCCATATTCACTCTTAACCATTCTTCCCCTTCCAGGAAAAATCTCCTGAGTTCTTTAGCCTTCCTGAGATGGATTGGAATCCCTTAATTATATTAGACACTCTGATATGGCACTACTTCACAATAGACCCTATAATTCTATGACTATACATTGATGATTACATTAGCAATTTTGGCAAAGACATCACTATGCTTATTTTCACACAGAGATAAAATCATAATATGTGCTTCTGTCCATCCATATTTTTGGTACACAATATTTTAAGATTTTGTTTGAGGGCTTCATTTACGTTTTAATGATATGACTAGTGTTTGGTTTCAATTCTATAAAATGATCTTGACTATATATACATATACTTTATTTATAAATTTATTTTGTAATATTTTATATTTGCAATGATACCTTTTTGGCACTGTCTTATTTTTTACTCTTTTTAATTTTGGAGGCATTTTAGATTTTTATTTTTGTTCACATGTTTAGCTTGATATGTGTAACTTTTTATAGTGCCTAATGTTTCTTATTTATTATTCAACTATTTAACTTTTGTTTTCATTTGATCCCTATTACTATGGAATAATCAATAAGCTTTTTCTATTTTTCTATTTTCTCATCTTCTCCTTCTACTTTTTAGTTACATTACATCTGCATTGATAGAACATTTGCTATTTGTATAATTTCCCTTCTTGTCACCACTTTGTTTTCAAAGGAAACAAACAAAAAACCATTGGGAAACACTGAATATGACATATTAACGGTAAATATACATAAAATGATAGGATAAAACTGAAACCAAAAGCATGTCATATTACAGTATTACAATGGTCATGATCAGTTTTTTGGCCAGTCTTCCCAGAAATCATTTGGTTTGGATAGAACCAGAAATTTCTTCCCAGAAATCATTTGGTTTGGATAGAACTTGTTCACTGGTAGATTCCTCAGGAAGGGCTTTTGAGACTAGTATCCCCTACTTCTTGAAGGTTAAGTCCTATTTATTTCTACTTTAATATTTCATTATGGCTTGGCTGGATATAAAATCCTTTGGTTCATACTTTCTTTCCTATAGTTTCTAAAAAATGCTACTCTGTTGATTTGTTTTGTAATTGTTGTTAATATGATGCCAATATTAATTTGTTCCCTTAGTATATGACTTGATCTTTTTGTCTAGAGACCTAAGGTTTGGTTTGGTTTTGTTTCCTTCAATATTAATTTCTAAGAATTGTATAATGATATGTTTTGGAGTCATCTGTTTCTGGCCCAAGTTTTCCAGAAATAGTGGGTCCTTCTAATAAATAAATTCAGGTGTTTTATTTCTTGAAAAAATAGTTTTAAAAATGATTCTATTCCATTGCTATTTAAAAAAAATTTTAAGGTCTCCAATTATTTGTATCTTGGGTCTTCATTTTCCTATTTTATTTATCAGTCTTTTTTGCTCCGATCCTTTCAAACCACTTTCTTTATGTTCCTTTAGTTATTTTTACGCCTTATCTCAATATTCTCAACTTAATCTACTCCCTTTGGGGTACCTTATGCTCTGTCTTCATTTTTAATTAATTTTTGTCTTTTCCTTCTATTTCATTCCTGATTATCATCCTATTTCACAGCTTTCTGAATTTTTTTCAATTTTTTTTGAGTTTTATAATTTCTGATTTAAGTGTTTTTTTTTGTTGTTTTTAATTTATTTTTGGCTGTGTTGGGTCTTTGTTGCTGCGCACAGGCTTTCTCTAGTCACAACAAGCAGGGACTACTCTTATCTGTGGTGTGCAGGCTTCTCATTGCGGTGTCTTTTTGTGGAGCACGGGCTCTAGGCACATGGGCTTCAGTAGCTGTGGCACGTGGGCTCAGTAGTTGTGGCTTGCAGGCTCTAGAGCACAGTCTCAGTAGTTGTGGCACACAGGCTTAGTTGCTCCACGGCATGTGGCACCTTCCTGGACCAAGGCTTAAACCTGTGTCTCCTACATTGGCAGGCAGATTGTTAACCACTGTGCCACCAGGGAAGTCCCAAGTTGTTCTTACATAAACACAAATGCTTGTTTAATAACATTTAATTTAGGTTGGAGTGTTATGTTGTAGTTCCCTTCTGCTTCATTACTATTCTTTCAGGAGTTTTCATGAGCTCAAATTTTTATTGTTATTTTCTGTTTTCTTTCTAGTTTTGTATGGATGGAGACGAGCACTTGTTTATTTTGAGATGTCATCTTCTGGGACTAGTAAGCAGTTGTATGCAGGCATGGCTGAAGTGCTTCAGATAGTTTACTAAGTTTTGTAGCTGACTTTGTTCTTTTCTCTTGATATAATGGTATATAGTCTTTCAAGAGGAGATAGTTGTGTTTTCTGATTTTCCAATTCTGTTTGCCTGTTTCTACAGAGTCAAGCTACTTTTATATACCCTTGGAATTTTTTTAAAAACCTTGGCTAAACACAATCCATGATACACACTTTCTCTCCTTGAACTTTCTTAATCATACTCTTTAATACCTACCTCTTATTTCCTTTTTCATTGTTACCACCAGGTCTCAAAATAATGAATCCCTTTTATAAGTTTTCCCCTTTTCACCAGAAGCAATGTCTTCTTGAGCCTCTCACTTTGAGTCCTGCACACAAAATTGCTTTCACTTCTTTAATAACTCTTTTCTGAGTTACTGGTAACAAACCTGACTTGAATATTTTCTTATTAAGTGTAGGAGTCTCTTTCTAGGGGTAATTTTATCTGAGTTCCATCACTCTTGGTCCCTTGTTCTTCTAACTATTTCTACCTCTATCCCGCCTCACAAGCACGGGCTCTGGTTGTACATCTGTGCAATTTGGGTGTTTATTGACTTATCCATGGCTTAGGGCTTGTAGTGATCTCCATGCCCTAGTTATGCTGTAGGCATGAGTCAGGGGTGGTTTTATTTCTTTTTCTTTTTGATCTCTATGGATTTTTTGGAAGATGTATGAAAATCTTGACTTATACTGTTGCTATCATCCTATGAAATATTAGAATGCAACAATTGCTCTTAAACTGGTCCTGATTAGCTCTCACTGGAAACAGAAAAGCCAGAGTCATAGTGATATGATAGGTCACAAAGATATATGAAAAGACTGATATATAGAAATCTGTATTACTTTAACATGAAAATTCAAGAATGTTATTCTTACTGGTCTATTTTCAAGAATTTTGAATACAAGTAAGCCCTGATTAATATGCATCAGGGATAAAATATTATGATTTTAGAATTTGTCTATTGAATTCCTCTCAAAAAACAAAAACAAATTATCTGTGTAGATTGAATTATAGTTTTAAATTATTCATGCCCCTCTAATGCTGGCCTATATCCATATCATTGGCATACCTCTGTGGTAAGCAGAATATAATTACGCATCTCTTTTCTTTGAGCTTAGCCAATTGACTTGCTTTGGCAAAATATGTTAGTATATGTGACATAAGCAAAACCTTAAAATATGTTTAAATATTTGGGTTTGCCTTCTTGAACTCTTATTTTAGTCATGAGAAAATCATGCCGCAGATAGTTGCCTCTCCATGGAGAATGAGACCCACATTGTGCAAACCTGGTTCTAATATGAAACTTGGAGGCAAACCCAGTCTAGATCAATGGAATTAAAGATGATCCACAGTTTCATGGATAAAGAAATAAGTCTACTGTTGTAAGCCACTGAGTTTTAGTGTGGTTGGTTATGCAGCATCACTTACACAATTGCTACCAACAAGAGCTATGATAAAACCTAAAACTGATGGCAGTGTTTTGGGAACTGGTCAGCAGGTGACAAGCATATTGTAATAGGAGGCTAGAAAAACTGTAAAGGAAGTTATAAAAAGGGGAAAAAATTTTAACCTATGCCATGTAGTGGCTAAATGTTTGGTAATACTGTCACTTATTATAGTGGGGAGAATAGAAAATATACCTAATGAACTTTTCATGTTGATTGAGGAGATTTTGAGGTCGATTGCTGAGATCCCAAGGTGGCTGCTACAGGCTGCATATGATAAAGTTCTATAAGACTGGAAAGAACTGGCCAGGATAAAAATAGAGTTGAGAGGGAATATGAATAATCCAGGAATGCTAAGATTGCAAAATTGGAAAGTTAAACTGCTTTTCACCATATTAAATATATGGCTATTAAGATATAGCCTCAGGGGAAAGAATAATTCTCTGGTACTTCCAATAAAATATAGCATCAGAGTATGTTAAAATTAAATGTGTGACTATAATACCACTTTTAAACCTCTGAAAGAATTAAATGAGCATCTAGTAGATCTCTTCAGCTGGAAAAAAATGAGGAGTGCCTCCTAGAAAGTTTAAGAGTATGGTCTCCCAGATGTCTTATACACCCAGGGAAACTATCATTGCAATGAAATAATTGTGGTTGTAGCTATTGGAATGTGAAATTGAATGAAATCAAATACATAGAAACTTTACAGTTTTTGAGAGAGATGTATTGGCAAAATCTCTCTCATCTGGACTAAAAGAAACTGAAAGTGTGCAAGATGTAAAAAGACCATTGAGCCTTCTCCTTTCTCTATGTGGAAAGCAGGTTCAAAACCTCCTCTGCTCTGAAGAAAAAACATATTCTCCCATGTGTTCTTCAGAAGTGACCAAGAAGATGTTTTTAGAAAAGGAAAGGCCTCCTAAATCACAGAAAAGGAGCAATGGAGAACAGTGGATGAGGGAATCATGCCCAGAGAGCAGACACAGGACCAAATCAAAGAGCATTGCCTGCTCCTAGGATGTGTGGATTTGGCACTATTTGCCGAGCAGGAGTATGAAATTTCTATGGACAATTGACTGGCATGTGCATTCCTTTATCACTTTTTTTGAAGGGGAATGTTTATGATGCTTTTTCCCATCCTTGTTATACCACTGTACTTCAGATTCTGCTGAAATTTCAATTAGCTTATGAACCACAAGGAACTGCATCTGGGCACAATGTAGATCTTCTGATTCTCAACTTTGAGTCTGCTCCTTTTGGTGAAACTTTTTTGGGGGGGGTTGCCTAGGAATGAGTATATTTTATATGTGAGTAATTATGAACAACAAAGAAGCTGTGAAAGATTGAATCATTCTTTCTCAATTCTTAACTCTCCTGCAGTAACAATATACATCCACAGTCCTATCATGATGGAAGGAGAGAACTAAGCAACTCTTGCTTTGGGTTTGATCACAAGAGTTCTTTTAACCATAAGATGTTAGTGGATGTGTTACAAACAAAGGCTTTAAAAGGTCTTTCAAGCTGAGCTTGCATTCTTGTGCTCCTACCTTTCATGTGTGAAGAATATGCCTTTGGTAGCTTTGGGGTCCAAAAAGGATGAGAGACACTTAGAGATAATCTGAACCCAGCCTGCAGTTTGGAGTTAAGCCCAATCAAACTCATACAAGCCTAACCAAGACCAGCTGAGCCTCAGATCCATAAGCATGAAATAAATACTTACTTTTTATGTTCTGAAGGTTTTTTTTTTTTAACACAATATTATTATGGTTATATTTAAATCATGCACTCTCTTTTACTTAACAAAATACTTTGATGAACCTTTGGCAATTAGGAAATTCTTACTGCATTGTCTCGAAGGAGCATAAATGAAGAAAAGGTTGAATTTCTTGGCATAACAAAGTGATATATATTTGCAAGGAAGACCAGAGGCCCAAGCAAACGTGAAGGGACATAACAGAAGAAAGTTATCCTGAAATGAAATAACACCTGAATCTGTAGCTTATTTATAAGTTTGTACTATATTCCAGTAAAAAATTTAATCAAAAGCTCAAATAAGTGAAATCCTGATGAGTTTACTGAATGAAGTGCACAATTATTTCTTCTTCTGATTAAAATAACACTCAAAGTTTAAACTATTCTTCAAGCAATTCTCGTGGGGGATTCTCCCTCATATCACCTTTAGCGCTCTGTAGAAGGAAGACCCCAGAGCTAGCTCATCCCACTTTTGAAATGCAAAATAAAACAAAACAAAACAAAAAACTGGGTTTAAATACTCATCAGGGCACCTCTGACTACACTGAGAAGTCCATATGGGAGATGACCCTCAGATGAGTCAGAGAGCTTATGCTATTTTTCAAGGTGGAGTTACAAGAGAATAGCTTTACCTCTCCTGTTGCTAAGCTTTGAGACTCTGTGTCTGGAGCTGTTTATAATCATATTCCTAATTTTCCTAAAGACTTCTCCCACAAAAATCCTTACTTGGAAATAATGAAGTAAACATATGGTACAAAGCACAGAATGGAAGCAAATAAGAACCTGACAGCATTTGAGTACTTATTCCAGTCATCCTTAATGGTAGTGATACTCCTCCCCTTCTTGGTTAGTGTGTGTGCAATTTCAAATCTCTCGTTTTTGCTCATGTCAGTTCATAGTTAATTTCTGTCATTTTCATTGGAACTTTCCTAGTTAATGTGTTAGGCTTCAATTAAAAAAAAAAAAAACTCCCTTGGCACTATGACAGGGAAGAAAAAAAGCTGTTTATTTATTAGGAGTGAAAAAACATCCTCAGACTTTTTCATACTAATGACATAAGAATAATATCTATAAGTTCTGAATTCTGATTGGATAAAGAGAAAAATTATAAAATCAAGATTTTATACTCATTTAAATCATTTTGAACATATAAAGGTAAAGACTGGCATTCTTAAGCAAATCAGGAAATATAGCAAACATAAATTCTTAAAATCAACTTGTTAGAGGCACCTAACCAAAGACTGAATCAAACAAAGAACTTGGGAATGAAGACACTATACTATGAAAGGACTGGGAGTAAAAACTGAATACCATGGATTATGGAATTATTGAGTCATGGCAAAATAAATGTGTGAGTTATGTTTAAAAAAAGAAAGAAAATGTTAAGACACTGGGAGAAAAAATATACCATTTGAAAATATATATTATAACTGCAATGGATTAGACCAAAATTCCAGCACTGCAATAAAGTCAAAGGTTAGAAGTAGAAAAGGAGGGAAGCATGATAAGTTGGACATTGACAAATTAAATATATCACAGCAGAAAAGGCAGAAAATAAAAAAGAAGACAATTTAAGGGTTAGTTTGTTGAAAGAAAAATGAAAGAAGAAAGATAAAAAAGTCACCATAATTTTAAAACAAACAAAATAAAACACCACCAGTCAGTTGCAATACTGATAGCTCATGTGTAACATACTTGAAGAAACATCTTCATAGACAAAAAAGGGAAGCTTCCAAATAGATTTCATAAAACCCATATATCGGTAATCTCTCAAACCTAACAAAAGCAATACATTGCAAACAAAAAAGAAAACTAAATATTGCCCAGAAATATGTCTGCAGAACTGTTAAGTTAAATATTAAGAACCATGCAATACATGAAAGTAACAACTAACTGTAACCATGTACTCTTTATAGAGCAAGAATGTTTTAAAATAATGAAATTTAGTAAGTAAAAAAAAAAAAAATGAAATTTATTTATTTGATTCCAGTATTAAGTCAAACCTTAAAAAATATAAGACCATTTCACTAGCTTATGCAAGGATATTTAACAGAATTAAACCTTTATTCCTGATGAAAACACTTAATAATACCAGACAGATAATTACTTATTATAAATGTGACCAAATTAGCAAGCAGCCACAATTATGTCAAATTGTAAAAACTAGAAAGTAAAAACTAGAAAGATTTCCTTTAAAAGGAAAACTATATGGATACCTACACTCAATACTGCTATTCAACAATACTTTGGAAATACTAGTCTATACATAGATGCTGGATAATTAAATATACAAAAATACTGAATAGAAAATTTTCTGCCTTATAATTTGCTATTAATATGATTTTACCACTGGGAAAATAAAGAGAAGTCATTGAAAAAATCTATAGAAAAACATATGGGGACTTCCCTAGTGGCACAGTGGTTAAAAAGCTGCCTGCCAATGCAGGGGACACTGGTTCGAGCCCTGGTCTGGGATGATCCCACATGCCACAGAGCAACTAAGCCCACGGGCCACAACTACTGAGCCCATGTGCCACAACTACTGAAGCCCACGCACCTAGAGCCCATGCTCCACAACAAGAGAAGCCACCACAATGAGAAGCCCGCTTGCTGCAACAAAGAGTAGCCCCCGCTCACTGCAACTAGAGAAAGCCTGCACATGGCAACAAAGACCCAATGCAGCCAAAAATTTAAAATAATGAATTAACTAATTTAAAAAAATATGAATCTAGTAAGGTGATGTAGTCACAAAATTAATGTACAAATTTTTGTCACAAAATATAAGAAAAGATTTCATTAAGTTATAGCAACAAAAATATAAAACTAGGAATAAACTTGCATGGCATTTGTAATGATAATATAGAAAAAAAGATAAATGGCCAAAGGACATAAGGGAAGACAAATAAATGTAAAAATATACTGTATTTGTGGAGGAAATAAACATTAGAAAAGCCCAATACTGTAAAACTATCCATCCTTCTCAAATTTGTCTAGAAATTCAATGTGGTCTTAATCAAGATAGTAACAGTATGTTTTTCTTGGAACTTAAAAAAAGTTGATACTAAATTTAGTCTAAATTTAAAAACATGGAAAGATAATCAGGAAATTTTTCTAAAAAGGAAAAATGAGAGCAGACTACCCTTAAATTTAGTAAAACTGAAAATAAATCAATATCAATAAAATCTTTTTCTTACTGGTTGGGGCTAGACAAATCAATGAAATATGCTACAATCTCCAGATAAAAAAATTTTAAATATAGAAATTTAATATACATTAAAGTGTATTGCAAATTAGTGGGATAAAATATATATTATTAACTTCTTTTCTTGGTACTACTGGCCAGCATTTGTACTAGCAAAGTGGGGTTTGGATGTATTCTTGGTTCAGTACTTACACTAAAATAAATCTGAGATGTAGTAAAGGTTTAAAATTCTAAATAAAAATAGAATAAAAGTTCTAAAGTAAAACATGGGAGATGATGTTTTTTAATACAGAGTGGGGAAAAATACTGAACATGACTTCAGAAAGATTAGAAATGTCTGTAGGAAAGAAATAAGTAATATAAATAAATGGGAAAATTATCGTATTTGCAACTCTATAACAAAAGCAAACTTTCTTTAATATAGAAAAAGATTTTACATATCAAAAAGAAAAAATGAATAATCAAAAATAAAAATGTGCATCGAGCACAAAGAGGTAATTTATATAGAAATATACACATATGAAAAGATGCTCAGCCTCATTCATATTTAAATAAACCATTCTGGACAATCATTGTTTTATCAGATTGAAATGATTAAAAAATTATAATAGTTTTGGCAGAAGCCTGGGCTAGAAATAGATACTCTCCTATACTATTGGGGAGAGTGTTAATTAGCACAGTCTTTTTGGAAGGATATGTAATAAAGTCTATCAAAAATTTAAATTCACATACCTTAGCTCAGCATGCCCTCTTTCAAGAACAAGTTTTCTACAGATACACCAGCAGAAGTACCCTAGAAAACCAACACCAGAATGTTCATCATTGCACTGTTTATACGAGTGAAAAAGTGGTTAAAGAAAAGACCCCTCCGTGTTTATCAAGAAATAACTGGCTAAATATATGATGGTACACATTGTTGAAGGAGGTCAACAAGAGAACCTGACAGCAGGTTAAGCTGAGAGCTGGACCTGGTCAATTGGAGCCTCCTCACCCCACACTCTCTCCTTGGAAAGAACATTCTGCCCACGTTTCCACAGCCAGAGCCATGTTCAAGGATGTAGCCTTAAGAGAGCAGGGTATTGTTGAGACTATCTGGACTGGATACAAGACTGAATTCAGTTCAAGCCTCTTATAAACTTTTAAGATTCTGGTGGGTCAGTATAGAGATCTACTCCTGGTGCAGACCCCCAAGACAAGCTTGGTAACAGTAAGTTTCCTTGCCTATTAAACATGCCGCCTACCAGTCTAGAGTGGTCTGCCTCTTTCTTTGGTTTTCTCTGCCCTCCTTGTGCAGGAGCATTTCAGATTTCTCCTGGGGAGCTAAACAGTTCAAACCAATAATTGGTGAGCCAGCCGGGAGACTGAAGAAATGAGTCTTGGGAAAGAGGCATCCTCAGGGGAATTCCTGAGTTAGCCATGGACCCTTGTGTGGAGAGGGGTGGCCTGTAGGTTAGATGCTTGTGGACCAAAAAGTGTGAACAAGGACTTCTCTAAAATGCTTGCTGGTTTGATGTGCTTGTTTGAGAGCTGTACAATGGCACTGTGGCAAAGTAGAGAAAAAAGGGCTGTTACAGTGGGCTGGCCTTTCCTGTGGTAGTTCAGCTGGCCACTGATGCCCAACTAGAGGCTGAAGCTCGAGCTAGAAAGTTGGAAGAAGAACTGAGGTTAGAGAAGGATGTGTGGGTGTCCTCTGTTCACTTCGGGGCTGGCAGACAAGGGGGAGAGCAGGATAATAAGTTGGAGACCTTAGCCTGCCATTTTGAAAGTTGGGGGGGGGGGTGCAAGCTGCCTCAGATTAAGATCTGAGCCCTTGTGACAAAGCCTGATTGGGACACTAAGAGGTGGAATCCCTGGGAAAGTGAGGAGGATGTTGTAATTGACAACAGTGAAACAGATGAAACACCTTGTGACCTCTGACCTTTAATACAGAGGAAAGCAGAAGCACAGCAACCACAACCCCAGCCGGCTGGGCAGCCTCCGACTCAGGGAACATTCATGCTGAAAGAATATACTCCTGCTGAGCCCATTGATATAGCTGCCCATCTCCAGCAAAAGGCCAGGTAAAGTAGCCAGGCATAGTTAGTGAGGTTATGGGATATGGAGTGTGCTGCCATTTCTCTGACCAGGCAGGAAGCAGAGAAAATCACCACACACCCTGCCCTCCAGCAGCACCTGAATGGCCCTGGGAGGTGAGTAAGGGAAATTCAGTTGACTCACTCCCTTGCAGATTGGGTTATTCTAGCCTGCAGGGAGTTTGGCCCAATGAGGGGCAACTTCCTGGGCACTAGAGACCCTGGAAATCTATAGAGGAGGTACAACAAATTGTTAGGGAGCTGGAAATGAGACAGGCCATCCATGCTCCTGTCTTTGAAATCCCTGATCCAGTCACATTCACTTCAGGAATGAAAGCAAAGATACTCCAGTCTTGGAGTATACTCATACCTGTTATGGGATGCTGGTATCCATGCTGAGCCTGGTCATGGGACAAGACATTCATGATGCTTGGCAATCCATTACTGGTCTGAGAGAAACTAACAAATCCTGGAACAGGTATCAGCTGTGAGAAAGACCCGAGACAGGGAGGAAACTGCTGTAGTCAAAACGCTATCCCAATCTCCTGTGAAGGGTCCAGTAAAAATACCCTGGAAGTAAATGTGGATTGACCTCGGTGCTCCTTTATTACCCTGCAGTTTTGAGCAGACTGAGGAATGCCATCAGGGAGTCCTCTAGCCAAAGTCAGGCATCAGAGCAGAGCTGTCCCTTGTCTTCCAGGACCATGAGAACCTTAACTGTGTTAGTCATGGATGGGAGTAAGCTGTGGGAACCATAACCTCAGCACAAATGCACTGGTATCTTTCTGAGCACAACACTGGGACCCTTGATGATCAATGAAGCCCTGTGTAGTTGCAGGGCTTTGAGGCATAATTCCCAATCCATCTTCCAAATTCTTCTCCAGAAGAGGAAAGAGACTTTGAATAAGGAGGAAAAAAATATTGATACCATTTCTCCTTTTACTAAATTCCCTGCCTAATGCACTCATTATTGGTTGTAAATGGTAGATTAATAAAGACCTAGGGTTAGTGATTCACCTGTATCAGGGTAATGAGAAGGGATATTTTCAGAGTAAAAATAGAAAAAGAAAATAAAGGGAAAAAAAATCATCTAAAGTATCTGAAAATGCCCCCAAAATCCTATCAAAACCTAAATAACTTAATGTCACATATCTACACTAATAAACCTGGCTTTTCTAAAGAAGCAACATCAAGATAGATAAGAATAATTATTCATTTTTTCTGTTTTAATTATGTGTGTTGTGGATTTGAACCTATTTTTTATTTTAAATGTGCAATGTTTCAGATACATTATGTTTAATATAGGTTTATATGAGCAATCTGGGATCCCAAATATCATTTATGACATTCATAACATTCCTTCTAAAAGAAGTAGCTTGCAAGTTTCCAGGGATGAATTTGTAGATGAGATTTTGGGATACAACCTATTTGCAAGTTGGAGATGTCTTGTATCTTTCAATAGCACACTATGCGATGTTTGCAAAATGTTTCCATCTCTGTTATTTGAGACTGCCCATACCACTGTGGAGTAGGGAAGTGGGCAGCAACTGTCTTTAATTCCTTCTTTCTCCATCTGAAATTCTTTTTTTTTAAACATCTTCATTGGAGTATAATTGCTTTACAATGGTGTGTTAGTTTCTGCTTTATAACAAAATGAATCAGCTATACATATACATATATCCCCTTATCCCCTCCCTCTTGCGTCTCCCTCCCATCCTCCCTATCCCACCCCTCTAGGTGGTCACAAAGCACTGAGTTGATCTCCCTGTGCTATGCGGCGGCTGCTTCCCGCTAGCTAGCTATTTTACATTTGGTAGTGTGTATATGTCCATGCCACTCTCTCACTTCTTCCCAGCTTACCCTTCCCCCTCCCCATGTCCTCAAGTCCATTCTCTATGTCTGTGTCTTTATTCCTGTTCTGCCCCTAGGTTCATACCTGGGTACCCAGAAATCCCTGCCCGAGACTGTCTTCATTTTTCTCAACGACCTCCTCCCAATTTACATTTAAACATACCTGTTCTGAAGCAAAACTCACACATAAGAGATTCCTGGTATGCTAGAAACGTACAGTATATTTATTGCTTGGTGTTACATGGGTGCATATAAATGTAATAATTAGTTGAGCTCTCCACTTAAGATTTGTGCAGTTCAGGTAATTATAGTTGAATTAATTTTTTTGAAAACTTACCTGTTCTAAATTTCATAAGTAACCCTATAAATTAAGCAAAGGTAATGAACCATTGTTCATAGTGAGTATCTGCATTTTACTCAACACCATCATCAACTTTACCCCAAGCCACACAAATAGAATGAAGCTAATATTTAAACTTTTAAGTGCTAGAGGTTGGTTGAAGGATTTGCTTTAAGATGTTCATTTTTGCATGTTTCAGATCACCTTATTTTTCTTTCCAGAGCACAATTTCTGACTGGGGGGTGTTGTAATACTGAAGTTGTTACTAGCAAAGGCACTAGTGGTAAGTAAGTCTAGAGCCTGCCGGTAGGAGCTAGCTTTCGGAGAAAAATATGTTGAAGAAAGTTTATGTTGCCTCAAATTGGAAGAGTTAAATAAAGAGATTTTACATAAGATCTTATCACTTTTGAAGTTATGGGCTCATTTCAGAAGCTGACAATTGTCTCCACATATGTGTGTGTGTATATATATATATATATATATATATATATATATATATGATGAGTGGGGAGAAGAATAGAAATTATCTTTCATTTGACTCTATGAAGAAAAGATTTTCAACCAAAAATTTAAAATTTCTGAAGTATTAAATTCAAATGAATATATAGAATGAACTCATATTTTCATATACATAATTAAATATATGAATATATATTACTTTTATCAATAAGAAAAATGATTTTGAATTGGTTAATTCCAGAAATTACAGGAGAGGGTATCACCAACTAAAATGCATTTGGAACTATAACCTGAAGTTTAGTGTTTCTATGAATGCCCTGATCAGAGCAACATTCCACATTTTAAAACTCTGCTTGGGCTTCCCTGGTGGCAGTGGTTGGGAGTCTGCCTGCCGATGCAGGGGACACGGGTTCGTGCTCCGGTCCGGGAGGATCCCACATGCCGCGGAGCAGCTGGGCCCGTGAGCCATGGCCGCTGAGCCTGCGCGTCTGGAGCCTGTGCCCCGCAATGGGAGAGGCCACAACAGTGAGAGGCCCGCATATCGCAAAAAAAAAAAACAAAAACAACTCTGCTTGACGAGGACATCTCAGTGTGGCATGATCTTTAGGAAATAAAAACAGCTTTCTGTTCTCTGATCTATGATGAAGTATTTTAAATATGTGCATATGTTTACAAAGTTAATTGAGACATTTTAGACATAACTCAAAAAATTAATCAGACATACCATGTTTCTCAGATGAAAATGGGAGCACAATATAAGAGCTTGCACAAGCCATCCATAAAGAACTACCACTCACGTTTTTCTGTTTCATACCTTTCTCCCTTTTCAGCACTCACCAAACACATCATCACTAATGACATGATATATACACAAATATATGTGTGTATGCATATATACGTACATATATATAGTTCCACGCACTAGAATAAAAGCACAGAAAGGGCAAAGACTGTCTTTGTCTTTTGTCTAACAGCTAGCACCAATACTTGGGATAAAATAGTTGCTCAATAAATATGTTCTGCTTGTCGGACTCACCTCATTCTGTCTTGCTGCTGTAACAAATTACCGCAAACAATTAAAACAACACGGATTCACTATTTCACAGTTTCTATAGGTCAGAAGTCCAGGCACAGTGTAGCTGATTCAGGCTTCATAAGGCCAAAATCAAGGCGTTCCTTTCTGGGGATTCTGCAGATAGATCCCTTTTCAAGCTCGTTCAGATTGTTGGTTGAATTCAGTTCCACATTGTTGTAGCAGGGAGGTCCCCATGCTATCCTTTGGCCAGGGGTCGTTTTCAGCCTCTGCAGGCTGCTTACTTCCCTTAGTTCATGGCCCCCTTTCTGTATCCTTAAAGCCAGCAACAGTGAATAGAATCTTTCTTGTGCTTTGAATCTCTGATTTCCCCCTTTGCCTTGTACCTTGTCTAAACGTTTTCCTAGTCTGCCACATCTCTCCGACTGACTCTTCTACTTGTCTCATCTGTTTTAAGGCCCACAAGATTGCATTATCTTAGCCAGATAATCTTTGTTTTAAAGTCAGTTGATTAGTAACCTTAATTCCATCTCCAAAGCCTCTTCACAGCTGTACCTAGATTCATTTTTTTTAATAACTAGGGGATGAGAATTTTGGAGGCACATCTTCAGAATTTTGCCTACTACAGTTCTAAAAAATGAGAATGCATTTGAGACACTTAATGTGCTTGGCTCAGTGGACAGAACACATGACACAAACAGTACATGTGATTACTAACACACATAAACTTTGCCTTATTGTGCACAAGAAAGTGGGAGGGGGCAGGGAGTTATTTCCACATGCATTATTTTTTTTTAAATTTTTTTAAAAACTGTTTTTGGCTGCATTGGGTCTTTGTTGCTGCGTGTGGGCTTTCTCTAGTTGTGGCGAGTGGGGGCTACTCTTCGTCATGGTGCGTGGGCTTCTCATTGAGGTGGCTTCTCTTGTTGCGGAGTACAGGCTCTAGGCACGCAAGCTTCAGAAGTTGCAGCACACAGGCTCAGTAGTTGTGGCTCGTGGGCTCTAGAGTGCAGGCTCAGTAGTTGTGGTGCAGGGGCTTAGTCGCTCTGCAGCATGTGAGATCTTCCCGGGCCAGGGCTCGAACCCATGTCTTCTGCATTGGCAGGCAGATTCTTAACCACTGCACCACCAGGGAAGCCCCACACACATTCTTTATCCAAACATTTTAAGGTGAGTTTTTGGCAAGTTGCCATGAGTAGCTTGTCTTAAAGGAAATGTTATGAGAATGGTTACCATATTCTAGAGCACATGCAACTAAGATCCTAGTGAAAACAGAAGAGTATTAAGTGAAGCCATAATATTTTCAAATTAAATAAGAACTCCCTGTTTGGAAGGGAAGTCGCACTAAGAAAAAAGAGGCAAGGCAGAGGGATAAGAATGCTTGAAGGTGGGGTGGAGTATAAGCTTCAGGAAAAAATTAAAGAAAACAGACTTTAACATAGGAACAAAAACTATAAAAATGAATGATGAGATAAGAAAGTTAGGTGAACATAAGGTTAAACTAGGCAGAGGCTTAAGAGAAATTACAAAACTGAAAAGACTGAGGACTTTCTCTACAGCTTCTTTATTTTACAGTCTTGTCCATAAATAATGTACAAACAGACAAGAAAAATGATAACCATATCCTGGTATTAGTTAATACGCTTGTTTTCTTCCAGCTTCCTACTTCCCTATGCAATTAATTCTCTCATCAACAAAAAGAAACATTAGCATAGATGCTTGAAATCTGAAGCTACTCTACAAATATCTGTGACTAGCACACAGTTATCAGTGCCAAATTGATTTAGGTATTAGCATAAAGGAAATTACAAAGACTGCATCAAACCAGATACAATAGATTGCAGTGCTAGTTTTTAATCTCAATACCATGTGTGCATATTCTCAATCCTTGGTTTACTTACAGCAATTTCCTTTCAGTAGCTGTCTTCTAATTTCCCTTGGTAACTCCCCAAATAGGGGAGCAAACTGCCCTACGTATTGCTCCATCTCTGAAGCTAATATCATACCTATGCATCCTTAGAATTTGAATCGCTGCTCAGATGTTCTTTGGAGACTTTCCTAATGAGTTTATTATCAATGTTCTTACTACATATTCCCCTTGTGGGTTTTTACTGACTTCACCTATAAATCTGATTCTCATAACAAATTCATCTTTGGGAGGATTTCCCATCTTCCCTTTTCCACAGACTTTGCACTGCCTTTCTCCTCCTTTTCATTTTGTGACTTTTACATGCCTCTTTCTCGGTAGTGAACTTTAAGGAGCAGAGCAAGAACTAGCACCTGGAGCTACAGTGAACACTGCTGTCCTCTGGGCTGTCACTGAGAGAGTCAAAGTCAGTCTGTGTGGATGGGGCAGAGAGTACTGATGCTTGTCTAAAAGTCATCCTCACGCTGACTCTCCTGACAGCCTCAGAACAGCCCCCGCTTACTTAATAGTCACCAGAGCAAAGGTTAATGATGGTTTCCAACACTTGAAGACAGAAGACTGATCGCAGAACTGAAACATGAAATCTTTGTGATTCATAGCCCTCCTAATATCTCCTTAAACAGGAAGATTGGTTTTCAGTAGAGGGAAGATGTTAATTTCTAGTTGTCTTGTAGTTTCTAGATGACTTGAGACTAACCAACCTAATTCTCCTTTCTCATTTGAATGATTACATTACCTCTTGATTCATCCATCAGTCTTGAATTTAAAGGCTATTATGACTCAGACACAGCCAAACATATTACAAAATCCATCATATTTTTTTTCTATTACTACTTTTTTCTAATTTTGTACACAACAAATCTAAAAGCCATTTGAAAATTGCTTTACAACTGTGCATTTCATTCCAGTAATGTTTTATTCTTTGCGTGTCTGTGTTTGTTGTTGGCATTAAAATATCATTCTTCTGCTCAAAATATTTGACCCACTGATAACCAAAAAGCAATCAAGCAAGCAAAGAAAACTCAACTTTCCTCCTTCGTCTAGCTTTCATGGCCTTCCAAAATTTGCACCCAACCTGTGTATCCAAGCTTGAAAAAAACATCTTCCATCAAAATCTTCCACTCTAACTGACTTCATTCATTGAAGGCCCATTTTAAGAAACATTATAATACCTTCACAGCTGGGCAGTAAATATGTGAAGAAGCTCATGTAAGGCACAAGGGATAGCATGGGTTCAGTGTCTCTAACCGGGTTGGCTCTTCCTAAGAATATTCATAACCATTAGCTTTTTTTAAATTAAGGAACTTTATTTTTGAAGTGATTTTAGTTTTATAGAAAAACTGAGCAGAAAATAGAGAGCTCCTATATAACCCCTCATATCTGCTGACCCAATTTAATTTTTTTTTTTTTTTTTTTTTTTGCGGTACGCGGGCCTCTCACTGTCGTGGCCTCTCCCGTTGCAGAGCACAGGCTCCGCACGCGCAGGCTCAGCGGCCATGGCTCACGGGCCCAGCCGCTCCGCGGCATGTGGGATCTTCCCAGACCGGGGCACGACCCCGCGTCCCCTGCGTCGGCAGGTGGACTCTCAACCACTGCGCCACCAGGGAAGCCCATGCTGACCCAATTTAGCCCTCCAGCTTCCAGATTGTCACCCATGGCTTGGGCCATCCTCATCACTCCTTACACTGTTCTCTTAAAAAAACCTAGCTCACATAAACATCACACAAAAACTACGCATAAGGAGCAAGGCACTGATTTTCATAAAGTAAATCACTTACCTTTTCACTGCTGGAAGTGTGTATGACATTTTACTCTATTTATGAGCTTGCAGGGCTAATGAGAACTCCTTGTGTTAGTTAGTTCCTCCTATTTACACTGTCAGTATTTATGATAAACCAGGTGAAAGAGGTTTACATCAATTCTGGTGCCCTGGTAGGACTAAATGCTAGGCTTTTTAAAGCTGTGGTTACTTGAGTCAAAACTTTAATCCAACTAGTAATCTTCCAGTGGTATTGTTTTTATTTTTACATTTTAGTAGTTTGTTAATGTAACTGTGTCATTTCAGATGTTCTGAGAGCAGAAGACAGGACACCAAGTTGGGACTAGGAAAGCAAGATTGGAGGAAAAAGAATACCTATGAGGGATAAAGTAGGTTGGGAGAGAGCTCACAGGTCTGACACCTGTGGAAAAAAGAGAGGGAAGAAAGGATTGTAAAAAAAAATGTCCTCAGATCACAAAGTAGTTCTGAGAAAGTTTCAGCCAGGCTAACAGGGAATTTCTAAGCCAAAGTTTCTGATTAGAGGAATCTCATACGGGGCAGGAATAGCCTGATTCTATTCCCTTAGCCATGCTTAGTCACTGGTTGAGAGCAGCACAAAAGTGCCCATGGTCCATGGTGAATCTGATGACCCAGCAGCTAGTGGCTGTCTCTCAGCTATGCAACCCACAGCAGGTTCCCTTGAAGGGATATCTGAGAGGGGCACCTTTATAGTTACCACAGTAAGTCAGCAAAAACTTCCAAACAGTACAATTATGCAAAGAACATACAATTACAGCAATATAAATACATACTATTATAGGTACTATTATCTATCTTCTCAATTATCTTTAATTTTCCTTTTTACTTTTTAACCCCACCCTACACTTCTGCCAGGTGTGACAGAACTAAATTATCCTGACTCTCCCAAGTGTCTTATGACTTAGCTTTCTTACACTCATATGGTGAAATCAAATGTAACATATCACAGTAGAAGGAGTAATATGATAAAGTAGATATTGCTTTCTGCAAGGAATAACTGTATATCTGGAAAAGTTATGTGTAAATAACAGCCTTAAATTAAAACACATTGTAAATATCATTTGACTGGAACATTTTCATTTAAATAGAACATATAAAATTCATATTATAAAGTGAACACTTTTAAAAAGATAAACACTTTTCCACTGCACTTTTTTTTCACAACCAGAAGTTGCATTTAGTTCTATTCTCCTTTCCATGTGCCAATGTGGTTTACTCATCTTAGAAAAAAGTATTAATTTAATACCCATCGTGTACAAAGTACTTAGTTTATTTAGGTTAAGAGGATAATGGTAAAAAAACAAAAAACTGAACAAACAAAACCAAAACAAAACACAAACAGTCCCATCTTCAAAGGGCTTTTATGATCTTTTTTCCTCTGCTTTATATCCATTTTTGCCCATGAATCTAAATCAGTTAGGACCAGATCTGTGGTAACTGCTCTCTTCATTTTTTTCTTATTCCTTTCACCATTAGCATGGAACACTACCTTAAACCCATATCCTATTTAAACAAGAAGTATGAAAGAGAGTACAATAGACATTTGCCATATTTTCTGGCTGATCAGAATATTTCATAAAATATGAATAAATTTGGGGAACTCCTAATATTACAAGCTCTCCTTCTCCAAAATAGCATTTGGAAAACTTACCTTACCTGCTTCCTTTGCAGTTAAAGTGCAGGCAGGTGATCTGGGCTCCATCCATCAGGCTCAACCTTCATTAAGACAGAAGTGAACAGCTTAAAGAAGTAAGCTCTGAGGGGGAAAAGAAGGGAGTCCATTGTGCTTACAAATGTGCCAGCGATTTCTGATTTGGGGTTTGGAAATATTTCCATGGTTTAGTTCCTGGAGTAAAAATGACATTATTGGTGTGACTAGGGCAATAATTTCTTAAGGGCTTCCTGAGGTAACATACATACCCTCAGCATTTTTATACTATACCCATTCTTCTGTTGGTTTGGGGCATTATTATTCCTAGAAGCTTGTCTGGCAGCTTTTAACAAGCCCCCCCCCCCACAATCCTAGTAGCTGCCTAACATGATTTTATTAAATTATTTTTCAGTTAAATCAGTCACTGTTGAATTGTGGACTGTATTCACAGGAGGTGGAACTTGCTCTAGGAGCTGATTCACTGAGAATGTCTTCATCTTACTTGTAACATGTTTCAAATTCTCTGGCCATCTCAATTTTTCATTCTTGTTTGCTTTGTGAAGGTTCCTGTTTACATTCTAAGGCCTAGAACTTTATGAAAATGCATGTCCACAGAAAGACCTACATGTGAACACATATATCTCATTTCATATGGCTCTAAATTGGAAAAACCCCAAATTCCATTGACTGGAGAATGGATAAACAAAGAGCAGTACATCAATGCAGTGGAATATTAATCAGCAATAAAATAGAGCAAATTACTAAATATTATTGACACAAAAGGCTACAAACTGTTTGATTCCACTTATTTTGTACTCTGGAAAGTGCAAATCTGTAGGGATAGAAAGTAGATGAGTGGTTCACAGGGGCAAGGGATAGAGTGAGGAAACTGGCTCCAAAGGAGCCTGAGAGAACTTTCTGTGAAGATGAAAATGTTTTTTATCTTGATTATGCTGCTGGCTACACAAATGCATATATTTTTCAAAATGCATAAAACTGGAAATTAAGGTTTGAATTTTATTATATGTAAATCATACCTCTATGTATAATGATGTATTATCAGGAAAAGTAGATTAAAAACAGTAGATATTACCAGAGATAAAGAGGGACATTTCATAGTGATAAAAGAAACAATTCATCAAGAAGCCACTGTAAATGTATATGTGCCAAAAAATAGACTTCAAAACACCCAAAGAAAAACAAATAGATATGACAAAACTGAAAGAAAAAACAAACACACAATTATAGTTGAAATTTCAACACTCCTCTCTCAAGATTTAATAAAGTAGATAAACACAATAAGTATATAGAATGTTTGAACACTGCTATTAACCAACTTACCTGACATTCAAGGACATTACACCCACAGTAGCAGAATACACTAGTTTTCAAGTACATGTGGAAAATTCACCAAGATAGATGATAATCTGACCAGAAAAGAAGTCTCAATGTATTTCAAAGAACTCAAATGATCTAAAGTGTGTTCTTTCACCAGAATGGAACTAAACAAGAAACTAATAACAAGGTGGTCTAGAAAACTCCCTAATATTTGGATATTAAATAACATGTCTCTAATGACATAGGAAAAAAGAAGAAATCACAGGGAAAACCAGAAAATCTTTTGATCTGAAAAAAATAAAGTATGACTTATAAAAATGTGTGTGACACTGCTAAAGCAGTGATTAGAGTGAAATTTATAGTAATTAGGGCTTAAAATAGATCAAGACAAGTGGTCTCCAAT
This sequence comes from Tursiops truncatus, assembly GCF_011762595.2. NCBI lineage: Eukaryota > Metazoa > Chordata > Mammalia > Artiodactyla > Delphinidae > Tursiops > Tursiops truncatus. The sequence continues at coordinate 79,970,273 of NC_047037.1, read as the reverse complement.
AAATGATCTGTGCTCCTACCTTCAAAACTATAAAAAGGGAAGCAATGTAAATATAAAGTAAGCATATGGAAGAAAATTATAGAGATAATGACAAAATTAATAAAATAGAAAACAAATAAAAAAGAAAAATACCACAAAGCCAAAAGTAATTTCTTCTAAAAGATCAATAAAATTAATACATCTCTAATCAGACTTATCAGGAAAAAAGACAAAAGACTCAAATTATGAGTATCAAGAATTAAAATGGACGAAATTACAGATCCCACAGACAAGATAAGGATAATAAAGAAACACTGAAAAAAGTTTGTTGATAAAACCCACAACTTAGATTAAATGGATAGAATATAAACTACCAAAGCCCCTTCAAGAAGAAATAACTTGAGTAGTCAAATAACACTTAAAGAAACTGAATTGATAGTTCAAAACCTTGCCACAAAGAAAACTCCAGGGTCAAATGCCTTCAGTGATGATTTTACAAAACTCTGAAGATAGACATAATGCCAATTCTATACAAATGCTTCTAGAAAATAGATTAATCCCAACTCATTTAAGAGTCAAGCATCTCCTGATACCAAAAATAATAAAGCAAAGATACCATAAAACCCCCCTACAGACTAACATCCTTCATGATCAAAGATGGAAAAAGCCATCTTAGCAAATTAAACTCAGCAATATATAAAATGGATAATACACCATAACCAAGTGAAGTCTATTTTATACACACCAGTTTGCCTTAATATTCAAAAAATACAAATGTGTATTGTCAATAAAGAATAAAAGAAAAAAATTATATAATCATCTCCATAGATGCACAGCTACTTATGAAAAAAACCTCTCAGCATATTTCAAATAGCAATTTCATAAAGAACATCTACAAAACACCTAAAACTAGCATCATGCTTAAAAGTAAAATACTGAATGCTTTCACCCTATAATTAGTAACAAGGCAACCTGTACTCAACATTATAATATAGGACCTAGCCAGTACAAAAAGGCAAGAAATAGAAATAAAGTAGACTTTGGAAAGAAAGAAGTAAAACTATCTCTTCTTAGACAAATATAGACAATCCTTTCCCAAATTCTCCATAACTTATAGGAACTAAGAAATTAATATATCAAATTTGCATGTGTAAAGTCAATATACCAAAATTAACTAAATTTCATTCACAAAAGAAAAAAACACATGATCATCTCATAAATGCAGATAAAGCACTTGATGAAATTCAACAACGATTCATGATAAAATCTGTTACCAAAGTGGGTATAGAAGGAACATATTTCAACATAATAAAAGCTATTTATGACAAACCCACAGCCAATATAATACTCAGGTGAAAAGCTGAAAGACTTTCCACTAAAATCTGGAACAAGACAAGGATGCCCACTCTCACCACTTCTATTCAACATAGTATTGGAATTCCTAGCCATAGCAATCAGACAAGAAAAAGAAATAAAAGGTATCCAAGTTGGAAGGGAAGAGGTAAACTTGTCACTACATGCAGATGACATACTATATATAGAAAACCTTAAAGCCTCCACATAAAAGCTACTAGAACTGATAAATGAATTCAGCAAGGTAGCAGGATACAAGATTAACATACATAAATCAGTTGCATTTCTTTACACTAACAATGAAATATCAGAAAAGGAATGTAAAAACACAATACCTTTTAAAATCACACCAAAAAAAAAAAAAAAAAAAAACCTAGGAATAAACCTGACCAAGGAGATGAAAGACTTATATGCTGAGAACTATAAAATATTGATAAAGGAAGCTGAAGATGATTCAAGGAAATGGAAAGATATACCATGCTCTTGAATTGGAAGAATTAATATTGGTAAAATGGCAATACTACCCAAAGCAATCTAGAGATTTAATGAGATCCCTGTCAAATTATCCATGACATTTTTCACATAACTAGAACAAATAATCCTAAAATTTATATGGAATCATAAAAGACCCAGGATTGCCAAAGCAATCCTAAGGAAAAAGAACAAAGCAGGAAGCATAACACTCCCAGACTTCAGACAATACTATAAAGCTACAGTAATAAAAATAGTGTGGTATTGGCACAAAAACAGACATACAGATCAATGGAACAGAATAGAGAGCCCAGAAATAAACCCACACAGTGACAGTCAATTAATCTGACAAAGAAGGCAAAATATACAATGGAAAAAAGACAGTCTCTTCAGCAAGTGGTCCTGGGAAAGTTGGAGTGAAGTAAACAAGTGGGTCCTAATGAAAATACACAAATTTATATGTAAATCTACACATTTACATTTTAACTAAAATTTTTTTTAAAAAAATACAAAATTAATTAAAATTGGGTATATGCAAATAACAGCCATAATGAGATGCCACAGCGGAGCGACTACAGGGGTTCAAATTAAAAGGACTGATTATTCCAAATGCCTGTAAGAAATTGAACGTGATCTCTCATACATTGCTGATGGGAATCCAAAATAGTATATGCATTTTGGAAAACATCTGGTAATTTCTTGTAAACATACACTTCCCTATGACTTAACAAACCCACTTCTAGATACTCACCCAAAAGAAATGAAAATACATATCCATAGTAAAACTTGTATATGAATTTTTCTTAGGAGCTTTATCCATAATAGCCCAAAACTGGAAACAGCACAAATGTCCACCATCTGGTGAAGGGATAAACATGTGGTGTATCCTTACAAAAGAATATTATTCAGTGATAAAAAGAAACTGATACAGGAAACAGAAGGAGTAAATTTCAAAACAGAGACTATATATTTTATATTACCCTTTATATGAAATTCTAGAAAAGGGCAAACTGCAGTGTTAGAAACATATCAGCATTGTTATCTAGGAACCAGGAGCAGGAGGAGGGGATTGGCTGCAGAGAGTTGTGAGGGAAATTTTGTGTAATGATAGTAATGTTCTATTTTGTGATTGTGCTCACATGACTGCAAACATTTGATAAACACATAAAACTGTACATTTTAAATTGGAAAATTTTACTGTATGGAAATTATATCTCAATAGAGTTGTTTAGAAATAATATGAATATTTTTAGCACTAAATTCTGTAAATACTTTTTTGAACCCCACCAATCAATAACAGAGTAGGCACTGTTTGTAAGCCAGCTGCAGACCCTTTCTTCTAATTTATTGGGTTAGCAACAAGCTTAGACATTGAATGCAGTCAGGTTTCTTTTATATTGTGGTGTTTAGGGCTAAATTCTAGCCCCTTCTTCAAAGGGTGTGAACAAGACAGAATGAAACCATTTCTTCCTTTCTTCTTCTGTTTTTGTTTTACAGCTTTCGTGAGGTATAATTGAAATTAAAACAAAAAAAACTGCGAGTATTTAACATACACAATTTGATGAGTTTGGACACATGCATGTTCCCATGACACCATCAACACAAAGTAAAATAAACATATCCATCACCTCCAAAAGTTTCCTGTGTCCCTTTGCCTTTTTTTTTCCCCCCTGAACCACTTCTTAAGATCACCCAGAGGGCTACTGAGTAGCGCTGCTCCCTCTGCAGTCACTTAACAATCTCTTTTCTCTAGAGGAGTCCATCCACTCTTTGTGCCTCTTTTTGGTATGCAAGTACACCTCTCTTTCTATTCCTAATTTTTTAAAAGACAAAGCACCTCCATCTGGAGGTTCATCAGAGACTCTTTTCTATCTCTTGCTGATTCCAAGTCTCCAACTCACAACGACAAAAACGCTGAAGAGAATTCCAGCAGAATAAAGTTCTGGGTAAGGAAAACTCTCTGAGTCATTCTTCACTGCATGCTGCTCTGCCTTCTCTTTGCCTTTCTCCACCAAATTACTGCACTCCATTCAGTGCTTTCCCAACTGAGTCCTGTGTCAGCAACTTTCTGCAGCTGCAAGAGCAGCTGCTGCTTCTACCTCCCTCTCTTCACCAGAGGCTGTCATCTTGTCCAGCCCAGAAAATCCATACAGCAGGCCTACAGAAAAAGGAAAAATAAAGAGCTGATAGTATTATATATTCATGAAAATGTTCTAAAGTTTCTGTCCTTGCCTCAATGTGATCTGTCTCCAGAAATTGTTAAGAATGACTTGAGATATCTTTAAAGAGGAATGCTTCCAATGGGGTATCTTCTCAATAGGGGTGATATTTTTAACAATTGATGCTTGCAAAATACATTTATTTACATTGAATCATTTCATCTTCCAAACACACCATGGAGCAGATGTCATTACTGCCTCATATTGGCAAGTTTTGGGCTCAAGTACCAATGAAGAAACACAATAACTGGAGACCTTTCCCTTGTTATTTGAAAAATGGTAATAAGGGAACTCTGTGAAAATTAAAATAAGTTAATGTGTGATTATCTTTTGTAAAGTGCCTAAAATTTTGAGCATCTGTGGACCTTGACTTCATATTGAATATACGTAATTTCCTTCAAGAAGATTTCAGGTCATTGCATCTACAGATGTATCAAATTTTAAATTTAAATTGTCAAGCTGCATTTTAATAGTTAAGAGAAGAAAATAAAATTAGTCAATTGCCTATCATTTTGTGCTAAGGGTATATGAAAATACACATTCTCTCCTCCCACTGGTATTTAATTTTCATTATCTCCTAACTTTATCATCATAGCGTAGGTTTGAATGTATGTAAATTATTACTATAAATTGTCTCCTCATGATGATTTTCATGTTTCAAGGATTAATTAGCTGTACAATAGGGAAACTTTAATGTTTAATTAACAGGAGAAATTTAAGAGGTCTTAATTGGGCAGAAAAAAATTTCTCTTCTTCTAAAAGTGTATCCAGAATACAGAGGTTTAAAAGAAAATGGAAATGCTATGTGATACATTTGGCTGTCAAAAACTACTTGATTTTGTTGTTGTTTTGGTAGATGTCCGCCAAGCACAAGCCTACTATTCTAAGTAGATGATGAATAGGTAAATAGCAACATTTCCTGTCATTTGCTTAAGTATGCTCAAAAAAGTTCCTCCCTTAAGGCTTAAATAAGTTACCAGCATCTAAATCTCATTTATCACTATCCTTCAACCCTAAGTTTCTCTTAATAACCTCCTGAACTTTTTAATCCTTTTTAAACTGTCCTTATCTGGCATAGCAGCAATGTAGGCAATTCTCTTGTTCATTATCTTACCCTACTATAAACAGAAAGTTCTGGGGGCGGGGGTCTGGAATCACCAGGACTAATCACAATTAGTATTTCAGGAGTGACATTTGGTGCAATGAGTCAGGGAAAAACTTAGCAATAAGCTGGAGGTGATAAGGTGTCAAGGCAAGATTTCAGGGTACACACCTGACATAACAGTTTCTTAGAAGTGAAAAGATGTGCTTTGCCTCTCCCAGATCAAATAAAAAGTCATTAACCACTCTTTATTCCGCATTACCCCCAGATGTTTTGTCAAGTTTAAGAGAATACTTTTGTTTTGGCTGATTTGGCTGTTTGAAGGCAACTGAAAAATAATTAAGGCTGATAAACACATCAAATTTAGTATAAACTATTTTAAGCCCCACTTGACCTTTAGTGAGAACAGAATACCCTGAGCTTCTGTGTTTTTAGAGGCATACTCAAAAGCACTTAGAACCATTCATAGACCACAGAATGCTCTTTGAATATTCAAAACACTAGTGCTGTTTTTAATCTATTCAGGATGATGACACCTTGCAATTGTAAATCTCTTTGTTTGAAACCACGATGACAGACTAGAGCAGACCAAAACTACTGCTTTCTATGATAAAAATTATATGTATATATGTGTGTGTGTATATATATATATATATATATATATATATATAAAACACAAATTAAAATAATGTAATTGAAAAATAAATTGTGAACTATGAATCAAGAGGTTTGGTGGAATGAACACTAGTAGGGAAATGCTCAAGTTAAGGCTGGAAGTGGAGAAAGAGTCACTCAGAGAAAGGAGGGAAGGATCAAGAGAGAAACTCTACAAGAAGGAAGACTGCTACTATCCTTTCCTAATGTAAGGTAATTCTTGACACAAGATAAGGTCATCAGACAGCCAAATCCCCACACCCACTTACACACACACACAGACACACACACAGATATTTCAAAAGTACTGAGTGCACGGGTCACTCTTATATGATTTCAATGTCACACATATACTAAAATGTAGTCCTTTATATTTGTTATGTCTTTTATTATACTGAACAGAGAGCTTATTAAAGTTTACTCATGTGCCTCAACATTAAAAATGCTGTTTTAGACCTTTCAGTTGTTACATTTCATTATGTAATCAAAGCAACTGATACCAGTTCTTTTTGTTTTCACATTTGTTTTATGGGTTGCCTATAATTACTTTTCCCAGACATACAAATACTGTCTAAAGCAGTCAGAAAATGCTATTTCTGGACTTCCCTGGTGGCGTAGCAGTTAAGAATCTGCCTGCCAATGCAGGGGACATGGGTTCAAGCCCTGGTCCAGGAAGATCCCACATGCCGCGGAGCAACTAAGCCTGTGCGCCACAACTACTGAGCCTGCACTCTAGAGCCTGTGAGCCACAACTACTGAGCCTGTGTGCCACAACTACTGAAGCCCGCATGCCTAGAGCCCATGCTCTGCAACAAGAGAAGCCACCACAATGAGAAGCCCGCGCACCGCAACGAAGACTAGCCCCCGCTCACTGCAATGAGAAAGCCCGCACGCAGCAATGGAGACCCAACGCAGCCAAAAAAAATTAATTATTTTTTTAAAAAGAAAATGCTATTTCTGCTGCATATTTGCACCATGTTGACATGACTAATCTGGAAGTACATTTTCAGAATTCCCTTCCCTGTGTGGTTCTGGGTTAGGACTGACTACAAGGAAATTTGCATGAGATTTGGAAGCCAGAGAAGTAAAGGTTGGATAATGTTCAGTCCCCACCACAGCTTGTGCCCACTGATGCTAATATGCTAGTTCACCTTGTTATTGTTGGGTAGCAGCTGGGCCTTCAGCTCCTCTAGTTGCCATCATATCTCCCACTCAGCCTCTCCAAAGACTGGGCCAGTTGCATGTATAATTTCCTTGGAGAGAGCTCTAGCTCCTTCTGCAGGCCACCCAACTTGTCAAAGTCAGAGATGATAACACAGATGTGGGTTCCAGTTTGTCCATATGGATTCCTATTTATCTTCACAAATTCTGGTCTGTCCTCATTCTTCCCTAATTCATGTTCAGCATTATTTTCCCAACTGGCCCTACTGAAAGAGAAATGACAGGCCCACCGCAGGTGCACAAGGCTTCCATAAACAGGCTTCCACAAACATCTTCACAAATAACCACAATCTCGTCCATGCTTATTGTTTCATATCACTCATAGTAGTGATATGCTTCTCTAACTCAAACCTAATTGACGCAAGTGTTTTCACTTCCTTTTGTAGTGAAAGATATTTTATTCCCCTCCACATTAAGGAGCTTATCAGAGAATAACTGAATTCCATATCTGTGTATCTATGGATTCGAATTTTAAAAGGTGAATGTCAGTAGAAATAATAAACACACTGCAACAGTATTTGTTGAGCTAAGTGAAAAGTCTCAAGTTTTAGTTAAAAAAATAACCAATTGTATGAGAAACACATAGGGTTTCCTAAAATAATAGAATATTAGAGTTAGTAGGGACCTTAGAAATTATTTAATCCAAACTTTCCATTTTACAGTTGAAGAAATATAGAAACAGATACCTAAGATCACAAAATAAAGTAGCAACCTTGGACTAAAATACAATCCAGTCTAATTCCCTTTCTCTTCATATCGTCATAATCCTTGACTTAGTAAATCTCCTATAGGGGATTTCAGTTGACTGAAAACTCATTATGATTCAAAAAGGGTGGGCTTCCCTGGTGGCGCAGTGGTTGAGAGTCCGCCTGCCGATGCAGGGGACACGGGTTCATGCCCCGGTCCGGGAAGATCCCACATGCCGCGGAGTGGCTGAGCCTGCGCGTCCGGAGCCTGTGCTCCGCAACGGGAGAGGCCACAACGGTGAGAGGCCCGCGTACCGCAGAAAAAAAAAAAAAAAAAGAAAAAGGGTAATAAATCTGTCAAAAATGCTAATGTGATAATAGGCTATATTAGTAAACTATAGTATCTAGTATAAGGAAGATTATAATCCCACTGTAATCTACCCTGGTCAGATCATATTTATGCATTGGAGCACCTAAAAGAGCCTAGGTAAATTATATAGAAAATGACCAGAATTCTATGGGTTTTAATGCTATGATGTATAAAATAGAATTAGGGCTATTTTAATTGGAGGAGGGAAGACTTGGGCAGATATTAACTATCACCAAATATTTAAGAGCTTCCACACATAAGAGACGTTAAATTTATTTTGTGTGACTTTCCAGGGCATAAATAAAATAAATGGTTGGATATTAGAGAGGCTGATTAATATTTAGAAACACTTTGTAAAAAACAGAGAACTTCAAAGGTGAATGGGTTGGCTTATAATGACGTGAGCTTCCAATCAATAGAAATTTTCAATCAGAGGTTTTGATGACAATCTATCAGGTAGTTTTAGTAAAGGATTCCTGAAAGGATTAATGTTAGAATTAATGACTTCTAAGCCTCCTTTACATCTCTGCTGCTAAGAACCTGTTGTTTGAATAATAACATTATCGAAATAAAGTAACAACCTCGATTATTTGAAACTTTTATTTCTGCTATAAACTATGTGGAAGCTCTAATTCATCTTTAATGTTTAGTTCTGAAGTACCAAACAACTTCCTTGAAAGTTCCTTTCTCTAGAATGAGCTGTATTTAATCCAGATAAATACATTTGCTGGAATAAAATTCAGACTGTCAGAGCTGAAGGTCAAAAATACAGGTATTAACTATACAGGGGAAAAGGTCTTCTAGACAACACTATACTAGGTACATTCTGGACTGTGCGCAAGAATCCCCTTCCACAGAAATGCTGGCTGGAAGTGACCCCAAGATGACATTCAAGTTGCTCCCCAGAGAGTTATAGAGCTTTTGCTATAGTATATGAACAGGATGCCAGACCAAGGAAAGGGTGTGTCCTGTCAGTGACAGCCCAACAGGCCGGGTTATTGGCATGGGTCGTTTTACCACAGCAGTCACGGACAATAGAAACAGGACAAGAAACACCTTTCTTACCCAGAGGTCGACACAGAGGGTGTTGCTGAACTCAACTATCTTAAAGGAAGAGAGTTAAAGAGAAAAGGGATTTCATGGAAACCGACAATGATGCCTTTTAAAGAGAAAACTAAGTAATCTTGTTTGACTTTTTTTTTAATTAAAAAGTTGTCCTCCTAGAAATGCACAGCCAAACTGTCAGTTTCATAGGACAATGCTCGAACAAAAGGCTTCCCTTGTGCACACAAAGAAGGCACACATCAAGTTAGCCTGGGGCCTTCTCTGGGAAGAAATTACAAAGCAAAGGAATGAGTATATATCAGAAAAGGAAAAGAGCTCAAAACAGAATCTGATAAACAATTTTAAGATGTAAAATAAGAAAGGAAATCTGTTGCTATCCAGGGAACCCTCTCAAATGTGGCAGCATATCTCAGTCACCAGTGGAGCTCATTAAAAATACAGTTAATCAAACTCCACCCTGGACTAATTGTATCAGAATCTGGACTGCTTTGGAAATCCCTAATCTTGAACATCACAGAATATTCACCATACTTCTGCCTTGATACTTGCACAACCATAACTGTTTTTGACTTCTACCCTGGAATTTCTTCAGTAATCAGGTGTACTGGGTAATAATAATAGTTAATAGCAGTAGTATAGCTACATCACCTCATTTAATAATCAAAACAATCCTGAAATATAATTATGATTTCATTTTACAGATGATAAAACCAAAAAGAGAAGTACTTTTCTAGCAACTGTGCTGCTAAACGACGTACTTAGAATCTGAACACAGATATGACTCCTTAGCTCATGTTCTTTCCACTACACCATACAGAAATTGGTTGAACCAACCACATGAAAGAGCCAGTATTCAATTATTTTACCCACAAAAATTATGATTTTATATCATTTAATATAATAAGTTCAAAGTCATGAAGGAAAGCAAAGTACCATATAAGGCATTACTGTGAAGAAATAAAGCTATATGAACATTATGTTTTGCAAATTAACTTTTTGCTTTAAATACATTTGTATTTTGATAAAACTAGAAATAAAATATCTTATCAGCTATGGATGGGAAAGTCCTTGCTTAGCTGACATCTGTCTGCTTGTGTTACTTAAGGATGAATCAGTAGTCTGCAGCCTGGACCTGGGTGAGAGAAACTGGGCACCCAGAGCACAATATTTAGGGAGGCACTCCCTCTCAGGTGCTCACCTAGCAGTTGTGTGAGCTTGAGAATGACTTCCTTCTTACATTTGCACCCTGGATGACCCCTTTGCTCACCCTAGTCCTGGCTTCACACTTTATTTCCCTTCTTTTTATTCCTATTTTGTTTACGCAAACCATACCACACAGGCAATCAAAACCATAAGATACAGGTCCAAGGTAGAATCTATTTCTTGTGCATAGTGAAAAAGATCACTTACACTGCTCTGGGGAGAAAATGCAAAGATTAAACAGAGTAAAATGGTAAGTACATGGTTAAAAAAGAAAAAAAAAAGCAATTTATTCAAAAAGGTGGCTGAGGTTGAATTGCTGTTCTTATTACCCATCAAGTTATTTAGAGTGGTCCTTTCTCCATGGCATGATGACTTGGGTTATCATCACCATGACTACCCATTATTAATTAACTTTATGAGCTAGGAACACTTTGTGTGTCCAAAGTCACATGTGCACAAAAAAGCATGATTCAATAACCACATAAAAGAAAAATGCAGCTCAATGTGTTTTTAGAAAAGGGAGAACAATCATAGACTCCTAGTATAACAGAATGGACGACAGCACAAGGCCTTAGAGGGCACCTGGGACTCAGGAAGGACTACTTTCTATATAGTCCTTCCTAGAAGATAATCTTGCCTTTCTTTGAATACCTTTAGAAAAGAGAACTAATCCTACATGAGACATCCTTCATCAATTCCAAAGAGTATTCCTACTCGAATGTTCATTCTTCTTCTAAGCAAAATCTTTTTATGGGTTTGTCCAAGTCTTGCCCAGTGTCATGTGCCAACAAACTGCTATACCTTTTTGCTTCCAAATTGAGCTCTCAAATATTAAGAGATAGGCTTTTAATATGTGCTATGGTTATATGCACTAAACAATCCAGGTTCCTCCAATGAGCTGGACAAAACCAAGTTCTGTTCCTTTGAATATACCCCATTTTTTTTCAGTGGGCTTTTAAAACATATTAGTTAGGTCACAACATCCATTCTTACAGTCTTACTTAATAACATAGAACCAAAAGTTCTAACCAGGCATGTAGACTGGAAAGAAAGGAATAAAACTACCTTTATTCGCCGTGATATGACCGTCTACATAGAAAATCCTAGAGTTTACAAAACTTTTAAATAACTGAGTTCAGTAAGGTCATAGATTACAAATTCAACACAAAAATCAATTCAATTTCTGTATACTAACAGTGAACATACAGGAACTGAAATTAAAAATACAACACCAATTATAATTGCTTCAAAGAAAATGAAATATTCGGGGATACACTTATCAAAACATGCATAGGATCTGTATGCTAAAAATTATAAAATATTGATAAAAGAAATCAAAGAAGACCTAAATAAATGGAGAAATATACCATGTTCATGGATTAGAAGATTCAACATCGTGAAGATGTCAATTCTCCCCAAATAGAGTTGTAAGTTTAATGTAATACCTAAAAAAATCCCAACAAGTTGTTTTTGTAGACATAAACAAGCTTACTTTAAGGCACAGGTCATGGAATAGCTAAAACAAGCTTGGTAGAGAAGAATAAAGGGGAGGAATCACTCTACCCAATATTAAATCTTACTATATAGCTATAGTATTAAAGACAGCATGGTATTGGCAAAAGAATAGACTCATAGGTCAGTTGAACACATAATGAACCTAGAAACAGACCCATAGAGATATGTCCAAATTATTTTTTAAGGTGAAAGAAATTCAGTGTAAAAATGATAGCCTTTTCAATAAAAGGTGCTGGAGCAATGGAATGTTCACAGGGAAAAGAAAAAAATGAACCTCTACTTAAATCTCACACCTCACATCTCATATAACTATTAATTAAAATGAATCATATGGGACTTCCCTTGTGGAGCAGTGGTTAATAATCTGCCTGCCAATTCAGGGGACACGGGTTTGAGCCCTGGTCTGGGAAGATCTCACATGCCACGGAGCAACTAAGCCCGTGCACCACAACTACTGAGTTTGTGCTCTAGAGCCCGCGAGTCACAACTGCTGAAGCCTGCGTGCCACAACTACTTGAGGCTATGCACCTAGAGCTTGTGCTCCGCAACAAGAGAAGCCACCACAACGAGAAGCCTGCGCACCACAACGAAGAGTAGCCCCTGCTCACCACAACTAGAGAAAGCCCACGTGAAGCAATGAAGACCCAATGCAGCCAAAAATAAATAAATAAATAAAATAAATAAATAAAACAAATGAATCATAAATGTAAAATATAAAACAACAAAAATTTTAGGGAAAAAAAAAGAAAAATCTTTGGAATCCAGAGCTAATCAAAGGCTGTTATACTTGACACAAAAGTAAGATCCACAAAAGGAAACTTTAAAAATTGGAGCACATCAAAATTAAAAGTGTTTGCTCTATGAAAGCCCATATTATGAGGATGAAAAGACAAGCTACAGACTGGAAGAAAATATTTGTAAACAACATACCTGATAAAAGACTAGTATTGAGAATATATAAATAACTCTCAATACTGAACAGTAACAAATAAATAAATAAATAAAATACAGTTAGAAACTGTGCAGAAAACATGAAAAGACATTTCACTAAGAGGATATACAGATGACAAATAAGAACATGAAAAGATGTTCAACATTATTAGCCATCACAGAAACATAAAGTAAAACCACAATGAGATTTCAGCACACACCTATCAGGATGGTTAAAATTAAAAAGCTGTGATAACTCCAAATGCTGGTGAGGATTCAGAGAAACCGTATCACTCAGACATTACCCATGAGAATTTAAAATGGAACAGTAATTGTGGAAAACAGTTTGACGGTTTCTTACAAAGCTAAACATGAAATTACCACATGACCCAGCAATTGCACACTTAGGCATCTATCCCTGAAGAATGAAAACTTTATTTTCACCAAAAATCCCCACAAAAACAAATATTCATAATAGCTTTATTTATAACGGACAAAAACTAGAACTAGCCCATATATTCTTCAAGTGAATGTTTAAACAATCTGTGGGACATATATACCATGGAATATTATTCATCAACAAAACAAATGAGGGACTTCCCTGGTGGTCAGTGGTAAAGACTCCGCCTTCCAATGCAGGGGACGCAGGTTCGATCCCTGGTTGGGGAACTAAGATCCCACATACCATGGGGCAACTAAGCCCGTGCACCACAACTACTGAGCTCGCGAGCCTCAGCTAGAGAGCCTGCGTGCCACAAACTACAGAGCCCACGCACTCTGAAACCCACGCACCACAGCTATACAGAAGCCCACATGCCACAACCAAAGAGCCCACACTCCACAAGCCCCGCTGCAACAAAAGATCTCACATGCAGCCATGAAGATCCTGCATGCCACAAAGAAGACCCAACACAGCCAAATAAAAAAATAAAAAATAAACCAAATGAATGATTGAAAGCAACAAGTTGGATGGCTCTCTATGAAATTAAGCTGAGTGAAAAAAGCCAATCTCAAAAATGAACAGACTGTATGATTCCATTTTATAACATTTTTGAAGTGACAAAACTTTAGAAATGGAGGGTTTGGGGGCAGGGGTGAGGATGCAAAAGGATAGTACAAGGGATCCTTGTGGCGTTGGAATTGTTGGATATCTTGGCTGCGGTGGTGCATACACAAACCCTCATAGATGACAAAAACGTAGAATACTTAATACACAGACACGTAGAATACACAATACACACACACGCGTGCACACACAAGCATCCAGGTAAAACTGGGAAAATCTGAATAAGATGTGAATATATCTTGGTTGTGATATTATAATTTTGAAAATTGTTATTGGGGGAAACTCCCAATTTTTTTCAAGAACTTTCGTTTGACTCAGTTCTCTTTTAGTCTTCAGATACATCAGAGAGTTTCAACTAGGGACTCATTTTCTACACACTGAAACTTCTGATACACTACAAGACAGAAAGCAAATGATTTCTCATTTAATATGCTGGCAATAGCAACATAATCAGGTCCCAGCTAGAGCAACAATCAAACAATATCTAGTAAATACCTTATTGTAGGCTATAGGAATTAAGATTGAAAACATGGACAGCCACATCCTCAAACCTACAGGTTTTCCTAAAAATTAATATAGGAGGGCCTCCCTGGTGGCGCAGTGGTTGAGAGTCCCCCTGCCGATGCAGGGGACACGGGTTCGTACCCCGGTCCAGGTAGATCCCACATGCTGCGGAGCGGCTAGGCCTGTGAGCCATGGCCGCTGAGCCTGCGTGTACGGAGCCTGTGCTCCGCAACGGGAGAGGCCACAACAGTGAGGGGCCCGCGTACTGCAAAAAAAAAAAAAAAAAAAAATTAATATATAAATCTTCAAAACGTAAAATCAGGTTTCTCCAGTGTGAAGAAGCCGTGATTTTTTCACCTGCATAATTCATGTGGCGTGGATGTAATTTTATTGCAAAACTGAGATGCCCTCATGCAAAAGGGCAAGCCACTTCTCATTTGTAAAACGTGAATCTCAAGCCCAAGCTACAGAAATGGCCAGTGGAAAAGTTTGCTCTCATGAAATTAGAAACTTAGGAAAAGGGTCCTGGCTGGTAAGTGGAGAGAAGGAAGCTTCTCCTTTAGTCTTATTTATTTATTTATTTATTTATTTATTTATTTATTTAATGCAGTACGTAGGCCTCTCCAGCATTTACTGTTTGTAGATTTTTTGATGATGGCCATTCTGACCAGTCTGAGGTGATAACTCACTGCAGTTTTGATTTGCATTTCTCTAATGATTAGTGATGTTGAGGATCCTTTCATGTGTTTGTTGGCAATCTGTATAGCTTCTTTGGAGAAATATCTATTTAGGTCTTCTGCCCATTTTTGGATTGTTTTTTGTTTTTTGTTTTTTAATTGAGCTGCATGAGCTGCTTGTAAATCTTGGAGACTAATCCTTTGTCAATTGTGTCATTTGCAAATACTTTCTCCCATTCTGAGGGTTGTCTTTTGGTCTTGTTTATGGTTTCCTTTGCTGTGCAAAAGCTTTTAAGTTTCATTAGGTCCCATTTGTTTATTTTTGTTTTTATTTCCATTTCTCTAGGAGGTGGGTCAAAAAGGATCCTGCTGTGATTTATGTCATAGAGTGTTCTGCCTATGTTTTTCTCTAACAGTTTGATAGTGTCTGGCCTTACATGTAGCTCTTTAATCCGTTTTGAGTTTATTTTTGTGTATGGTGTTACGGAGTGTTCTAATTTCATACTTTTACATGTAGCTGTCCAGTTTGCCCAGCACCACTTATTGAAGAGGCTGTCTTTTCTCCACTGTATATTCTTGCCTCATTTATCAAAGATAAGGTGACCATATGTGCATGGGTTTATCTCTGGGCTTTCTATCCTGTTCCATTCATTTGTATTTCTGTTTTTGTGCCACTACCATACGGCCTTGATTACTGTAGCTTTGTAGTATAGTCTGAGGTCAGGGAGCCTGATTCCTCCAGCTCCATTTTTCATTCTCAAGATTGCTTCGGCTATTCGGGGTCTTTTGTGTTTCCATACAAATTGTGAAATTTTATCTTCTAGTTCTGTGAAAAATATCAGTGGTAGTTTGATAGGGATTGCATTGAATCTGTAGATTACTTTGGGTGGTAGAGTCATTTTCACAATGTTGATTCTTCCAATCCAAGAACATGGTATATCTCTCCATCTATTTGTATCACCTTTAATTTCTTTCATCAGTGTCTTATAATTTTCTGCATACAGGTCTTTTGTCTCCTTAGGTAGGTTTATTCCTAGATATTTTATTCTTTTTGTTGCAATGGTAAATGGGAGTGTTTTCTTAATTTCACTTTCAGATTTTTCATCATTAGTGTATAGGAATGCCAGAGAGTTCTGTGCATTAATTTTGTATCCTGTGTTATTTGTTGTTTTTCCCTTGCTGCTTTTGATAATTTTTCTTTAATTTTTTTTTTTTTTTTTTTTTTTTTTTTTTTTTTTGCATTAAGTGGGCCTCTCACTGTTGTGGCCTCTACCGTTGTGCAGCACAGGCTCCAGACGTGCAGGCCCAGCGGCCATGGCCCATGGGCCCAGCTGCTCCGAGGCACGCAGGATTCTCCTGGACTGGGGCACGAACCTGTGTCCCCTTTATCAGCAGGTGGACTCTCAACCACTGCACCACCAGGGAACCCCCTTTGTATTTAATTTTTGATAGTTTGATTAATATGTGTCTTGGCATATTTCTCCTTGGATTTATCCTGTATGGGACTCTCTGTGCTTTGTGGACTTGATTAACTATTTCCTTTCCCATATTAGGGAAGTTTTCAAGTATAAATTCTTCAAATTTTTTCTCAGTCCCTTTCTTTTTCTCTCCTTCTTCTGGGACCCCTATAATTCGAATGTTGGTGTATTAAATGTTGTCCTAGAGGTCTCTGAGTCTGTCCTCAGTTCTTTTCATTCTTTTTTCTTTATTCTGCTCTGTGGTAGTTATTTCCGTTATTTTATCTTTCAGGTCACTTATCCGTTCTTCTGCCTCAGTTTGTCTCCTGTTGATACATTCTAGAGAATTTTTAATTTCATTTATTGTTCTGTTCACCACTGTTTGTTTGCTCTTTAGTTCTTCTAGGTCCTTGTTAAACTTTCTTTATTATTTTCTCCATTCTATTTTCAAGATTTTGGATCATCTTTACTATCATTACTCTGAAGTCTTTTTCATGTAGACTGCCTATTTCCTCTTCATTTGCTTGCTCTGGTCGGATTTTACCTTGCTCCTTCATCTGCTGTGTGTTTCTTTGTCTTCTCATTTTGCTTATCTTACTGTGTTTGGGGTGTCCTTTTTGCAGGCTGCAGGTTTGTAATTCCCATTGTTTTTGGTGTCTGTCCCCAGTGGCCAAGGTTCGTTCAGTGGTTTGTGTAGGTTTCCTGGTGGAGGGGACTAGTGCCTGTGTTCTGGTGGATGAGGCTGGATCTTGTCTTTCTGGTGGGTAGGACGATGTTCGGTAGTGTGTTTTGTGGTGTCTGCGACCTTATTATGATTTAGGCAGCCTCTCTGCTAATGAGTGGGGTTGTGTTCCTGTCTTGCTAGTTGTTTGGCATGGACCAGCACTGGACCTTGCTGGTCATTGAGTGGAGCTGGGTCTTGGTGTTGAGATGGAGATCTTTGGGAGAACTTTCGCCATTTGATATTACATTGAGCCGGGAGGTCTCTGGTGGACCAATATTCTGAACTCAGCTTTCCCACCTCAGAGGCTTAGGCCTGACACCTGGCTGGAGAACCAAGTCCCTGTCAGCTACATGGAGACAGAGTTCAAAGTTATGGCAGCTTGATGCTGAGATGCTGAGTATGATTCCCAGAGAGATGGCTTGGTGGTGCCACTCTCACTGCTTGGGGTGAAACTCTGCCTCTTCAACTGCTCCCTTATGTAACGGGCATAAGGAGATATCGAAGGGCGGCGGCTGAGCCGTGTTACAGTGGCACAGTGGGAAGCACACGAGTGAACCATTTGTTTTTAATGAACTCTTTTTGAATAATGTAAAACCCCGTGTTGTGGGGAGACAGTTTCTGTGCACTCATCCTGTCTCATTTTGATAACTATATTTGTTAAATGTATAACCTTGAACAGATCATACAATCGATCTACTCTCCTTGTTCCATATATAAATTGGACATAATAACATTTCCACTGGTGGCAACTAGCTCAAAGGAGTTCAATTCTTCTAACAAACATAAATTTTCAGTACATCTCTTTGCAGCAAGGAGAAGGCAGGTGCTAATTTTCATGAGGCTGCATAAGGAGATTGTGATACATGAATTCCTTCTGAAGTAAAAAAAGTAGCCTAGAGAAACTAAGAACCACTTCACAGGCATAAAGCCCATGTCCACATGGTGTACATAATGAGGCATAGCATTCCCTGCAAGCTAAAGCACACCACTAAGAGCAACACAAATAAAGCAGAGAGGCAGGGCAGAGTCACCGAAAAGAAAGTGATAACCTTCCTGTAATCAAAGGGCAGCTCTGTATGGTGGGGAGGAAACTCCGTGTTTTTTAACATCAGTGTTAAAGGTCAAATCAATCTGCTTCTGGGGGAAATGGTAATTTTCCCTCCCACAGCTGGAATTTCATTTCCATCTTCCCTTAATGAAGTCTACAACCTAAAATGCCACACCGGTGAAAAGAGAGTTGCAATATTGTCTTATCATTTGCAACATCCATCACATTTCATCAGTGTAGAAGTATACAAAATGTACAAACCCAAGCAACAGGACTGCCAGAGAACCTCCTGTTTCATTGTGCTGCCACCCCACTTTGCTCTTTGTCTGCCCAATCCCAGTGCACTACTTTTTGCCAGTGCTTTATTTGGGTTTCATGTACTCTTTGTTGAGCAGCTAATAAGTCTTTAGAATGTGCTCCCCTGGCAGAGAAGAGATGAGTAAAACATAATCCCTGACCTCAAGGTGGTGAATGATTAAAAAAATCTGAGTGGCTATCTACAACACAACCTTTGAAAGCAGTTAAGAATGAGCATTAAAGTGAAAAGTAGCTACAAAGGGGTCAGGTGGCCACCATGCTACTTTTGGGATAAGTTATAAGAAAAAGAAATGATTAAGACAAGAAAAACTGTCAGCAGGGAAAAGAATTGGGCAGACAGGCAGAATGAAGCAGAAATACCAGGAGAGGATGCATCAAGGGAGGAACAGAATGTTGGAGGGAAGAGGAGAGAGAGACAGAAAAACAGAGAGAGACTGACAGAGAAAGACAGAGAGAAAGAGAAAGAGAGACACACATGCAGACAGAAAGAGATAGGAGGAAAAGAGAAAAGTGTAAAGTTGGAGAGGAGGAGGCATGCATAATGCAGTATAATAAACAGTCTGTCAGAAGGCAAGCATCTGAAGGGTAGAGACCATCTTTGAAGCCACCTACAATACTTAAAATAGTGTGCTATGTATTGAACCCATAGTAGGCACTAAATTTACATTTGCTAAAATAAAAAAAAATCTGCCACATTAGGAGATCTTTTGGCTCTTTTGCTAAAATCATCAGAAGGATACATTTTGATTTCTTACAAAATTACCCTTGTCTGCCTTTTTCCTTCAGGCTCTATCACCATTGAGCAAATGGGATTCATTTTCTTTGAGAAGTGCAGCGAGCTGTAAACATACATATCATAAAAGTTAAAATAATATAGACTTCAAAATAATAGATATTAGATATTACAGTTAAATTTTTAAGAAAATACAATATAGTAACTGTATGTGAGACAACCAGAAGCCAAATGAACTTAGACAAAAAATGATGTACAGTGGGGTAAATTATTGGGACAGTAATTCTTATGTGTGAGTGTGTGTTTGATTTTGTAATTCTCACCTCTCTGTTTCAAGGAGATGGATGTTAGTATCCTATTACTTTAGGACTAGTGACAGTGTAAGGAGATTGCTACCACCACCTCAATGTCTTCCTGAGGAAGATGAGCAATAATGCAATGTCTCTGAGGAGTAAGGCAAGCTCTTGGTGAAGAAAAGGACACAGCAGAGGCAGAAGAGCTTCTTCAAGACCAGAGAAGAGGGGGGCCCTGCAAGAAACAGGAGTGCTTGCACTTCTCCTTGGCAGAGCTAAGGCAGGCTGAAAATCTTGGGGGCATGGGGGGGTTCTGGTTGTATGATACATTCCCACCAGGTAAACTATATGAGCACAGCTTCCAGCTGTGACAAAGATCCTTCTGCCCAAGTGTGGCTCAAAAACCACAGGAACATTTTCCTTCAGGAACCATGAAGTCTTTGAAAATGAAATCATATGTGGACCAAAAACCAGAGTTATCTCCCTAAAAGTTATACTTTGAATAAGACCCCTACAATCATTTCAGGCCCTGAAGGGAAGAATCCCAATTAATGACAGAAAATCAACTTCTCATTAGCCTTAGGAAATGGAGGGATTTGGTGTCAGATTTGATTTGATATTAGAAAAATAAAGACAACCTGCTTATGAATCTTTAATAGCTGTTCATGTGATTCTTCAACCTGCTAACATTTAAGAACCGTTGCTTTAGGGAGAATATTTTCTCTAAGCTACAAACAAGAAGCAAACACCAAAACTGGCAATCTCTTATAGGCAAATTTCTAAAGAAAAGAATTAAAAACAAGGAGTTCTTTTGCCTACTCTATATATGCAATGGGAGGAAGGTTGCGCCAGATTGTTATTATACATATATGATCGAGAGTAAGGGAATCTCATAATTGCATAAAGGTTTGGGGGTAAGGTTGGAACTCTGAGGCTGAGCTGTATGCAGTGTTTAGATGCAGGCATAAGCTTGCCAGACAGTGTGATGGGCTCTGGCCTGACAGGTGTGTACTTACATGAGTATTCAAAGACTTAGGTGGAGACTTATTCTAAAGGAAGGAAGGAGTAGGCAGAATGCTTAGACTAATAACAAAGCATTGTTGTAAAAGGGAGGAGTGATTCTGAGTATAACTTGGTGTCTGTAATCTGAAGTTGTCTTCCACCTGAATTCCAATGAACTTATTTACATCTTATTCTAAGGAGAAAAGAAGTAGACACTAATAAACCAATTTGTTTTCATTTCTTTAAAGGTATTATGACACAGGGAATCTTTACTTGGGAAACAAGGTGGCAGAGAGAACCTTGCCCTCCTGCTAAAACAACTGGAAAACTGTGTAAAATATAAAACTACAAAATAGAAAACAACTCTTTTCAAACACTGTGCAATAGGCTACACTTTGACTCTTGAGAAGAGGTAAACAAATGATGGATGCCTTAGGACAGACTAGCACAGGGAAGATAAATCCAAGGAGAACACAGTGATTTTGCTGAGTTGATGTGACGGAGATCAGAGTTGTGGGGACGGGGTGGTTGGATTTTGCAGGGCAGAGTACCAGAGGAGAGGTAATTATTCTGAGATCTCTAGAAATTGCACAAGGTTTCCCTGAGGCTTTGACTGAATATTAGCTAAGTCTAAAAATATGGGTCTTCATAGGACTGGGCTAAGAACAACCTCTAGAAAAAGAGCTACTAAGAGCTGTAATGTGAACAAGTCCCAGATACCACACAGCCTTGGGACACATTTGATTTCTGACCAACCAGAGGGGACACTCCTCAATGGAGCATTCAGTGGAGATCCCAGGAGGCTCCTGCTTTAGTAGCAGAGTTAAACAAATAAAAGACACTCTAAGCCTAAACTAATAGACAAGTTTAAGGTTAAAATAAAGCTTAAAACAATCAAGTTAACTTGTGAGTAATTTTTTTTTTTACAAACTAGATTATTCTGTTTCTAGGGTACAATCTACCCCATTTTCCTGCATATCTTTGTTTCTATTGTTTCCTTGGCCTCACCCCCACCCTGTCCTCTGCCTGTTAATCTCCCGTTCATTCTTTTTTTTATTTTTATTTTTTAAATTTTTTTAAATTTTTAACATCTTTATTGGAGTATAATTGCTTTACAATGGTGTGTTAGTTTTTGATTTATAACAAAGTGAATCAACTATACATATACATATATCCCCATATCTCTTCCCTCTTGCGTCTCCATCCCTCCCACCCTCCCTATTCCACCCCTCTAGGTGGTCACAAAGCACAGAGTTGATCTCTCTGTGCTATGTGGCTGCTTCCCACTATCTATCTATTTTATGTTTGGTAGTGTATATATCTCCATGCCACTCTCTCACTTCGTCCCAGCTTACCCTTCCCCTCCCTGTATCCTCAAATCCATTCTCTAGTAGGGCTGTGTCTTTATTCCCGTCTTGCCCCTAGGTTCTTCATGACCTTTTTTTTTTTTTTTTTTACATTCCATATATATGTGTTAGCATACGGTATTTGTTTTTCTCTTTCTGACTTACTTCACTCTGTATGACAGATTCTAGGTCCATCCACTTCACTACAAATAACTCAATTTCATTTCTTTTTATGGCTGAGTAATATTCCATTGTATATATGTGCCACATCTTCTTTATCCATTCATCTGTTGATGGACACTTAGGTTGCTTCCATGTCCTGGTTATTGTAAATAGAGCTGCAAAGAACATTTTCGTACATGACTCTTTTTGAATGATGGTTTTCTCAGGGTATATGCCCAGAAGTGGGATTGATGGATCATATGGTAGTTCTATTTTTAGTTTTTAAAGGAACCTCCATACTGTTCTTCACAGTGGCTGTATCAATTTACATTCCCATCAACAGTGCAAGAGGGTTCCCTTTTCTCCACACCCTCTCCAGCATTTATTGTTTGTAGAGTTTTTGATGATGGCCATTCTGACCGCTGTGAGATGATACCTCATTGTAGTTTTGATTTGCATTTCTCTAATGCTTAATGATGTTGAGCATTCTTTCATGTATTTGTTGGCAATCTGTATATTTTCTTTGGAGAAATGTCTACTTAGGTCTTCTGCCCATTTTTGGATTGGGTTGTTTGTTTTTTTGTTATTGAGCTACATGAGCTGTTTGTAAATTTTGGAGATTAATCCTTTGTCAGTTGCTTCATTTGCAAATATTTTCTCCCATTCTGAGGGTTGTCTTTTGGTCTTGTTTATGGTTTCCTTTGCTGTGCAAAAGCTTTTAAGTTTCATTAGGTCCCAGTTGTTTTTGTTTTTATTTCCATTTCTCTAGGTGGTGGGTCAAAAAGGATCTTGCTGTGATTTATGTCATAGAGTGTTCTGCCTATGTTTTCCTCTAACAGTTTGATAGTGTCTGGCCTTACACTTAGGTCTTTAATCCATTTTGAGTTTATTTTTGTGTATGGTATTGGGGAGTGTTCTAATTTCATTCTTTTACATGTAGCTGTCCAGTTTTCCCAGCACCACTTATTGAAGAGGCTGTCTTTTCTCCACTGTATATTCTTGCCTCCTTTATCAAAGATAAGGTGACCATATGTGAGTGGGTTTGTCTCTGGGCTTTCTATCCTGTTCCATTGACCTATATTTGTTTTTGTGCCAGTACCATAGTGCCTTGATTACTGTAGCTTTGTAGTATAGTCTGAGGTCAGGGAGCCTGGTTCCTCCAGCTCAGTTTTTCTTTCTTAAGATTGCATTGGCTATTCGGGGTCTTTTGTGTTTCCATACAAATTGTGAAATTTTTTGTTCTAGTTCTGTGTAAAATGCCATTAGTAGTTTGATAGGGATTGCACTGAATATGTAGACTACTTTGGGTAGTAGAGTCATTTTCACAATGTTGATTCTTCCAATCCAAGAACATGATATATCTCTTCATCTGTTTGTATCATCTTTAATTTCTTTCATCAGAGTCTTATAGTTTTCTGCATACAGGTCTTTTGTCTCCTTAGGTAGGTTTATTCCTAGGTATTTTATTCTTTTTGTTGCAGTGGTAAATGGGAGTGTTTCCTTAATTTCCCTTTTGGATTTTTCATCATTAGTGTATAGGAATGCAAGAGATTTCTGTGCATTAATTTTGTATCCTGCTACTTTACCAAATTCATTGATTAGCTCTAGTAGTTTTCTGGTAGCATCTTTAGGATTCTCTATGTAGAGTATCATGTCATCTGTAAACAGTGACAGCTTTACTTCTTCTTTTCAGATTTTGATTCCTTTTATTTCTTTTTTTCTCTGATTGCTTTGGCTAAAACTTCCAAAACTATGTTGAATAATAGTGGTGAGAGTGGGCAACCTTGTCTTGCTCCTGATCTTAGTGGAAATGCTTTCAGTTTTTCACCATTGAGGATGATGTTGGCTGTGGGTTTGTCATATATGGCCTTTATTACGTCGAGGAAAGTTCCCTCTATGCTTACTTTCTGGAGGGTTTTTTATCATAAATAGGTGTTGAATTTTGTCAAAAGCTTTCTCTGCATCTATTGAGATGATCATATGGTTTTTCTCCTTCAATTTGTTAATATGGTGTATCACATTGATTGATTTGCATATATTGAAGAACCCTTGCATTCCTGGAATAAACCCCACTTGATCATGGTGTATGATCCTTTTAATGTGCTGTTGGATTCTGTTTGCTAGTATTTTGTTGAAGATTTTTGCATCTATGTTCATCAGTGATATAGGCTTGTAGTTTTCTTTCTTTGTGGCGTCTTTGTCTGATTTTTGTATCAGGGTGATGGTGGCCTCGTAGAATGAGTTGGGGAGTATTCCTCCCTCTGCTATATTTTGGAAGAGTTTGAGAAGGACAGGTGCTAGCTCTTCTCTAAATGTTTGATAGAATTCGCCTGTGAAGGCATCTGGTTCTGGGTTTTTGTTTTTTGGAAGATTTTTAATCACAGTTTCAATTTCAGTGCTTGTAATTGGTCTGTTCATATTTTCTATTTCTTCCTGTTTCAGTCTCAGAAGGTTGTATCTTTCTAAGAATTTGTCCATTTCTTCCAGGTTGTCCATTTTATTGGCATATAGTTGCTTGTAGTGACTTGTAATTTTAACTGCCTTCCTAAACAAATGCCAACAATTCTTTAAAAGAAGACAACAGAATTCAGAAACTCAGCAAGTCAAGTGTCATCCTTATCTGGTAGGCATTCAAAAATTACTAGGATGAGAGAAGCAAGAAAATGTATGCATAACCAGGAGAAAATCAGTGAATGGAGACAAAGTCAGAAAAAAAAATAAAGATGTTGGAATTAGTAGGCAAGAACTTTAAAAGAGCTGCTATAAATATGTTTGATGATTTGAAGGAAAATATGAACATAATTAGGAGAGAAATGGAAGTTTCATGAAAAAATAAATATCCAAAGTTAAAAAATACAATATCTGAAATTAAAAATTCACTGAATGGGCTTAAAATAAAATAAGACACAGCAGAAGAAAAGAAAAAAAAAAAAAATCAGTGAACCTGAAGACCTAGCAAGAAAATATCCAAACTGAATCACAAAAAGAAAAGAGACTGAAGGAATAATGAGAAGAACAGCTCCCCACAGTTTGTGAGATGCAGCTAGGGCAGTGCTTAAAAGAATATTGATAAATTTAAATGCTTACATAATAAAAAAGAAAAGTTTAAGGGGAAAACTGGGGAAATACTTCCTCTTCAGCCCAGGACTTGGACCTGTTCAGTTTATCGAGGACTCCAGAGACTTTCTCATCTTACCCTGATGTCTTGAAGCCTACAGAATTTCTATGTTAGTGTCCAGAAATGGTGGAAATTCCTGGAGTGGGGCAGGTGAATTTTTCCCTATCAGAAGCAGGGCAGAGAAATCTTCACTAGCTTCATAGGTCAAGAGGGCTCAGCAGAAGATGGCTCAGTAGAAGAAGGACTTGGACAGAGAAGGAAAACACAGAAACCTCATTGTAGCTGATACAACTTATTCATAAGTAAACATAAGAGAAAAAACACCCGAGGTATCTACCAGATATAATTGGGGCTTCAGTGGGGTGGGGTTAGAGATGGGGAATATCTTGCAGGAAGTTTAAGGTCAGTAAAACATATTTGATGGTAAATTCTCCCTAAGTGAGTAAAATATAGCCATGGGTACAGAGAAAGTCCACATAGTGGTCTTTTAAAAGTCGATTTAGTAAGACAGTGTATTAGTTATCTATTGCTGCATAAAAGTTACTCCCAAACTTAGTAAAGCTTGAAATAACATTTATTTTCTCACAATTTCTGTAGGTCAGGAATCTAGGCACAGTTCAGCTTTTTTTTTTCCTTCAGGGTCTCTCATGGTTACAGTCCAGGTGTAGGCTGTGCTCTAGTATCTAAGTCTCAGCTGGAGAAGAATCCACTCTGAGATCACTCCTATTATTATTGACAGGATTTCATTCATCGTTGAGTGTTGGACAGAGGGTCTCAGTTCCTAGAAGGCTTGTGGCTGGAGGCTGCCCATAGCCCCTTGCCATGTGCACCTCTCCAACATGGCAGCTTGCTTCATCAAAGTGCAAATGGAGAAGTCCAAGGGGAGAGAGTGCAGCAAGATGGAGGTCACAGTCTTTTGTAATTTAATCATGAAAGTAGCATCCTGTCAGTTTTGTCAGATTCATTCCATTAGAGGCAAATCACAAGGCCCAGCCCACATCAAAGAAGTGGCTATAAATACCAGGAGGTGGGGATCTTTGGGTGTCTTCCACAGATAGGAAAGCAAATAGGAGTGGGGGAAGTATTTACCTATGTTGCTGTGGCATGATGTTCCTTTTGGAAAGTGACGTCCTAAATAAAATTCAACATTTGGAGTGGATCAAGTCCCTCAGGTGCTCAGAAAACCGACAGGTTCAGATGCCTGGAGTCACCACAGTGAGGCAGGAGATGAGGGAAAATTGTAAGAAGTAGCTAGTAAGGGAAAAGAGGGAATGGTAATGCTAAAGCATATAAGAACTTTTACTTGCTTTTAAAGTGATATTTCCTTTTTATGGCTGAGTAATATTCCACTGTATATATATGCCACATCTTCTTTATCCATTCATCTGTTGATGGACACTTAGGTTGCTTCCATGTCCTGGCTATTGTAAACAGAGATGCAACGAACATTGTGGTACATGACTCTTTTTGAATTATTGTTTTCTAGATAGCTAGTGGGAAGCAGCTGCGTAGCACAGAGAGATCAGCTTGGTGCTTTGTGTCCACCTAGAGGGGTGGGATAGGGAGGAGACATGGGGATATATGTATACATATAGCTGATTCGCTTTGTTATAAAGCAGAAACTAACACACCATTGTAAAGCAATTATACTCCAATAAAGTTGTTAAAATAAATAAATAAACCAGGCCAAAAAAATAAATAAAATAAAATGATATTTCCCTTACAATGACAATTTAGTAGACAACATTTTAAATGATATTTTAATATAAGATGTTTTCTGTGAGTATGTGAGTGGATTTTTCTAATCCCCAAGTCATCACTGAGTTCCTGAAGAGAGACGTTTAAGAAGTCCAGTAAGTATGATTTGTTGCAGTGTTATTTAAACTTCAACCATTGAAGCACCTCCTTTGTGACTTTCTCCAGAGCTGTATTATTATGAATATATTTTTTAAGTTTCATATGCATTTTTACTCTAATAAAAATATTTAAGACTATTTTCATAATCACTGCTATACCGAGAAATCCATTATTACTAGTCATAAATATTTTTCTTGTATATATTAAAATTAATGTAAGTCTAGTAAGTATTGTAAATGTTTTTCTATGTACTATTTATAATCAATTCATCTCCAGCAAAGGCAGACTGTATTTAGAAAAAGGCATGTCATGGAAGGAACATGTGCTTTGGGTTTGAATAGTCACTTTGCCATCTTCTATTTATTAAAATATAGGTAAGTAAGTACTGGGCTTATTTGAACCTTATACTCCCTTTCTATGAAGCTAGGATGATAGTATTTACTTTGAGTACTGTTGTTTGGTTTTAATGAGATAATAGTTGTGAAAAGGATCACATTTAGTATCCAATAACAACTGTAAAAATAGTAAGATTGGCAATAACTGATATTTATTGTACAATTACTACAGCCAGGCACTGTACTAAAGCACGTGAATATGTTTTCAATAAAAGTTAATGTTTTGTCAAAAGCTATCATATCAAGTAATTCAACAGTCCCATCAAGTATTGATTATCACAGCTCCCAAGTTTTTAAAGGAATGAAAAATGTTTGAGGGTGTGCTGTTAGATTAGAACATTTACAGTGAATCCAATATTAGAGCTGGAAAAAAATAATATGATAAAATGGAATTAGGTTTACATTATAGATAAAATTTATGACATTTAAATGTCTCCCTTTGAAATGTGTTATAATATATAGATTATATCTAATTAGCCCTCAGTTTCTAAATGGGCACATAAAGCTCTTGCAGTTGATTATGCTGCATTTAAAGGGCAAACACATTCACGTATGTGGGGTTTCCTATAGCTTTCAGGTACAAGAACAGAAAGTATGTCAAAAGTGTGCCTTGTGGGTGGTAATGTTTAGAAACCAGAGACAACTAGGCAAATAAGACATGTTCTTTATGTGTCTTGATTCCACTATCCCAAATTTGCAATGCTCTTGTCAAAATGTTTCTAAAATATCTATTCCAGTATTGAGTTCTATCTTCCAATGAACTCTGATCTTACTTGGGTCTCACTTCCTCTACCTAGTGTTTTCTGTCTACTCAAATTTTCTCACTTAAGGTGTTTACATGGAGCAGATTTTCCTGAAGGGTTGAGGTGACAGGTGTTTGCTTCAATCTGCTGCTTAGCTGCCTGAAAACTCCTTGCTTCACTAGTTTCTGGGGCTCCTTCCTTTAGCCTCCCAGAGAGAACACTCCCTTGTACATTATTATGCAGAGTAACAGCTCTCCACCACCTACCCAGCTCAGAGGCTGCCATTGCAGGGGACAGCGCCAAGCTACAGATTCTTCCAGGGCCTCCCAAAGTACACAAATGAACTGGAAGAAGCTTTGAATTTCTTTACTTTCTATCATCTCAACCAATCTCCATGAGAGGAAAGAAACAGTATATAGAGATGATTTTATCCAATTTCGTTTAGAAAGCAGAACCATCTATTGTCATTTTGGGTGTTAAGTAATAACTTTTCCTCTCTTTGTTGTAGTTGGATAATTCCAGGTACAAACAAGGAGTGCTCAATGTTCCTACTCTCATTTCAACTGTTTCTGCTTCCAAGGAAGGAGTTCCTGACTCTACCTTCCAGCATGCTTCACAGTAGTTATGCACATATAGAAACAGAATGAACTAGACCTCTGGGAAAATCAAATCCAGTTTGATTTAAACAGCTATTCAAGGAGATGAATAGTCAACAGCTGAAATCAACATATCACACAACTCCATATTCTCAGTGTATCATTTAAGTATCTAGGATGAAAGGTTAAAAGTAACAACTTGAATATGTCTTAGCAAAGATAGCTATTAGTACTCTGAGACCAAAAACTGTCCCCAAGAATTTTAATTGGTGAAGATGCTAGTAGCATTTGAAAGATTCTAACCCTAACTGTATCTGGTCCTCTCCTTACCTGGTACATTACTTCCTCTCAGCCACATTCATCACTAATTTATACTCTAACATTTCAACACATGGGAGAAAAAAGGAGGCTACAGGCTTCTAGAATCCTGAGCAAGCTTTTTCTCCTTGACAATAGCTATGATCCACACTTCAATCTCTACTGCAGCTGTCACTAGAAAGCCAAACTTTCAGCAGAAAAGCCACAAATACCAGACTAATGATTGTAGCAAAATGCTCACTTTCTCTAAAAATATCAGAGGATTGAAGGGTGACCCCATATGGGCTGGGATGGATGTGATAAAATGCAAACGCACAGCTTCCAGTGGAAGAGAGAATGATACAGTACTAGGTCAGAAGTGTGGCATGAATGGGGACATTTTTTAATACTAATGTAACTGCGGGAGGACTGTTTACAGATGGGAGGGGCAGCCGGTAGAGAGAGGTTGGTAGGAGCTGGGAGTGAAAACTGAGCAAGCATATGGAGTTGTAAGGAAACAAATGCTCCAAGGAGGCAGAAGATGTGGAGGCAGAATCTCAATAATGATGCATTGGGCCTGAAAAGAGGGAGGCAAGCTCAGGAACTAACCTTGGATAAAGTTGGGATGCTGAAGGCTCTGGGAAGAGTAGTTTCCACTAGAAGGCCAGAGAGGAAAGAGCCTTGCCAGTCCAACAAAGAGAGACAAGGTTTTCCTAGGTTTGGGACTAAAGTAAGGAAATACAGAAATGGGAGAGGGTAGAGCAGTATCTCTTTTAGATTTTGAGGAAAGTCATTCAGGCATCCAGGAACATCAGAATCTTCTTGTACTCAAAACATCTTTAGAGATAAAACAAACAGAGCAAAATATTAGCACTAGGTGAATCTGGGTAAAGGGTGTTCTTTGGTGGCCCTTTGGTGTTCTTTGACTCTTCTTATGTTTGCATGAAGGCACCTGATTGATGTGGAGTCACTCTTCAGTTTTGCTCAACACTGGGACTTCGTCTGTAACAAATGTTAGCTTTCTTCCTCCAATGTCTCAGTTCAAGGAGCAAGCAAAGGCTGAAGGGACAGGTGAGTTTCTCACGTAAGACAAGCTACTCCAATAGGCACTCCCTGCTCTCAACGTCTTCTCTGCCAATTTAATTGACATCACATTCTTATCTTCCCCCTTGGTCCTAAGATTCTCCCGAACCCCCAAGCTTAGTGTAGTTAGATGATGTGATGTAATACACAGCAAACTCTTACTACAATGTGACTGACTACTGAATTACACATGATGATTGAATTGGTTCAGTGAGTTTACTAGCAACAAATCATGAAATTTATAAGCCACTTTGCTCAAGTACTGTTTCATTTCCCTAGATTCTGTATTTATGCTGAATCTGCAGCAATCCTCTAGCTAGGCTCTGCCAAGCCCTAAACAAGTGGGTTTATGGTAACAGCTCCAATTATTCTTTGTCAGCCCCTCTTCTGTCCTCATTTTCAGCTTTCAATGTACAATACCCATTACCACCTTAACTTCAAGTCTATTAATATTTAGTGCATAGGATTTAATGTTGAGATGTCTTCCCACATCTTAACACTGTATTTTCTTACCACACCACTCCCATTTCAAAATACGCTATTGGTTTTTAATACATACACAATTATTAACACCTAAGTAAGGTCCTGTTTAAATCCAGGCCCCTTTTCTAGAAGAGACTGATTCACATATTATGATTAAGCAGTCTTTATGATTTTAACCAAACCCACTTCATAAACAGTCTAGACTTTGAGGTTTCTACACAATGTAGTAAAACAATCTGTGTATACTGACATGGTGTGTCAGGTGCCGTCTGGCAAAGGGCACTATACATAAGAACAACAGAAATGGCAGGAAAAGGACACAAGTCTCGGTCACACTGTCTCTGTAGTAGCAACCCTGGGTCCCTTTGAAGTTGACTACTTCAGCAGAACACTACTGGAAGTCTTCTTTTGGGAACTTCCCAGGGATTCCCAGTTCAATACATATGCCTGTACACAGCCCCTACATCACAGGAGAGCAATGTAACAGAGGCACACTTGCTCACAACCACATCAGACTCCAATTCCTCTTTGATTGCAAACTTCTAGGCAACGAGAAGTCTCCAACAAAGCCTAACTTCCACCTCAGAAGCAACATCTTTCATTACACTCCAGGGTGAATAAGCCTTTCAGCTGCCTCCTTGTTGTCTGGCTTAGATTTTAACCTTCCTTTCAATCATATGTGTTTCTCTCACTCTAAAATAGAAGAGAGTAGATGGAGGACACTAGGTTTTTATGGCTCTTAAAGATGATCTACAGAGAGACCCTGGGGCGCTAGCCCCTCACGATTTTATTTCAGACCACGCCACCAGAAAGGCAAGTAGGAAGGGATGCTATTGTTAGCACTTCAAATCAACATGCAGCATCACCTTTTGTTTTGACCTGTTCAACCTTTTCTTTCAAGAAATTATCCTTTGATTCTCAAACTCCCTTGCCCGTGTCTGAGAAAAAAGAGAGATTCCCCCCCCTTTCTTTTTAGTGCATAAATTGCTTTAGTCATTTTCAAATTATGAAGTATGGGGGAAATTTTCATGCAGAGAAAATAGTTATGATTTTTTTATGGATAATTCAAATATGGTTGAACTTTAAGATGGAGCATGAAATTGTTATGAGTTTGGGGGGAAAAAAACTGAGCAATCAAAAACCAGTCTTCATATATGCACAATGAAGTTGAGTTTTAAATTGTGTAATCCTACCTCTGTATAACAAGGCAGGGATATTATTGTTTGTTTTCATATTGCGCTCTATTTTAAAATGTACATAGTTATGCAAATAAAGTTAGGTAACTCAATCAAGGTACAGCTTTCCTTTTTTTAAATTTACCATCTTAGTTTCTTAAATCTAAAACATAGGAAAATTAAATGCAAAAAAAGTCAAAAGGAAATAATTGAAATGTTGATGTTACCTCTTCAAAAACTTAAACATATTTAAATTTTTCGTTAGGACAAGGTTGATTAACATTACAAGTAATTAATCCCATCAGTAAAAGAAAACATTTCCAAATTGTGTGTCTCTATCTGACTCTCCATCATGTTCCATCCCTTCCCCCATCCCCATATCCCTGGCCTTTGAACAATTACTTTTCTGGCCTGGAATGCCCTTTATTCCTCTTGTCTATCTGGCTAACTCATATTTATCCTTCAAAACTCGGATCTGTTGTCATCTTATCTTATCCCCCTTACCCTTGCTGGCCTGGAAAAGTGGGCTCTATCTTTATATATTCTTATCTTAAATTTTACTGTATTATATATTTTTTGTTTTTGTCTGACCCTAGATTTGGTTAAAAACCCTTGAAGTTAGGAATTTTGTCTTACACATTTCTCCAATCCCTAGTGCCTGCTATAGTGCACATAAACATTCACAATATATATGTTGGATGATATTTATCTTGACATTTTCCCACTAATTAGTGATTTGATAGATTTGCGAACCTATTTTTGTGAATACGTTAATCTGAAATAACAAAAGCCAGCTAAAATTATTTCTTTTTCAAAAGATCTTTAAAAGGAAGGAAGCTATGGTGAACACTTTAGGCACATTTGCTTATCCTGGTCCTTTTAAGTCCTCTCGGAACAAAACTAGAAGGTATTAGGTGAACTGTATGAAATTGCCATTGGTCAAAAAGAGTCAAATATTCATAATTTTATAAGATTCAACCTAAGAGATACTTACTCTGTACAGTGCCTCAGTCATCACCATGAACTTAACCTGGTAAGGATGGGGTTGTGCTTCAATATCCAGGCCCTTTAGCTCACCCCTATTCCTGTTTACTAGAGAGCAGGATTGCTATGCTGTGGATAACTAGTGCCATGTGTTCCTCACTGTTGTGCATCATTTGGGAATAAAGCCTCAGAGGAGTAGGAGTGGGCTAAGTAGGGGTGTACATCAGAGGAAGATGTTATCCAATCCTGGCCTTGTATGCTTACTGTCAGAGTTGACGTCTTCAATCAGTGAGATTCCTCATCAAATATGTTCCGAGATATGCAGACTAGGCTTCAAAACATGTAATATGTGGTAGCTTTTATCTCACTGGAGGAGATCCCCACATGGCCATTTGCCCACCCCAAAGCAGATTCCCCATCAGCTTTCCTGACTTCCCTTCTCCAAGACTATTTTGCCTGTGCTGCGTTGGCAGAGCCAGAGCCTGTCTGACTTCCATTTGCCTCCCTCATCACTTCTGTTGGCTGGGTCCTATCCTTTCTTGTCTGTTTTAACACCATTTCTTCCAGAAGAGTGAGTTAATCCTTCCGGCTTCAGGATACTAATTACAGATGCGTGAATATGGGCTGAATGGTAATATAGCTAGGTGGATTCAAATTCATAGTTGTTTAGAACTATAAACAAAAACCTCTTTAAAACACTTAAGTTATAGTACCACTAACTCTCTACCAGTAGTGGTGTGACTTATGTTTTCTTAGCATCAAAATTTTTTATCCATAATATGAGAGAAGAAAACCAAAATGGTTGCCCTTCCTACCACCCAGGATAATAGTATTAAATGAAATCATGTATATGAATATGCTTTGTGAATGCTTTAGCATCATGCAAATATAAAATA
This sequence comes from Tursiops truncatus, assembly GCF_011762595.2. Lineage (NCBI taxonomy): Eukaryota > Metazoa > Chordata > Mammalia > Artiodactyla > Delphinidae > Tursiops > Tursiops truncatus. The sequence goes on along the minus strand of NC_047037.1, from coordinate 79,936,548 downwards.
TTAGTATTATGTCCATTATTATGGGGATATGTTCTACCCAACATTTTTATCAATAACTTGAACAAAGACATAAAAGCACAATTATAAGCTTTGCAGATGACAGACATATGGGAGGAATAGCTAATAAAAAGAAGGGAAGAGAGAATCAAAGTTCAAAGAAATCATAACAGATTGGAGTGATGACTAAAACTACTAAAATGATATTTAATATGAACAGATGTAACATACACTTCGGTTATAAAAAATCATGTCAGGAGAGACCTGTTAAGACATCAGTTTATATGAACCACAGTTATGTGGCTCAGAGTTGAAGGTAATTTTTAGGTTTATTTACAGGGATACAGTGTCCAGAACAAGAGATAATATGCTATATGTGTTAGATCATTGCTTATATATGAAGTATTTAATATTAAAATATGAAGAACTGAGCCCCATGTTAGGAAGCTGAAATACGATCTGGGGAAAGCAACCAGAATTTAGAAAGTCTTAAAACTATATCATATGAGAAGCAATTGACAGAGTTAGAGTTGTTTTGCTTGGAAAGTGATGATAAGGTTGTGTACAAATGTTTCAAGGGCTTTTACATAGCAAGGGTCTAAGAATGTCTACTACACAGAGAACTGGGAGATCTAAAAGAGAAAACATGGCACATGCTAGATTCTCAGTAAGTGACAGTTGAATCTAAATCCATTCTGCGTAGCTCTATTGGGAAGAATATGAACCTATGGCTAGGTGGGTCAGTAAAGTTAAAATAAAAGGAATGAGTTTCCTGTGGTTGGAAGTAATCAAGGAAACTAACATTTATTGTTACTTAGAATGTTTCTGGAATTTGCTAGAAGTTTTGTATGTATCAGTGTTGTCTTAGGCAGGTATATAATTAGAATCACATTGTTATAATTATACACCTGCATTCCATCCATACCCATCCCACAGCTAAGAAGAGTTAATATAGAAAAAGCCAGTACATTTTCCAAAAAAAATGAAAGGGAGTTAATGTTGTTACCTTTTAACAGTGGAAAATCATAGATACAGAGAGATTATGTAAACTAAACACTGAATAATACTGTGACAGCCCTTTTCTAAGGTAATAGTTTTCAAACATTAGTGTGTATCAGAATCACTCAGAGGTCTTGCTAAAATACATATGGCTGTAACTTACTCCCAGAGTTTATGAATCAGTAGAACTTGGATGGGGCCCCAAAATGTACATCTAACAAACTCTCAGGTGATAGCGATGAAGAATCACTGCTCAGAGTAGAATTGCCTTGTTCATACTCCTTGCTAAAGAAACAACACAAGCAGGCCATATTTTTTATGCAGTAAATTATCCCACAATCCTCAGCTGATAACTAGAGGTCAGAACCTAATCAATCCATAGGCTGTTCAGTGACCTATAATGTGCCTTGGCATGAAAAGACAAGCAGAAAAAATCAAGTATCATTCCTCAAGAATCTAAACATGTGTGTGTTTAAAAGAGAAGTAATTGATATAAGAAACAGAAATAGAAAAACCAACAAGTACAAAGGAAAAGGTGAACAGGTAAGTGGACAGAAGTGTGGCCAAGATGGTGGAGTAAAAAGAACCTGAGCTTACCTCCTTCCATGGTCACACCAAAATTACAACTATTTACAGAGCAACTATATATGAGAATGAACTCAAGACTAGCAGAAAAGAGATACTTTAAAAGGAGCCTGAGTCAGACCCATTGCTGATCTTGTAGAGCCTCCCAAGGAGGCAGGAGGCAACTGGGACTCCCTTTGGTACATAGGTACTGGTGGCAGCCATTCTGGGGAGCTCATTCTACCACAAGGACACTAATGCTTGTGGCAAGTGCCATTTTGGAATCCTCCCTCTAGCATATTAGTGTCAGGGGCTTATCTACCTACCAGCAGTCTGGAACTAGTCCTGAAACCCCTGCACAGCCAGCCATTCAGGAACCAAGCCCTGCCCCCAGCAGGTTGGCACCAGCCCCAGGCCCTCCCCACACCCACTTGGACCCTGCCATGCCCACCAGTGGGCCAGCAGCCACCAAAGGAGGCAGGGTCTGGCAGTCAACCAGTCCAGGGGTCAGCTCCATCTACTTTCATGCCCACAGTAGTTGGCCCTACCATAATAGAAAGGCCCATGCAGCCTACTTAGGGGGCACGCCTAAAGCATACAGCTCTGGTGACCAGAGAGGAGTGCGCTGCTGGACCCTAAAGGACATCTCCTGTATTAAATCTCTTCTCCAAGAGTGGGAAACATAACTGACTGACCTAATACATAGAAATAAACACAGAGAATTAGGCAAAATGAGGAGATAGAGGAATGTGTTCCAAACAAGGAAGGAACAAGACAAAGCCTCAGAAAATGAACTAAACAAAATGGAGATTAGCCATCTACCTGACAAATAGTTCATGGTAAAGACCATAAAGGTTCTCAACAAACTCAGGAGAAGAATGGATAAACAGAGTGAGAATTTTAACAAAGAGTTAGAAAATATAAAGAAGAACCAGACAGAGCCGAAAAATACAATAACTGAAGTAGAAAGTACATTAGAAGGAATCAACAGTAGATTAGATGATACAGAGAAGTGTTTCAGTAAGCTGGAAGACGGAGTAATGGAATTCACCCAAACTGAACAGAATTTTTTTTTCTTTTTTAATGAGGATAGTTTAAGAGCCTCTGAGACAATATCGACCATACTAGCATTTGCATCATAGGAGTCCCAGAAGGAGAGGAGTGGGAAAAGGGGGCAGAAAACATATTCGATGAAATAATAGCTGAGAATTTCCATACTCTGGAAAAGGAAACAGACATCCAGGTCCGGGAACACAGAGAGTACCAAATAAGATGAACTGAAAAAGTCCACGCCAAGACACATTATAATCAAAATAGCAAAAACTAAAGACAGAGAATCTTAAAAGCAGCAAGAGAAAAGCAACTAGTCACATAAAAAGGAACTCCTATAAGACTATCAGTTGACCTTTCAGCAGAAATTTTGCAAGCCAGAAAGAACTGGCATAATACATTCAAAGAGATGAAAGTAAAACCTAAAATCCAAAATACTCTACCCAGCAAGGCTATAATTCAGATTTGAAGGAGGGATAAAGAGTTTTACAGACAAGTGAAAGCTAAGAGTTCAGCACTCCACTGGCTTCAAAGAAATGTTCAAGGGACTTCTCTAAACAGAAAGAAAAGACCACAACTAGATATGTCAAAATTAGGAAAGGAAAAATATCATTGGTAAAGGCAAACATAAAGGAAAGGAGAAAAGTTTAAAAGACAAAAGTTGTAAAATCATCTATATCCACAATCAATAGTTAAGATATGCACAAAACAAAAAGATGTAAAATATGATGTCAAAACATTAAACACGGGGTGGTGGAATAAAAGTATAGGGTTATTAGAATGTGTTTGAACTTAAGATATCATCAACTTAAAATAGTCATATTTATATGTTATTATATGTGAGTCTCATGGTAACCACAAACAAAAAGAAAAATATTCAAACATAACATCGAAGACAGTTATCAAATCACAAGGAAAATGAGCAAAAGAATAAGAAAGGAACATAAAGAACTACAAAACAACCAGAAAACAACGAAAAAATGACAATAATGGCAATAAATACATAATGTAAATAAACTAAATGCCCCAATAAAAAGACCTAGAGTGGCTGAATGGATAAAAAACAAGACCAATACATACATGCTGCCTACAAGAGACTCAATTCTGATCTAAAGACACACAGAGACTGAAAGTAAGGAGATGGAAAAAGGTATTCCATGTAAATGGAAATGAAGAGTAAGCTGGGGTATAATCCTTATATTAGACAAAATTGACTTTAAAAAACAAAGACTGTAATAAGAGACAAAGAAGGACATTACTTAATGATTAAGTGATCAATCCATAAGAAAATATAACATTTGTAAATATATATACACCTAACAGAGAAGCACTTAAATACATAAGCAAATATTCACAGACATAAAAGGAAAAAGTAATAATAGTAGGGAACTTTAACACCCCACTTACATCAATAGTCAGATCATCCAGACAGTAAATCAATAAGGAAATACTGGCTTTAAATGACACATTAGAGAAAATGGACTTAATAAGTAAATAAAATATTCCATCCAAAAGCAGCAGACTACACATTCTTTTCAAAGGCACAGGGAACAATCGCCAGGATAGATTACATGCTAGGCCACAAAACAAGTCTTAATAAATTTAAGATTGAAATCATATCATGCATTTTTCCAACCACAATGCTATGAGCCTAGAAATCAACCATAAGGAAAAAACTTGCAAAAAAACACAAAAACATGGAGGTGAAACAATATGCTGCTAAACAGCTAATAGGTCAATGAAGAAATCAAAGAATAAATAAAAAATAGCTGGGGACATATGAAAATGGAAACATAATAATCCAAAGTTTACAGGATGCAGCAAAAGCAGTTCTAAGAGAGAAGTTTATAGCCACACAAGCCTATCTCAAGAAAAGCAAAATCTCAAATAGATAATCTAACCTTACACAGAAAGGAACTAGAAGAAAAAGAACAAAGCCTCAAATTAGTAGAAGAAACTAAATTAAAAAGATCAGAGCAGAAACAAACAAGTTAGAGACAAAAAAAAAAAAAACAATAGAAAAGATCAATGAAACTAAGAGCTGGTTCTTTGAAAAGATAAATAAACCTTTAGCTAGACTCATCAAGAAAAAAAGGGAGGGGGGCCTAAATAAATAAAACTATAAGTGAATGAGAAGTTACGATCAACACTGCAGTAGTACAAAGGATCATAAAAGATTACTACAAACAATTATACACCAATAAAATGGACAACCTAGAAGAAATGCATAAATTTCTAGAAACATACAATTTCCCATGACTGAATCAGGAAGAAACAGAAAATATAAACAGGCTGATTATCAGTATTAAAAATGAATCAGTAATCAAAAAACACCCAAAAAACAAATGTCCAGAATGAGATTGCTTCACAGGTGCATTCTACCAAACATTTAAAGGAGAGTTAACATGTATACTTCTCAAACTTTTCCAAATAATTGAAGAGGAAGGAATGCTTCCAAACTCATTCTATGAGGCCAGCTTCATCCTGATATCAAAACCAGACAAAGACACTATGAAGAAAGAAGATTATAGGCCAATATCACTGATAAACATAGATTCAAAAATCCTCAACAAAATATCAGCAAACCAAATTCAACAATACATTAAAAGGGTCATATACCAAGATCAAGCAGGATTTACCTCAGGGATGCCAGGATGGTTCAATATCAATCCAGGTGATTCACCACATTAACAAATTGAAGAATAAAAATTATATGATCATTTCAATAGGTGCAGAAAAAAGGTTTTGACAAAATTCAATGTCCATTTATGACAAAAACTTCTCAACAAAGTAGGTGTAGAGGGAACATACCTCAACATAATAAAGGCCATATCATACTCAATGGTGAAAAGCTGAAAGCATTTTCTCTAAAATCAGAAACAAGTTAAGAATGCCCACTCTCACCATTTTTGTTCAACAAAGTATTGGAAGTCCTAGTCACAGCAACCAACAAGAAAAAAAATAATAAAAGGAATTCAAATTGGAATTAAAGAAGTAAAACTGTCATTGCTTGCAGATGACATGATACTATATATAGAAAATCCTAAAAATGCCATCAAAACTATTAGAACTAATAAATGGATTCAGTAAAGTTGCAGGATAGAAAATTAATATACATAAATCTATACACTAACATTTCTACACACTAACTACAAACTATAGAAAGAGAATTAAGAAAACAATCCCATTTATAATTGCATCAAAAAGAATAAAATGGGTTAAGAATAAATCTAACCAAAGAGATTAAAAAACATGTACTCAGAAAATTATAAGACATCAGTGAAAGAAATGGAAGACAACACAAACAAATGAAAGATACATCATGCTAATGATCTGCAAGAATTAATATCGTTAAAATGACCACACTATCCAAGGCAATCTACAGATCCAGTGTAATCAGCACACCAATGGCATTTTTCACATAACTGGAACAAAAAAATCTAAAATTACTATGGAAACACAAAAGACCCCAAATAGCCAAAACAGTTTTGAGAAAGAAAAACAGAGTTGCAAGGCATCATGTGCCCAGATTTTAAACTATACTACAAAGCTAAAGTAATCAAAACAGTATGGTACTTGCACAAAAATACACATAGTTCAATGGAATAGAATAGACAGCCCAGAAATAAGCTCACATTTACATGATAAATTAATCTATAACAAAGAAGGTAAGAACATACAATTTGGAAAAGACAATAAATGTTGGGAAACCTGAACAGCTACATGCAAAGAATCAAACTGGACTACTTTCTCACACCATATATAAAAATATCTCAAAGTTGGTTAAAGACTTAAATGTAAGACTTGAAACCATAAATTTCCGAGAATAAAACACAGCTCTTTGACATTGATCTTAGTAATATTTTTTGGACATATCTTGTCAGGCAAGGGAAGCAAAAGCAAAAATAAACAAATGGGATTACATCAATTAAAAAGCTTTTGCACAGCAAATGAAATATCCAGTAAGAGGTTAATATCCAAAATATACAAAAACTCATACAACTCAACGTAAGCAAACAAAAAAAAAAGCATTACTAAATGGGCAGAGGACCTGAATAGACATTTTCCCAAAGAGTACACACAGATGGCAAACAGATACATGAAAAGATGCTCAACATCACTAATCATCAAGGCAATGCCAATCAAAACCACAATAAGATACTACCTCATACCTGTAAGAATGGCTAGTATCACAAAAGATAACAAATAACAAATTTCAGCAAGCATGTGGAGAAAAGTGAACACTTGTGCACTGTTGCTAGAATTGTAGATTGGTGCAGCCACTATGGAAAACAGTATAGAGATTCCTCGAAAAATTAAAAATAGAATTACCATATGATCCAGCAATTTCACTCTAGGTATTTATCCAAAGTAAATGAAAATACTAATTCAAAAAGACATATATACCCCTATGATTATTGTAGCATTATTTACAATAGCCAAGATTTGGAAGCAATCTAAGCATCCATTAACAGATGAATGGGTAAAGCAGATGTAGTATATATATACATATATATGTGTGTGTGTGTGTATGTGTGTGTATGTATGTATATGTGTATATATATATATATATATAATGGAACATTAGCCATAAAAACAAATGAAAGCTTGTCATTTGTGAAAGCATGGGTGGATCTAGAGGGTATTAGCTAAGTGAAATAAATAACACAGAGATAGTAAAATACTGCATGATCTCACTTATACGTGGAGTCTAAAAAACAAAACAAACAAATCAAAATGAAAACAGACTTATAGATACAGAGAGCAAATGGGTGGTTGCCAGAAAGGAGGGGTGTGGGGGTGGGCAAAATAGGTGAAGGGGATTAGAGATATAAATTTCTAATTATATAATAATAAGTCATGGGGATATAATACACAGCATAAGGAATGTGGTCAATAATATAGTTATAACTTGGTATGAAGACAGATGGTTACTAGACTTATTACACTGATCATTTCACAACGTAGGTAAATATCTAATCATTATGTAGTACACCTGAAACTAACAATATTGTACATCAACTATATTTCAATAAAATGAAAGGTAAGTGGATAGTCAGAAGAGGATATAGAATACAGAAAAAGCAAGAAGCAGCTGAGTCAGGTTAATGGTGAAGCACTAGATTAAAGATTCTTTAACATCTTTTGCTAAAATTCCTGGAGCCTCTGGGATCTGGTTCCCATATCCATAAGCTGTCTCTGCTAAAGTTTGTTTTCTTTCCGTTTTCTAATTATTTGACTTTTTCTATGTTATTTTTACATACCTACTTACAATACACCCCACACTTTTTGTGGGTACAGAATTGAAAACATATACTCTGGCATTTCCTGCTTCCGGTGTTGCTGTTGAGAAGTCCACTGCCACGTTGATTCCCTATCACTTGCTTGAATCTTAATTCTTTACCCTCTAGAAGAGAGTCTTCTTTTTTCCTAGCGTACTTATATTTCATGATAATGTGTCTTAGTATGGGTCTTTTAAAAATTGTTGCCTGGGTTCTCAGTGACTTCCTCATTTTGGAAAGTTGTGTCCTCTGTTATGACTTTTGTTTGTTGCATTCTTTCTCTAACAGTTTTTGCTCTCTGTTTTCTAATTCCTATTTCAGGAATTCCTCTTTATCAGATGTGTGACCTGCTGGATTGAACCCCTGTTTCTTTCCTATTGTGTTCCATTTTCTATGTATGTCTTGTTATTCTATTCCTGGGAAGATTTTTCACAATTTTATCTTTCAAGTTTTCTATAAAAAGCTAGAAAAAAACATATATATATATCACTTCTACTATCATAGTTTTAAACTCCCTCTGTTCTTTTTCCTTCCCTCCTTCTCTCCTTCCTTCCCTCCTTCCTCCCTTTCCTTCTTTATTTCTTAAGAACCTCTTATTTCTGCTTTGTAACTACAATATTCCTCTTAAAATCTTGATTATATCCATCACAGGTACAAAAAAAAAAAATGTTTTCTTCTCATTTCTCCATCATCTCTCTGGCAGAGGCAGGGGTGGTGGCAATAACTGCAATAGTTTTGGGTCTCTGAATCACAGCTGGACGGGCAACTTTTGAAACCAAAAGTCCAGTGATGGCACACTTTCTCCAGCATGTCTATAAACTTCTCAGCACCTAGTTCCCTTTATTAGATATTTCTGCTTGTCATACCTTGGATATTTTCTGTTTCCTACGTTGGGCCCTAGTTGATACACTAAATATAGACCGAAGTTAAAAAAGAAGATGAAGGTACAATTGTGTTTAGAAGTGAGTAATGAAGGTGGAGAGACAGAGAGAGATGACCCTGAATTATGGACAGAGAGGTGGTGGTTTTTCCTGTTTGTGAGAATATATGGTTTAAATTTAAAAGCAAAAAAAAGAAGTAAATATTTTTAAAATCTTGAATTTGCTTTCTGTAGAAATAACAAGTAATAGAAAGGAAATGAATATTTATGTTTATGCTCAGAAGGCTGGACATAACAATAAATTAAGAAACTGAGCACTTCTTAGTGACTGTCATACATTTCTAGGGATAGATCTTTTCCTATGTATAACTCCTTTGGTTGTTTCTAATCATTATACATTTTAGGTAAAATGTAGTGTCCTCCTTTGTTTTTAAACTCATTCTTTTGAATAATATTATTCAAGTGAGATGGGAGACAATAAAAAAAAAAGGACCAACACAAAATATGTAAGTAGGTAATGACAAATACTTTGAGGAAAAGTAAGCCAGGTAAAAAGATGGAGCATGATTTTGAGTGTTATATTTTAAAAGGCTGGTCATGGAAGTCCTCTCTTGAAGAGGTGGTATTTTAAGCAGGGACCGAATGATGTAAGGGAACAACAAATGAAAATATTTGGAAGAAGAGCATTCCAGGCAGAAAGAACAGGAAATGCAAAAAGTCTTAGATAAATGCCTTTAGTTAAGTTGAGAAACATCAAGAAGGCCGGGGTAGATGCAGCCTGGTCAGAAGGGGAGGAGCCCTTCAGGGAAACAAACAAGTAGGACTTAGTTGGCCATGGAAAGATTTTGGTTTCTATTTTTAGTGTGATAGGAAACTATTGAAGTGTTTTGTGGGAGTGACTAACATGATTGGATTCAGGTATTTTAACCATCTCTCTGGCTGCTGTATGGAAAATTGAGTATAGCAGGGGAAGATGAATTAGGAGGTGGTAGCCTTTGAGGTAGTGAGAAATAAAAAGATTTGGTTGAGGTTTTTTAGGGGACAACCAACAAGTTTTGCTAAATAGCGGTCATGCATGAAAGAAAACGAGGAGTCAAAATGAGAGCAAGGTTTTTGACTTGAGCAGCTAGATGACGAGTGGTGCCAATTACCATATTAGGAAAATGTGCAGAGAAGCAGTTTTGAGGAGAGGGGATTTAAGACATTTTTCCAGTCACGTTGAGGTTGATATTTGCTTGTTAGATGTTCAAGTTGAAATGTTGAACAGGCAGAGATATATGAGCTTGGAATTCTTAATTTATTGAGAAATCAGTTTTTCTTCAAAGGATTTATATTTACTAAAATAACACAAGTGTTATAAATATACTAAGGACGAGTATTTGTAGTAAGGGAGAGAATTGTTTGTCTTGTTTGAATGTTTATACACTTTTTGTCTAATCATAAAATTAAATATATGATTATCATGGAAAATTATGAAGCTATATAGAAGCATAAAGAAAAAATCATAATACTACCATTGAACATCACTATTTGTATTTCTGTATGTTTCCTTCTGGTGATTTAATATTATATGGTGAGTATTTTCTGATTGATCAAATATTCACTGGAAACATTTTATCACCATACAATAAGAGCTACAATAATTCAGTAATTAAATTAGTGCAATAATCAATGGTTCAATGAACTGGATAAGGCCTCTGAAACAGATTATAGACCAGTATGAAAATTTAATTTACGGCAAAGGAACCTCACTTACCAAGAAGGAATGTATTCAACAAATCGAGCCATAATCTTATCTCACACCCTAACCCAATATTAAAGGTAAAATTATTAAACCATAAATATTTAACCCTCTGTGAGTCTACTCTTGCCCTCCTTAGCTTTTTCTCAACAGAGAATACCTTTCAAATATGTCAGATGATGTCACTCCTTTGTTCAGAAGTTCCTTTAAGCTCCTTTAAGTCTGAAGTTCTGCAAATGGTACATAAGATATTACATAAGCTGACCCCTGTTCTCTCTGTCCAACCACTTTCCTCCTCTACTCTCCTCCCGCTCAGCTAGCCTCACCATCCCTCAGACACACCAGCATTCTCCCACCTCAGGGTTTTTACGCTTGCTGTTTGCTCTGTCTACAATGTTTCCCCCGGATGTCCCCACGGCTTGCTCAATCATTTCCTTCAGGTCTCTCTTCACATGTCACCTTAGTTGGAGTTCTTCCCTCATCATTCTATTCAAAATAATAACTGATAACCTCCATTCTTTCCCACTGTGCCCTTCCTCCAAGATTCTCTTTCATTCTTAACTTCCTTTATTATTCCACATCAAACTTACTGCTACCTGACCTACTGTATATTTGTTTATAGACTGTCTTCTCTCATTAGAATATAAGCTTCACAAGGACAGAGACTTTATTTTTTCAGTTTTACCCCAGTACATTACCTGACATATATTAGGCATTCAATAATTTTTTGTTGTATGAATAAATTACTGGGTGAGTGAATTAATTTAGGATGAAATGAAGGCCAATATTAGCTGATCTTTTTCTGAACACAAGTGAAATAAATGAATCGAAAGAGAAAGTAAGACTTTCCAAAAAAGCCCAATCAGTTTTATAAATTAAACAATACAAATCTATTTTCTATTTTCTTATTCCGCTTTTAACTGCCACCCCCCAAAAAAAAGAAGAAAAACAGGAAAGTACAAGTCTGAAGAGGGTTTTGGTTTTTCTCTGTTGTAATTCAGCCTGATTTACCTGCTAAACTCTCAGGAGGGAAACTATGGAATCCCGAGCACCAAACAGAGTGAGAAAATGGGTAGTAAATGGATGAAACGATAGTGATGAGATCAGAGAACAAAACAAAACAAAGCCATGCCACAGCTGACCATGCTGAACCCGCGGTTGCAGACTCTACAAATATTGCCAATGGTAGAGGGAAAGAAATGGTATTTTAAACCCAACTGTAATCCCCCTCTATTTTCCATTGCTCTGGAAAAGCAGTGCTTACAATGACTTTCTCTATGCTTCCCATGTGGGATTTAGGCACTGTTGTAACCTTTGTGCTGTTCATTGTGAGGCTAGAAAAGTACAGTTCCACTACATTTAAGCCACTTTGTAAGGGGAAATACAGCTGTCAGTTCAGGTGGCTTTAAGCTGCCAGAGCTTGGGAAATAAAACCAACTCATCTCTCTTCAAAATACCCACATGATAAGAGAAGCTGACAGATATTAGTTCTGTCTTCCTGTAATAAACTCTTCCCATGCAATGTAGTAGTCTCAAGGAAGTGCACATTGAATCAACTGTGGAACCTTAAAAAGTACTGCCCTCACCCAAGGTTTTGGCCTGATTTGTAAATGCTCCCAGGTGATTCTAATGTGCAGCCAAATTGAGAACCATTGCTATAGACTTTTCTTTTCCTTTCTTTTCTTTCTTCTTCTTCCTTTTATTTTTTTCTTTATGGTTTGCCTACCCAGAATAAATTTTCTATTTCCTATGATATCTAAATTCTAAATTTTGGTTCAGAGTTTTGCTCTTATTCATTTAGGAAACTGTGAGAAAAAACTGACTTCTCCCAGCTTCAAGGCCCAACCTTCTTGGCTTGTGTTAATCAGCCCATTCTATTGCCCTGTCCACAGTCCCTGGTCCAGGAATCAGCAAGTAATAGGAACAGCCGAGTTAGGATGGATTTCAGGACACTTCCTTAGATTAGAAGTCTGTGTTAAGAACATTTTCTTCCTTCCTCAGGACAATGTAGGAGGTAGATGTGAAGCCAGGAACCAGCACAGGTATTTTTCTCCAGAGGAGAAGCAGCCCAAGGATGTGATCTTTACTTAGAAGGGGACACAGCCAGGGAAATTGCAGAGAAATTGCCAGAGTCACAATCTTATGGTTACTCTCAAGTCCATCCCATTTCTGGGATTCCAGTTAGATAAGCCAATAAAGCACCTTTTTATTGAAGCCAATTGGAATTGCAATGTAGCTAAAGTACTCTAACAGATTTACCCTGACATTCTGTTTTTCTCCCTGCCTCTCTTAAACCTGGGCCAATTGTTAACGGAAGATGCCAAAATCCTCATTCAGTATTTACAGGGGACTGAAGCAGTCTTGCTAATCATTTTTCATGATCACCTTCCTAAAATAAAGTAAATCCTAATGTAAGCAAGATATTCTTTGTGTGATTTGAAATGGAAGTGCTAGCTTCTGGGAACCATATGGGGTTAACTGCTATAACAACTGCAGGAAAAAGTACTTCTATTTCATACTGTTTCTTTTTCAGTGGCTCAACAATAAACAAGTTGCCTCTGCTGGCAAATCAATAATCCTTGAGTGGATGATTCACAGGAATACTGTATGAGTAACTGTAAGTTCAGTTACAATACTGGAATGAAAGAAAAGCATGGTCCATGGCCACAAGTTGTTTATTATTTAATGGAGCAGTTCTCCAATCTGCTTTCCTATGTGAAGAAACTTCAAGGAGTCATGTCTATGTCTTACCTAATTTCCTATCTATTCTGCCTTTAGAATGTTATACCAAAGCACACTAATGCAGATAGCTTGTAGTCTCTTTGATCCACGATCCTTTCTAGACAGTAATCTTTTCACTAGATCCAACAAACTCATGACTTTGCCAGCCTGGAACTGAAATTACAAACATAATAAGTGTTAAGAATCTTCCTCTCAGTTTTCCCCCTTATATCATTTTTTCTAGTTCCAGAAACTAGCACTTTTCAAATCACCAGATATAGTTCTCCTGTGTATCATCATCTAGTGATGTTTCACTAAGTTTTATCTCAAACTGACCTCTTTCAGAGGTCAAATTTTCCCATTTATATGCATAAGAAACTGAAATTTTTATGATTCCATAAATTAATCTGACCAAAAAACCCATATTCTTCAAGGAATTCTGAATTTTGATTAAAAATATAGCCTTCAGATATATTCCTAGTTTCTTGTGGAATCAAATCATTTGGATTTCATAGGCTGATTTCAGTCAAATTGACAAAGAGGCAGAAGTCTCAGAGACATATTGAGTTTTCTTGTAGGCAGCCACCCATGAAGTTAAAATCCAGGGCAAATCAAATTTCTTTAGTTCAGTCATTTGCCTCCAGTAATGACTTGCGTTTACACCAGCCATAACATTTCTCTACGATTACAACGATTTAGAGCATTTTTGTGTATCATATTTTCACTTCGACACAGTTTTCCCTGCTTCACTGCCGAACCAATCCAATGCTCTAAGGTACTGTCAGTTCGCATGAAGGGACAATCTGCGGGCTCCACTGAGTAGGTGAAATGTTCCATCATGACTGGTTACACTCAAGTTATGTCTTTACCTTTAGCTCAGAGTAGCTCTACATTTTCTCTTAAAGCTTGTGAGTCAGTCTGGAGACGTTGGTTTTTAGATTGTAAGTATAGGTGAGTGTAAGAAGTGGAAAAAAAGATTTTCAGAGAGGTCACTTCTGACACATGGGTAGCACTGGAGTGGGCTTAAAAATGCATATACCACCCCGACTCCCACCCTGACCCAATCATTTTGCTGATAGGCCCTATGATGCTTCATAAGAGACTAATACTTGGGCTTTAATATCATGAGGTCTGGTCCAGCCAGGAAAGGAGCCCAAATACCTCTCACGAGGTTTTACAGACTTGTGGTTTTTGCTTTTGAAACACTTTTATTATGAAATAGAATATATACACATCTAGTAAAGTGCATAAAATGTATTTTCAGTTTAGTAAATAGTTATAAACAACACTCATGTAAATGTTACATAGGTCAAGCAAAAGAATATTATCAATATTCCAGAACATGTGTCTCTTCCTACCATTCCCTCCCCTTTGAGGTAATTGTTACCCTGACACTAATAATAATCAATTCCTTGTTTTCTTTAGTTTTAGTTCTTGTTTATACCTCCCCAAGCAAAATACTTTACTTTTGCTTGTTTTAAATACTATATAAATGGAGTCAGGCTGTGTATATTTTCTATTATTTGCTATTTTTCTTTCACTATAAAGATTGTAAGTTTCACCATATTGATGTATATAGAACTATTCATTAATTTTCACTGCTGTATAATATTCATTATTGATATTGCAAATTGTTTATCCATTTTGCTATTAAAGTACTCTTTGGATTTTGGAAAATTTGAAAAATGCTGCTTTGAACATTCTTATATCTTATTTCTTGTTGCATATAAGAATGCAGATTTGTAGAGCACACACTTAGAAATGGAAAGACTAGGATATGTGTATTTTTTCAACTTTACTAGTTTTTCTCCCAACTATAGCATTGCTAGATAATGCTACACCAGTTTGCAAAATGTTGTACTAATTTCCATTCCTAAGTGATACACGAGAGTTTATGTGTGTCAACACTTGGTATAGTCAAGTATGCATTAGTATCTGCCAATATGGAGCATGTGTATTGGAATCTCATTGTAATTATAATATGCATTTCCCTCATTACTAATGAATATTCATTGTCAATTTTATCATACTTATTGATCACTGTCATAGTCTGCTCAGGCTTCTGTAACAAAATATCCTAGACTGGGTGGCTTAAACAACAGAAATTTATTTTTCAGAGTTCTGGAGGCTGGGAAATATGAGACCAAGGTGTCAGCCAGTTTGTTCCTTGGTGAGAGCCCTCTTTCTGGTTTGCAAATGGCTGCCTTCCTGCTATATCCTCACATGATGAAGAGAGATCATTTCTTACCTGTCTCTTCTTATAAGGGTACTTATCTCATTCATGAGGGTTCCACTTTATTAACCTAATTACCTCCTAAAGGGCCCCCCCTTCCAAATACCACCACACTGGGGATTAGGTCTTCAATTAAAATTAGGCATTTTAGGAGGACACAAATATTCAGTCCATAGCACTTATTTAGATGTGCTGTTTTGTGAGGTACCGCTTCAAAACTCTTAGATAATTTTTCTGTTGAGTTATCTGCCTTTGCCACTTTGATTTTTTTGGAGGCTGTTATATATTTTGGATTCTGTTATATATTCTGGATACTTTGTTAGTTATAAGTATTGCAAAAATCTTCTCCCACTCTGTAGCTTATCTTGTCTGTATAACGAAATGTCTTTTGATTAATGGAAATTATTAACGCTCTCCTCTTTGTACATCTTTATCATTATGGCTCTGTAATTTGTGTCTTGTCCAAGAAATCATTCCTACCCTGAGGTCTAAAGATATTCTCCTATTTCTCTCTTAAACACATTATAGTTTTTAACTTTAAAATGTAGATCTTGAGGATCAATTTAGACCTTCAAGAATTGATTATTCTTAATATGGTAAAAATCAAGAGTTTACTTTTTAAAAAAATATTGATAGCAATTATGCCTGCATAGTTTATTTAAATTTTGTGAGTTTTTTACACTTATCTGCAGTAATATTTGTGTAAAAATCAAGTATCCATTTATACTTAGCGCTGATACTAAGCTCTCTATTCTGTGTCATTGATCTACTTTTGCCAAAACCACTGTTCTTATTATTCTAGGTTTGCAATATGTAATAATAACAGAGAAAGTTCTTCTATCCTGTTTTCTTAAAAGATGTTTTTGGATATTTTTAGCTCTTTGCAATTTCATATAAATTTAAAATTCAGCTTGTTGAGATCATGACTGGAGTTTCATTGAAAGTATAAATTACTTTATGAAGAATCCATGAACACTGTGTATTTCCATGTCCTTAAGTCTTCTTTAATGTTTTTCAATAAGGTTATAAATTTTACCTGTAAGCTTTTGCATTTCTTTTATTAGATTCATTTGCAGGTTTTAGATAATTTATATGAATATATAAATGATAGATGTTTAAATATTTATTTACTAAATGTTTTGGTTGCATATAAATATACAATTGATCTTTTATTTCTAATTAATTAATTAATTATTTTTAACTCTTTTGCATCTAGTTTCCTTTATTTAGCATAGTGCTTTTAAGATTCATCCATGGAACTACATTTATCAGTAGTTTGTTCCTTTTACCACATCTTCTTAAGCCAATCATCTGTTGATGGGCACTTGGGCACAACTGATATTTTATAAGAATTTTTGTATATACTGAACTTGCTAATCCCTGTCGTAAATTTGAATAATTTATTTGTACATTTTTCTAGATTCACAATCATCTCACAGATAATGAGAATTTATTTATTTCAAATTCTTTTAGCTTCGCTTTTTCTTCATTGCATTGGTTGAGACCTTGCAGACAGTGATGATAATGGGGATCTTCACCTTATTCACAAACTTAAAAGGAAAGCTTTCAACATTTGATCATTAAATGTTTCTGGAAACTTTTATTATAGATACTCCTTATCATATTAATGAGGTTCCCTTCTACTTCTAGATCACTAAATATTTTAATTTTTTAAATCAAGAAATGGTGTTGATTTTTGTCAACTTCTTTTTCTATGTATATTGAAATGAATAACTTTTCACTGGAATGTAAATTTTTGATGGCT
Organism: Tursiops truncatus; assembly: GCF_011762595.2. Taxonomy (NCBI): domain Eukaryota; kingdom Metazoa; phylum Chordata; class Mammalia; order Artiodactyla; family Delphinidae; genus Tursiops; species Tursiops truncatus. Next base: position 79,919,316 of record NC_047037.1, on the reverse strand, counting down.
TAAAATGGTTAATTTTTAATGCTAAATCAAATTTGTACTCCTGTGATACACTTGAGCTTGGCAGTGATGTAGTATCTTTCTTATACAGTACTGTGTATTCTTGGAGTTTGCATTTGCTAATATTTTGCTTGAATTGTTGCATTTATAATTCATGATTGGTGCTGGACTTTAATTTTAATTTCTAGTCTAGTCCTCACCAGTTTATAAAAATATATTAAAGTGTAACATACACACACTAAAAAGTACATTATTAAGTATGCAATTTTGATCTATCTTTGTATATATATATGTGTGTATTTACACAAGCACACACACACTAGTAAATTATCACCACAATCAAGATAACGAACATACACATCACTCTCAAAAGTTTCCTCATGTCCATTTTTAATCTCTCCCTTTGGCTCATCCTTAAACCCACTTCCATCTCCTGGGAACCACTGAATTACTTTCTGTCACTATAGATTAGTTTGCACTGTCTAGAACCTAGAACTTTATATAAGTAGAATTATACAGTATGTACTTTTTATGGTCTAGCTACTTTCACTCAAAATTAACTATTTTGACATTCATCTATATTGTACATATCAAGAGTCTGATATTGTTATTGCCGAATAATATTCCATTATATTGACATACCACAATTAGTTTATTCATTCATCCATTGATGGGCATTTGAGTTGTGCACAGCTTTTAACTATTACAAATTAAGGTGCTCTGAATACTGTCGTATGACTATTTGTATGAATAAACATTCTAATTTCTCTAGGGTAAATATGTAAATGTTTAAAGTTGGGGTCATATGTAGGGATACATTTAACTTTTAAGAAATTGCCAAATTATTTTGCAGAATGTTTCTACCATTTTACATTCCTACCAGTACAGTAGTACACAAAAGTTCAGTTGTTCCATACCCTTGTCAAACTTGGTATTGTCAGCCTTTTCAATGTTAGCTATTCCAATAGGTGTGGGAGTGTATCACTGGTGTTTTAATTTGCCTTTCCCTAATGGCTAAAGATGTTGAATATCTTTTCATATGCTTATTTTCAATCTGTATATCACTTTATAAAGTGTCCCTTCAGGACTTCTCTGGCACTCCAGTGGTTAAGACTTGGCACTCTCAATGCGGCGGGCACAGGTTTGATCCCTTGTTTGGGGCACCAAGGTCCCGCATGCTTCACTAAGATCCTGCATGCTACATGGTGTGACCAAATAAATAAATTAATTAATTAAACAACTGACCTGACTCTTAAAAAACAAGTGTATCTTCAAATATTCCCTTTGTTTATTCTGGCAGTTGGTTTCTTTTTTTTTTTTTTTATAAATTTATTTATTTATTTTTGGCTGTGTTGGGTCTTCGTTTCTGTGCGAGGGCTTTCTCTAGTTGTGGCAAGCGGGGGCCACTCTTCATCGCGGTGCACGGGCCTCTCACTGTTGCAGTCTCTCTTGTTGCGGAGCATAGGCTCCAGATGCACAGGCTCAGTAGTTGTGGCTCACAGGCCCAGTTGCTCCGCGGCATGTGGGATCTTCCCAGACCAGGGCTTGAACCCATGTCCCCTGCATTGGCAGGCAGACTCTCAACCACTGTGCCACCAGGGAAGCCCCGGTTTCTTATTCTTGAGTTTTGAGGATTCTTTATATTTTCTAGATACAATTCCTTTATTAGTCATGGGATTTGCAAATACTTTCTCACAATCTTTAGTGTTTTTTTCCCCATTCTACTAACAGTGTATTTCAAAGAGCAGAAATTTCGAAGTCTAATTTATTGGTCCTTTTACTTTATGGATTGTACTTTTTACTGTTTTATGAAAGGAACATTTCTTTGCCTAACCTAAGATCATTAAGACACACTCTATGTGTTCTTGAAATTCTATGGTTTTAGGTTTTATATTTAAACATATTAGCTATTTTGAGTTAACTTTGGTATAGTGTGGGATATGAATTGAATGAAATGAATGAATATTGAGGTCTTTTTGCATCTGGATAAACAAATTTTTTAAGAACTGTTTGTTGAAAAATTTATGCTTCTCCAATGAATTGCCTCTTTACCTTTGTGAAATTCAAATAAGTATATATTAAAATTTTAAATTAACTATGTATTTGCAAGTCTATTTCTGGACTTGATTTGGTTCCCTTGATCTATTTGTCAATTTTCATGGCAAAACCACAGTATCTTGATTACTATAATTTTAAAATAAATAAATCTTAATGTCAGGTAATATAAGTTCTACAACTTTACTCTGTATTTTCAATGCTATTTTGTCTACTTTAGATACTTTACATTTCAATATGAATGTTAAAATCAGCCTTTCGAAAAACTAGCCTACAAAAAACTCCTTATAGGGTTTTAATTGACATTACATGGAATCTATAGATCAATTTAGAGAGAAATGACAAGTTAAAAATATTGAGTCACCCAATATAGGAACACCGTATCGCCATCCTTTTAGGGATTCCTTAATTTTTCTCAGAATTTTCTATTTTTCAGTGTAAAGGCCTTGTACATTTTTATCAGATTTATCTCTAAGTATTTGCTATTTTTGATGCTACTGTAAATGGTATTTTTAGTATGTTAACTACTGATTATTAGTACATAGAAATTCAACTAATTTTGTATGCTGATCTTATATCCTACAACCTTGCTAACCTCACATATTAGATTTATTGTCTTATTTATTTTAGAGTCCATAAGATATTTTACACAACCAATTGTGTTTTCTGTAAATTAAGACAATTTTAATTCTTCCTTTCCTACAATGTTATTTAATCTTTTTCTTATCTTTTTGGACTGACTGGAACCTCCAGTACAATGTTAAATAAAAGCAGTGAGAATGAATATCTTTACTTTGCTCATGATCTTAGGAGAAAACACTAACTTTATGCACCATTAAGAATGACATCAGCTGAAAGCTTTGGTAGATGACATTTATCCAATTCATGACATCTCTTCTACTCTTTGTTTTCTGGGAAGATTTTATCAGTAATGGATGTTGGGTTTTTCAAACGCTTTCCCTATATCTATTGAGATAATCACTTCCTTTGCTGTTGCTGTTGTTGGTGGTGGGGTGGCGGTGATAGTGAGTGTGTGTGTGTGTGTGTGTGTGTGTGTGTGTGTGTGTGTGTGTATGTGTGCAAGTTTAGTCTTAATAAGGTCAATTACATGGATTGATATTTAAATGTCAAACGAACTTTGCATTCCTAGGATAAACCCAAATTGGTCATATTATATTATTTTCTTTATATATTGTTGGATATAATTTGCTGAAATTTTGTTGAAAATATTTCATGTATGTTCATGAGGGATACTGTTCTGTAGTCTTCTTTTCTTGTAATGTGTTAGTCTGGTTTTGCTATCAGAGTACCACCAGTCTTATAAATGATAATGGGAAACAGTCTCCTCAATTTTCTGGAAGAGTTTGTGTTTAGACATGTTTTATGGCCTGGTATGTGTTAAATATTTATAAATGATTTATGCATGATTGAAATTAATGTACATTCTGCAGTTGATGAGTCAACTTTCTTAATTACATTTTCTAATATTTTATATCCTGATATTTTTAAGTGCTTTTCTATCAATTTCTAAGAGAAGAGTGTTGAACTTCCTAACTTCGGAAATTTATCAATTTCTCATTGTACTTTTGTCAACTTTTGCTTTAAATAATTTGATACTTTGCTAATGTAGGCATATAATTTTTAAATTGCTGTATCATTCTGATCATTGAATCTTTTATCAGTTCAAATGATTCCTTTTAATTCTACTAATTCTATTTGCCTTAAGATATCTTTTGTTGCTAATTAATGTGTTATATCAACTGTCTTTTAATTAAGATTTAATGGTGTGTCTTTTTCCATGCACTGAATTTCAGCATTTTCTATACCTATGCATTTTATTTTTCTTACACACGGTATAAACTCTTTGTTCCCAGTCTCATTATCTTTATTTTATTTTATTTATTTATTGAAGTATTGTTGATTTACAATATTATATTAGTTTCAGCTGTACAGCATAGTGATTCAGTATTTTTATGGATTACACTTTTTAAAATTTATTATTAAATTTTGGCTATATTCCCTGTGCTGTGCAATTTATCCTTGATGCTTAGTTATTTTTTACATAATAGTTTGTACCTCTTAGTCCCCTACCCTTTTATTGCCCTCCCTCATTCCTTCCCTCCTCTGGTAACCTCTGTGAGTCTGTTTCTGTTTTTTTTACATTCATTTGCTTGTTTTCTTTTTTAGATTCCACATATAAGTGATGCCATATAGTATGTGTCTTTCTCTGTCTGACTGATTTCACTAAGCATAATACCCTCCAGGTTCATCCATGTTGTTGCAATTGGCAAAATCTCATTCTTTTTATGGCTGAGTAATATTCCATTGTGTGTGTGTGTGTTTGTGTGTATCAATCACATCTTCTTTACCCATTTATCTGTTGAGGGACACTTAGGTTGCTTCCATATCTCAGCTATTGTAAATAATGTTGCTATGAACATTGGGGTCCATGTATCTGTTCAAGTTAGTGTTTTCATTTTCTTTGGATATACACCCAGCATGAAATTACTGGATCATCTGGTAGTTCTATTTTTTTATTTGGAGGGGGAACTTTACACTGTTTTCTATAGTGGCTGCAAGAATTTACATTCGCAACAAAAATATACTAGAGCTCAATTTTCTTTACATCTTCACCAACATTTGTTATTTGTGGTCTTTTTGATGATAGACATTCTGACAGGTGTGAGGTGATATCCCATTGTGGGTTTGATTTTCATTTCCCTGATGATGAGTGATGTTGAGCATCTTGTCATGTGTCTGCTGGCCATCTGTGTACCTTCTTTGGAGAAATGTCTATTTAAGTCTTTTGCCCATTTTTAATTGGGTTGTTTGTTTTTCCATATTGAGTTGTATGAACTGTTTATATATTTTGGATATTAACCCATAGTCAACAGTATAATTTGCAAGTATTTTCTCCCATCCACTAGGTTGTATTTATCTTTTTAATGGTTTCCCTGTTGTGCAAAAGATTTTAAATTTAATTAGGTGTCATTTGTTCATTTTGCTTTTGTTTCCTCTGCCTTAGGAGACAGATCTGTGAAAATATTGCTACAATTTATGTCGGAGAATTTTCTGCCTAGGTTCTCTTCTAGGAGTTTTATGGTTTTCAGTATTACATTTAGGTTTTAATTCACTTTGAGTTTTGTTTTTGTTTGTTTGTTTTGGTATATGGTGTGAGACAATGTTCTAATTTTGTTTTTTACATGTACCTGACAAGTTTTCCCAGGACCACTTACTGAAAACACTGTCTTTTCCTCATTGTATTCTTGCCTCCTTTGGTGTAGATTAATTTACCATAAGTGCATGGGTTGATTTCTGGGCTCTCTGACTGTTCCATTGATCTCTGTGTCTTTTTTGTGCCAGAACCATATTATTTTGATTACTGTAGCTTTCTAGTATAGTCTGAAGTCAGGGAGTATGATACCTCCAGATTTGTTCTTTTTTTCTCAAGATTGCTTGAGCTATTCAAGGTTTTTATGGTTCCATATAAATTTTAGGATTGTTTTGTCCTAGTTCTGTGAAAAATGTCAAATATTTTGATAGGGATTGCATTGAATCTGCTGATTGCTTTGGGTAGTATGGACATTTTCACATTAGTTCTTCCAATCCAAGAACAGAGGATATTTTTCCATTTCTCTGAATCATATTTAATTTCTTTCATCAATGTCTTAGAGTTTTGAGAGTATAGGTCTTTCACCTCCTTGGTTAAGTTTATTCTCAGTTATGTTATTCTTATTGATGCAATTTTAAATAAAATTGTTTTCTTGCTTTCTCTTTCTGAAAGTTCATTACTAGTGTATAGAAAAGCTTCTGGGTCATAAGTTCTATGTGGATGGAAATTATGCCCATTTTGCACATCACTGGGTATTTAAACATAGTATAGTACCTAGAATATGGAAGTTAGATAATATAGATTTAAATGAATGAATAAGAGAATGAATAAATTAGTAAGCATAGTCCCTGCACTTGTGGTATGTAGCCTGGTGCATAGCTATTGAAAACTTTCTAGATTTCCCCAGCAAGGGTCTCTTCAGTCTCAGGTATATTTCTAGATGAAAGTCAAGTTCATATGCATGATCCTTTGCTATATACCCATAGAGCAGATCTAAATACTAGTGCTAGCCATGGTGTTACTAGTGCCTATCACAACTTTCATTGTATATTGTTCTATTTTGGTTCATTGGGGTGTATTGATGGGTTTACAGCGAGTGGCAGCCTCAGTGTTCTAAGCATCTAAAAGAGCTATGGAAATGGTGGTGGGTGCACTTGGAGAGGGTAGCTGGATTTGAAACTTTGAGGATTTGTGGCCTTTTTCATCTTTAACCATTCGAAGATATAGACCTACAGATACTGACATAAGCACACAACTTTCACTGGGGCAACAATTACATGACACCTATTATTTGAATCTCCTCCCCCCAGAGTTACTTCCTTTTCTTTCTATTTCCCACACACTGAATGCCTTTTAGTCTATTTTTTCAACAAATAGTCTTAAAATGTGCAAAGCACCTGCTATCACTTGGTGATAAAATGTGAGTAATCCCTGTCTTTATGAAACTTATGATAAGTTGACAAGGTAAAGAAATAAAATAAGCAATTATACCACAGTGTGATAAGGAAATAGAAAAATGACAGACATTTAAGTGGAACTGGGGCTTGTCAGGAGGATCCCTTTATATTACTTCTGGGATACCTCCTCTGACCCTCTATGTCTTGGTTAGATGTGACCTTCCTGTGTTTAGTGAGAGTACCACATTGCTCAACTCCAGGGGCAACACTAATATTACCATGCAAATGGTGTCTCCTGGATTGTTCAGCATATACTCCATGCAACTCAGCTACTCTACTGGCAAAAGTAGCCATGATTATTTTGAAAAGGCCAATTCTTAAGGAATTGGAGAAGACGACAAATTATTACAGCTGGTCTAAACTATGGAGAGGTGTTTCATCAATAGGAAGTATAAGAGTAGTAGTCTTCCAGGTTTTGGTACATATTTAGTCCATCAATAAAAGAATAATAGATGAGAGACAGGAACCTTGAGACCTTATGCAGTGCTGCCAAATCAAGACATAAGCTGGTGCCAGACAATTATGATTTAGTAATCCATTGAGGAAAAGGTGATGGAAGATGGTATCGCTTCTGGATATTCATGAGGCTGTAGGCTTTAGAAGACTGATTTCTATAACTCAGTACTTCTGATCTTCAGAGGATCAGAACTAGGAACAGTCATAGGGGTTGACGTATTTGAGGCCAAAACAGTCCTGGAAGAGGTTATTTCTAATGAAACTAGAGTCCCAGCAGTGGGAGTAAAGGTTCTTAATAAGGCCTGCTTCAATGTGTTATCTATATATTGTGCAAGATGTCTGTCCTTTGTAAGCTAGGGAAAGCACCTCCTCACCTGAAAGCTCCTGACTGTAGCTAGCATGAAGGTCCAGAATCCAGGGCACAGGAGTGACAGGCATGGTGGTATATGGCAGGAGCTACCGAGATTACTGAAGAGCTGAAGCTTAGATTTTCCAGTCAAAGTCAAGGGCACTTTCTGATCTGATTGGCCGTGAGTCTGAGCATTTAATCAATGCAACCGTGCCTTTTTACAAGGCAGGGTAGGAAGCCAAACCTCACACTCTGAATCCATGCCCTGAGGACACATGTAACTATGCAGCAGAACTATAGACTTTCTTCGTGTAAATCTGCAGCTCTTGGATTCTTGTTTAGCTCTGATATTTACAATCCACTTTTAAGATAAGGAGTATTTGGAAACTTTATTAAACTAAATCTGCCATCAGTCAAGAATTTTTTTTCTTTAATTTAGTTCCAAAATTCCCGAAGAAAAAAATCAGTATTAAGTTTTTCAGCAGGAGCTTTACACACATTGCAAAATAACTGTTTACCAGTTTGTGTAGGCAGTAAATTTACCTGTGAAGAATTAAATATGAATACAAGAACTCTCATATAGAGAGAGAAGTAATGTCTTTTTGAAAATCCACCATATATTGCTCTGGGTGCTTTGTGCTTGCTTAATCATGAGTCATCTCCTTCTTTTGATGAAGTAATTCATATCTGAATGTTTTCATCATGAAAATAAGAGCCCACTTCAAATTCTCTTTATGAGAAAGTCTGTGCTTTGGACATGAGATGATCATTTCTCTTGAGGAAACAACACTAAAAAAAATCAAAACTTGTTTTTAGCACAGAAACTGTAGCTCTAAATTTGTTTAAATAGGTTCAGTTTTCTATTTCAATTCCTGTGTCAAATGCAAGTGTGGGAAGAATTTTTAGCATCATGGATAATCTGCAAAATGATGCAACTCTGCAACGGGACTACAACAAAATGAATATATAGTCAGTATACAGGAAATGCTGTGCCTTTTTAAAAGCACTTTTAATATCTGTGGTAGAAAAAGATGGGTATTTGAACTCAAAGGCATAAAATGCTATGTATTCTAATATAGATCGTAAGGTATAATTTAGATCATCCTAATATGAAGCCACTGAGTTGGAAACTCGGGAATTCAGACAAGAGCTAAAGAGAAACAGAAGGTGGGATTTATTTCCTGAGCCAACTAACATCAGGCTAAAATTGTTGGTTCATTTTTTTCCTCCTTTTTGACAGATGGACCTTTTTCACCCTTGAAAATGTGACCAAACGATACATAAAATTCTGTTAACAATAATTATCTTTGGGGGAGGGACAAGAGGCAGAGGAGGAAAGCTCTGATACCCATTATAAACATTTTGAACAATTATTTGGATATTCTACTAAGGTACACGGATTACCTTTTTAAAATGTCAATAGGTATTTTGTAGGTGGAACGATTGTGAACTATATATATTTTCACTTTTATACTTTTGTGTACTAAAAGCACTGATGCTATTTTTGAGCAATATTCATTCATTGTCAAAAATTAGAAATAACTGATAGACAAAAAAAAATAGTACTAAAACATTTTCAAACCCCATGATCCATTCAAAGACAACTGTTAGCTTTTAGATGTTTATTCTTCCAGATTGTTTTCTCAAATAGATTATGCTAATTTAACATCTAATACATAACTTTCCATATCACTTAATATAATTCTGCATTACTATTTTAAGGACTGTATATAAAATGTACCATAATAAATGAGTTCATTATTGTTGGAATCATAGGTTGTTTTATGTTCCTCCTTCTCCCTTCATATTTGTGCATTTGTCTCATTATTTCTTAGGATAAATTCCTAGAAAAGCATTGCTGGCCCAAAAGGAAGGCATATGTTTAAGGCATTTGATACAGTTGCCAAATTGTCTTTCAGGAAAGTTGGATCAATTTAGACTACCATTAGCAGTGTATCAGAATGTCTGTTTCTTCCAACCCATGCTGTCACTCAGTTTTGTCAGCCATTTTAATATTTGTCAATGTAGTAAGCTAAAAATTAAATCTCATTTTATTTGCATTTTTTGAAGTTAAATATATTTTCTTCTCTGTTGAATTATCTGTTATTGTCCAGAGTATTTTTTCAATTGAGATGTTTAACAGTTGCTGTTAAAACTCTTTGTATGATAGTATATCAACATATATTAATATATTTTGTAATTATCTTTCCCAGTTTAATGTTGTCTCAACTTCATTTATTCTGTTTTTTTTCCATAGAGAAGGAAGTTTTACATTTTATTTTTAAATTGACTGACAGACTAAACATATTAATGGACAATGACCAGGCCATATATAAAACTAGAACTTTGATCCACAACCTGCAGCCACCTTCCCAGGAAACCACCTCCTACAATAAACAACTAGGAAGCCAGTTTGCTACAAGTCAGACTTGCAGGAACAGAGATTGCTATGCCTAGTGTCAATCCAGGAAGCTAAACAATGACTTCTGTATCAATCAGCCCCAAATGGCCAGGATTTGATTAGTAACTGACAGCTTCCTTAATTTTGTCCCCACTTCCAACTTAGAACCAAGCAGAGAAAGCCAAATATGTACCCCTAACCATTCACATAAGATGTCCCACTTCTAGTTATCCTGCTCAGAGCTTCCCCTTGCCAACAGCCTCAATCAGGCCATACCAGAATCCTTCCTCTTTCCACCATACAGCTTTCCCACTCTGCCTGCGTTTCTGCCAAAACACAAGTGATGGTGGCTGACTCCCATGCCATTGCAAGCTCTGTATAAATAACTTTGCTCTGCTTATTTGGCTAGTCTTCATTTATTTCCACACTATTTATGTATTCTCATGTTGCTTCTCCTTTGGTGCTACATGTAGAAATCTTCTTTATCACAAGTTTATGTAATTTTTAACTGTATTTATTTATACATTATTGAAGAGTCAATACAGTATGCTGGAGTATGCTCGTTCAAAGTGCTTGCTCAGGAACTAGATTATTTGGATTTTGATATCTGGGCTGCAACTAATCAGGTAAATGAATTGAACAAATTACCTAATCTCTCTGGCCTCAGTTTTCCCATTTGTATAATGGTTTTAATATTACCTCCTCAGGGTTGCTGTGAGGACTATGTGAGAATGCTTAAACCAGTGTTTAATACATAGTTAGAACCCGATGTGTTACTTTCAGTGTCTATATTTTTTCCAAGCACTTTGTGATCACATTTTTGATTACGGGAGGGTTTTACATGATTCTTACATGAGGTTACAAGCACACTCTAAGAATCAGTTGAGGAATAGGTTTTTGATTTCAACCACTTTAGGCTCTCTGCACTTCAGGGCAAGGATGTATTCACAAAAGCAAGAAACTGAGGGAAGCTTAGGCATGCTGCTTGGGCCGGCAGGTTGAGAACTGGGGAAATGTTGCCATTTACAGGCACATGGATGCCCAAGACTCAGTCCCAACCCAGAGTGCCCACAATCTCGTGTATCATTTCACCCACCAGAGTGAATCAAATTTTTCTTGATTCCATGTATAAGTGGTATCATACAGTATTTGTCTTTCTCTGACTTAACTTCACTTAGCATAATACCCTCAAGGTCCATCCATATTGTACCCTCAAGATCCAGCCATTATCTCATGGCTGAATAACATATAAGCATATTTTCTTTATCTACTCATCTATAGATGAGCCTTAGATTGTTTTCATATCTTGGCTAATATGAATAATGCTCCAATGAACATGGGAGTACAGATATCCCTTTGAGATCCTGTTTTCATTTCCTTTGGATACCTTCCCAGAAGTGGGATTGATGGATCATATGGTAGCTCCATTTTTAAATTTTTAAGGAACCTCCATACTGTTTTCCATAGTGGCTGTACCAATTTACATTCCCACCAACAGTGCACAAGAGCTCCCTTTTCTCCACATTCTTGCCAAAGCTTGTTATTTCTTATTTTTTGATGATGGTCACTCTAACAGGTGTGAGGTGATCGCTCATTGTGCTTTTGATTTGCATTTCCTTGATGATTAATGATGCTGAGCACATTTTCATGTATCTGTTGGCCATCTAGAAAAAAGAATCTACTTAATAAGCACCGTATGATTTTGAAGATGATGGTATGTAGACCCTACACTGAAAACAATGCTATAGATGTGCTCAGGGACTAAACTGGCTTGCATTTGATTTTGTATCTAAAGTATGAATTTTTAAAAAATGACATGGCATCAGGGGAAGAAGAGGGATTCAATTCTCCTCCTCCTTTCATCTTTTTCAAACAGTCTTTAGAGAAAGAGGCCTATTATTATCATTTTGTCCTTAAAGATTACATTAAAATACTTGGTTTCTTTAGTGTTGCAACTTCTCTGTTATGCAGTTCAGAGCATTCTGTCAATGGGATAAATCTTGGGATGTCTGAGGAAACACTGGTCACCTTGGCCCTCTCCTCCAATTACCAGTACCTCTGGCTTTAGTTAGAAACAGTGTCTTAAACTGTGTTTTTCTTGGAGTTTTTCATACAATAGCAACTATCTTTTTCGATCTTGACAAATGAAATTTTTAAAAAATAAAGAAAAGAATGAGGGAAAATATTTCACTTGTTTCAATCTCACAATGCACATAATTATATCTAGTACTTAAATATATGATTTTATACTGTCTCCAATTATTTCATGTTTTTATCTTGTCTTTTCAGCTAGATGGCAAGACAGTAGTATATTTCATTACTCTTATCTGCTGCAAGGAGGAAAATAAGCACATAATAAATATTCTGATTTAGCTTTTTTCTCTCTCACTACAACTTGGTCATTCTTTTCTACTAATTTTATTCACATTGTACATTTTCTCTTCTCTTTCCTCCATTTTCCCACGCTTTAAAGGCGAAGTCAATGTTTTCCCCCCACATTATCAGGAGATAGTCCTATAACAAGATGGAATGCCTGAGCTTAAATATATCCCCTCATATAGACTCCTGGTTCACACTGTTACTGTTTATATTATATTCCTCTGACTCAGTTTTCTTAGTGTGTAAAATTAGGATAATAGTCATATCTATGTTATAGGTCAACAAATTTCAAATTCAACAAATGTATAGGTTTGTTCCAAGGATTATATAAAGTACATAAAGTATTTACAATGGTACAAAGAACATAAATAAGTTCTTAATGAATATCAGTTATTATAAACATAGTTTTTCCAACTGAGACATTGCATTAAGGCATCTCCAGAGTTAACATAGCTGTGTTTTTCATTTATAAAATATGATAAAAATTGTTATTTAATTAAAACTTCTCAGAATGGTTTAATAATACTACCTCAACTTTGTACATAAGTAAATTGAGTGTCTGATATGTTAATGTAATTTACTGAGGTAATAATGCTAAAAAGTTGCACATGCCTTTTCAAAAAGGAATATAATATTAGCAAACATTTGTTAAACACTTATGTGGTCACTTTTTCATATGCATTCATCTCATTTATTCCTCAAAATAACCCTATTTTCACCATTTAACAGATAAGTAAACAGGCTTAAAATGCTAAGTAACTTGATCAAACTCGCATTTCACAAGTAACAGAGCCAAGAGTCAAACCCAGCTATTTTGGGACCTATATTCATCTTCCACTTTTTAGGGAATATGTAACCCCAAATTCAAGCCTCTGCATGATACCATACTGCAATATTATGCTGTTTCCTTTCTACTCCAAGGACATGAGCGGAATGTATACCTACATTACCTGGAAAAGATACCCTCCTGTCTGCCAAGAATGAGAGAAGTATACCAGCTTCAATGTCCCATGGTATAAGGAGAGAAAAAACGTGATTTAAAATTGAATATCTCCAGGTGGGTAAATCAGATTTGCAATGGTTACTCTTTATCCGTGGACTTGATTCACTTACAAACACTTCTGCCAGTCAACTCACAGGCTGGAAAGATATTAATGACACAAACCCAAGTATTTGGGCGAACCCAAGTAGAAAACACCGTCTTAAAACTTTATGCCTCTGTACTCCTAAGACTGCAATTGTTAATTGTACCATTTTAAAATGGTATTGGTCTAAAGGAAATATTAGTCTCTAAAGTTTATGAAATGCAAGTAACACATAGTAATATTGAACAAATCTAATTCAAAGTCATTTCATTTCTTTATATTATTAAAAAGTAAATATTAGATTAAAATTATGCATGAATAGCAAGAAAACTATAAATTCCCATGACTGAAACTCTGTAATAAAAAAGAAAGTAACCATGCTATCATGTAAAAGTAAAGGTCAAATTTCCCACCAACTATTTAACTCCTTCCTACTGTCACCATTCTGATGCGGTTCACTCGCTCTCACTTGGATTAAATTGCTGCCTCACATACAGAAAATCTAAATGTTACAAGCATGAAAATCTATGACATTGGAAAGTATAGCTCTCTCTGAAAAAATTTTAGAGAAACACTGATATCACATTCCAGGTACAAATGAAGAAAAAAAAAAGGTAACTTACCAAGAAGCCCAAGAAAAGGAAATGCTGTCGATGCCTGTTTGATAATTTCAGGGTCAATGTGGTAATTTGACTTTTTAAAACCTTACCTGTTTTATTCAAATTCTGTTACCAAGTAGCAGCATGTCTGTGTTGTATAGTTTTCCTTGAGAACAAAGCTTCTCTTCAGAAATTGCACGCATATTGAAGTATACATGGTCACGGATTGCCAATACCTTTAAGGTTCAAATACAGCTTCCTCTCTAAAAATAATCAAAATTGAGTGACGTTTAACAAACCTTAAAACAGACAAAACTTTCAGAGAGATATTTTAGAGCAAACCAATAAATGAGAAGTTGCTGTTCAATGTGTATATAGTTTCAGTTATGCACACCGAATAAGTTCTAAAGATTGTGCCAACAATATAGCTAGTAATATAGTTAGTAATACTGCAGTGTGCACTTAAAAATTTGTCAAGAAGTCAGATCTCATGTTAAGTGTTCTTACCACAATAAAAACAAAAAAAATTTAAAGAAATAATATATCATATGTGTTTTTCTAAATTTTTTCCTTCCTATTGACTTATAATTCATTCTTCCTCTTTAAGGAAGCCATATATTTACCTTCAAATGGAAATACAAGGTCCTATTTACTTACCTATTTGACTTTGTATCTAAAGCACCTTCAGCAATTTGCTTTAAACCATCCCTGTTTCAGTATAGCTCAGAGTAAATGTTCCTCCAGTTTTCCTCCTGGTGGAAAACATTCTCTTTATGCTTCGTCCTCTTTCAGTCAATTGGTAGAACCTTCAGTGTTCTTACTGATATTTAGTAGATTTTCTTGAAAAAGTATTTCTTCATTTGTTAGGATGATTTCCAGAAACTTTAAATTGTTTGGTTTTAAAAAACAGACAATTTGCCAGTTATGTTTTCACCATAATTTTTCCCCAGTTTCACCATGGGGAGTGTCTGTGGAGATTAAAATGCTGCCATTCCAGGAGTTTGGGGGGTTGTCTTTCTATAACTGTGGTTTTAATTTCATTTCCATGATGACTAATGATACTGTATACTTTTTGCTAATCCAGGGATATTGTTTTATCACTAACCTAAACAAAATATACTTCATTTATCAAAATGGCTGAAATTATTTTTAACAACTTTATTGGAAATATAATTGACATATAACAAATTGCACATGTTTTGATTTATGTACTCCAATGGAATTATTACCATAGTTAAGATAATGAAACTATGCATCACACCCCAATTTTTTTCATGTACTTTGTAATTTATCCTCCTGTCTCTTTCACCCACTTTCCCCTCACACTGTCCTATATAAGCATTGATCTGCTTTCCATCAATATAGATTAGCTTGCTTTTCTAGAATTTAACATTCATAGGATCATATAATATATAATCATTTTTTTGGTCTAACTTTTTCCATTAAATGCAATTGTTCTGAGATTCATCCCTTTTGTAACATGTATCAAAGGTTCCTGTCTTTTCATTGCTGAATACTACTACATTATATCCATTCATCTGCTGATAGAAACTTAATTGTTTCCAAGTTTCAGGCAATTGTTAATACAGTTGCTATGAATATTGATGTCTATTTGTGGACATATTCTGTCATTTCTCTTGGGTAAATATCTGGAGTGAAATGGCTAGATCATATGGTAGATGTACGTTTAACTTAAAAATAAATAAACAAAAACCAAACCAAACAAAACCTGCCAAACTGTTTTCCAAAGTGGTTGTACTCTTCTACATTCCAACCAGCAGTGTATGAGAATTCCAATTTCTCCAAATACTTGCCAATAAATGGTATAGTTGGTCTTTTTATTTTTTAGCAATTATAATAATATACTGGTATTATATTATACTTTTTACTTTCATTTATCTAATAATGAAATATCTGTTTAAATAAAACGTTTTACTGAGGTTTTTTTTTTTTTTTAGTTTTGAGAGTTCTTTACATATTCTGGATATAAATACTTTATAATATATATAATTGCAAATATTTTCTTCCAGGCTGTGGTTTATCTTTTCATTATTTTAATAGTATACTTCAAAAACAAAGTTTCTAATTTATATGAAGTTCAGTTTTCCGATCTCTTCTTTTATGGACTATGTTTTTGAGGTCATATCTAAGAAATCCTTCCCTAAACACAAACCACAAGAGTTTTCCTCTGTATTTTTCTTAGTTTTCTAGTTTTAGGTTTTACATTTAGGTCCAAAATCTTTTTTGTGTTAGCTCTTTCAATATGGGGTGAGGTATGTATCAAAGATCTTTTTGTTTTTGCATACAAATAATCAATGTTGAAAATACTATCCTTTCTCCACTAAACTGACTTTGCAACTTTGTCAAAAATCAGTTGTCCCTATATGTGTGAGCTTGTTTCATTCATTTATTTGTCTACTTTGATACAAATACCACACAGCCTCCATTACTATTGCTTTATTATAAGTTTTACATTCAGACATTCTTAGTTCTCCAGTTTTGCTGTTAGTTTTGCTGTCGGATTATTTTTTGGCTGTTCAATGTCCTTTCCACTTCCAAATGAAGTTTAGAATCAGTGTTTCAATTTCTATTTTTAAAATTTCTATGGAAGAATAGGGCTTCCCAAAGGATACCTTGAGAAACTCAGAGTCTTTCTCCATAAAACAATGAAAATTCTAGAAAAAAAATGTCAAAAGCAACTTTCTCAGGACTCTGGAAATTATTCATAGGTTTGTGACAGTGAGAGGAGTGTTTGTTAAAAAGCCAAACAAAACAAAACTGCTGCACCTTGGTAACAAAAGCAGGGTTTTTGGCTTTTATGCTTGGCCTATTCCCACTCCTCTCTCCGAAGATATTCATTATTATTATTATTATTATTTTGCGCTACGCGGGTCTCTCACTGTTGTGGCCTCTCCCGTTGCGGAGCACAGGCTCCGGACGCGCAGGCTCAGCGGCCATGGCTCACGGGCCCAGCTGCTCCGCAGCATGTGGGATCTTCCCAGACCGGGACACGAACCCGTGTCCCCTGCATCGGCAGGCGGACTCTCAATCACTGCGCCACCAGGGAAGCCCGATGATATTCATTATTAATCTAATTTAAAGACTTCACAATAGTCTTGAAACCAAGTAGCTTCACAACCACAATAGCAGAGAAAGCTAGGAGTCTTAGAACAACCAGAAAGAGCACATAAGGATTTCAGCTCTTCAGAACATCCCTTTTCCATACTATTGTTACTATTAGATTTATACATCTAGAAAAGTTTGATTTACAGGGCACTGTCATAATTTAACCTAACTCAGAGCTCATTGAACTATAGAATCTCTGCCTCCATGGCCTTTGTTGGAAAAAATCAATGGCAATTGTCTATCATTGCAGCCTTTTAAGTCTGCAGTACCATTGAGATGGGCCTAACAAAAAGTTAAAAGTGATATTTGAGGAACAAAAATGTCCAAAGGAAACACTGGAAATTTCTAACATAGTTCTGTAACTACTTCTGTGTACATGTTCAAGGCTGTGCACATGCTCAAGAAAAACATGGGAGCACCCCAGTCTCTCAGATGTGGCTGAAATTTAAGTACTATCCAAATAGGAAATGAAGGATAAGGCACAGTTGCGAACAGCCTGTGCACTGAAGGCATGTCTTAACCGACATACAGAGACCCTTTGTAAAGGATGAAACATTTACTGGTTCAAGGCATTTAAAGAAATCTCTGACCAATCATTAACTGATCAATAAGCTAATCAATCAGAGACTTCAGTGGCAGCACACTATTAAGAATACAGACTTTATAGAATTAGTTCAGGAAAGTTACTAAGCAAATGAATAGCAACAATAACAACAAACCTAAGGGAGAGGGAGAAAGAAATTTCTATACTTACCATATTATACTATCCCAAATGTTCATTTTTTAACAAAAAAAATTACAAGAAACATGAAAGTATCGCCCATACACAGGAATAAATTCATTCAATAGAAACTATCCCTAAGAGGACCCAGATGTTAAGCTTTCTAGACACAAACTTAAATCAGCTAGTATAAGTGCATTCAAAGAAGTAGGACAAGCATGTCTAAAGAATTAAAGATATGACAATGATTCTCATCATTCATAAGAGAGACTATCAACAAAGAGACAGAAATTTTATAAGAGAAACACTACTCTCTGAAAATCATACAAGATGACTCAAAAACTGATGATGAAGATACTTATGTGGATGATATATGAATATGGTTAGAATACTATTGTTTTCTTGAATGTGAATGGAAAAATTGCAGTATTTTTAATGACATTATTTTATATGATACATGGTTTTAAATGTGTGTAATTAAATTATGAAATAAAAAAAGAAGCAAATAGAAATTCTGGAATTAAAAAGTACAATAACAATAATGAAGAATTCATTAGAGCGGCTCTAGAGTTGACTTGAACTGACAGAAGAAATAAACAGCAAACTTGAAGAGAGAAAAATTTATATCATCAAACTATGGAACAGAAAAAAAAATAATGAAGAAAAATGAATAGTACCTCTGAGACCTGTGGTGTACCATCAAGTTGTACTAACAAATGCATAACAAATTTCCCAGAGGAGATGAAGGAGAAAAGGGGCAGAAATACTGTTTGAAAAAATTATGTCTAAAAACTTCCCAAAACTGATGAAAAACATTAATCTACACATCTAAGATGTCTTATAAACCCCAAGCAGTACAAGTTAAAAGCAGTCCACACATAGATACAGTCTGAACCACAACTCCCTCTCCATTGCCAATCCTCAGGTGCCCTGCTGGTGGTTAGGAACCTCTTACTTATCCTAACACATCTTAAGGGAAGAAAACTTGGAGAAGGAGGAAAATTATACACAGATATAGAGGCTGGTGGAGATTCCCTTGCCTGCATGTCCCACACTATGCACACATACACACTAGACACAATTACCTCTTTTGAACTCCAGACCCTGGGGATCCCCAATGAGCAAATCTATCCCTGTTTCTTTGTCAGTGAATAAATGTGAGTTTGTGAGGAATACAAAAAAACCTGCACTCAAACTGTCAAATTATAAAAAGCCACACTGTAAAATGTCAAAGACAAACTGTTATTTTCTCATTGGTATTCTTAAGATTACAAACTGTAGTAAGTCACACTGTAAAATTTTAAAACAGTCACACTGTAAAAAAGTCAAAGACAAAGAGAGGATAATAAAAACAGTAAGAGAAAAAAGCTTACAACATACAAGAATTTTCAATAAACAGATGACTTCTCATCATAAACAATGGATTTGCAGGGAGGGATGGAGTGGGAGGTTGGGGTTAGCAGATGTAAATGTTTATATATAGAATGGATAAGCAACAAGGTCCTACTGTATAGCACAGAGAACTATATTCAGTATCCTATGATAAACCACAATGGAAAACTATAAAAAATGTATATGTATAACTGAATCACTTTTCTGTACAGCAGAAATTAACATTGTAAATCAACTATACTTCAACAAAAAATGATAAAAACACAGAAAATAAAAGAAACAATGGAGACAGTGAAATAATATATTCAAAGTGCTGAAAGAAAAAGACTGTCAAATACAAACTCAATAGCCAGCAAAACTGTCCTTCAAAATAAAAGGAGAAAACAAGACATTCCCAGATAAACAAAAACCTAGAGAATATTTTGCTAACAGATATGTCCTATAAGAAATATTATAGGGAGTCCTTTATGTTAAATGAAAGGACACTGGACAATAAATCAACATGAAGAACTAAGGAGTACTTGAGAACTACATAGGTGTATGTAGAAGACAGTATAAATATGTTTTTGATATCTTTTATTTTACCATTTTATTTAAAACATAATTGCATAAAGTAAGGGTTAAAAAACTGTGTTGATGGGTTTATAATATATACATATGTAATTTGGATGACCATAAAATTACAAAGGAGGGATCAGTTAATGGATATATACTGAAATAAAATTTTTGTATAGTACTGAAATTAAATGGATACTAATCCAAACTAGGTTGTTTTAGTTAAGATGATAATTTTAATCCTTAGGGAGACCACTAAGAAAATAATTAACAACAAAAAAAGAAAATGATAAGGAAATTAAATGGTATACTAGAACATATCCAAATGCAAAAGAAGTCAGTAATGGAGGAAGGGAGGAACAAAAAGACATAGGATATATAGAAAACAAGTAATAAATAGCAGATATAAATCCTACCTTATCATTAATTAAATTAAAAATAAATAGATTAAATTCTCAAATCAAAAGGTGGAGAATGGTAGAATGGATAAGAAAAAAGATCCATCTGTATGCTGTCTACAAGAGACACACTTTATATTTAAAGACAGAAATAGTTTAAAAATGAAAATATGGGAAAATATATACCATGCAAACAATTACCAAAAGTAAGCTATAATAATTTTGCTTTTTGGAACTTTCTGGAACTTTAAAAAATGTATTTTCAATCTGCAGGTGGTTGAATCCATGAATGCAGAACTCATTGAAACAGAGGGCCTGCTGTATATTGTTTATAGTACTTCATAATTATCCTTTTAATATTTAAGCTATCTATAAGAATGTCACGTCTCTTATTACTGGAATGTCTTTTCTCCTTTTATTTTCTGATTGGTCTTGCTAGATTTTTTTTTCCTCTTTGATTTTACTGAACTTCTCAAAGGACAAATTTTTGACTCTACTGATTTTCCTTTTTGTTAATCTATTGAGGTAACATTGGTTTTTAACATTATATATGTTCCATGTGTACATTATATTTTGACTTCTGTACGCACTACAAGGTGCTCACCACTAAAAGTTTAGTTTCCACGCATCACCACAAAGTTGATTCCCTTTACCCATTTCATCCTCCACCTCCTTTCCCTCTGGTAACCACTACTCTGTTCTCTATTATCTCTGTGTTTGCTTTTGCTTGATTTGGTTTGTTCATTTATTTTGTTTTTGTTTGTTTGTTTTTTATATTCTACACGTGAATAAAATCATATGATATTTGCCTTTCTATCTGGCTTATTTCACTTAGCATAATAATTTGAGGCCAAGCCATGCTATTACAGATGTCAAGATGTCATTTTTTTTATGGCTGAGTAGTATCCCATTGTATATATATATACAACATCTTATTATACAGCAATTCATTAATGGGCACTTAGGTTGTTTCCATATCTTGCTATTGTAAAGAATGTTGTAATGAACATAGGGGTCCATATATCTTTTCAAATTAGTGTTTTGTATTCTTCAAAAAAACATCCAGAAGTGGAATAGCTGGATCATATGGTAATTCTATTTTTAATTTTTGAGGAAACTCCATTCTGCTTTCCATACTGGCTGTGCCAATTTACATTACCACCAACAGTATATGAGGGTTCCCTTTTCTCCACATTCTCTCCAACACTGGTTATTTCTTGCCTTTTTAATAACAGTCATTCTAACTGGCATGAGGTGATATCTCATTGTGGTTTTGATTTGCATTTCCCTAATAATTAGTGATGTTGAACATCTTTTCATGTGCCTACTGGCCACCTGTACGTCTTCTTTGGAAAAATGTCTATTCAGCTTTTCCACCCATCTTTTAATCAGGTCGTTTGTTTTTTCTGTTGTTGTTGTTCAGTTGTATGAGTTCTTTATGTATTTTGGATATCAACCCCTTATCAGATACATGATTTGCAAATATCTTTTCCTATTTGATAGGTTGTCTTTCATTTGGTCGATGGTTTCCTTTGCTGTGCAGAAGCTTTTTGGTTTGATGTAGCCCCATTCACTTATTTGCTTTTGTTTTCCTTGCCTCACAAGATATACCTAGAAACACATTGCTAAGATCTATGTCAAAGAGCATTCTGCCCATGTTTTCTTCTATGAGTTTTATGGTTTCAGGTCTTACATTCAAGACTTTAATGCATTTTGAATTATTTTTTTGTATGGTGTGACATAGTGGTCTAGTTTCATTCTTCTGCAAGTCCAGTTTTCCCCAAACCATTTATTGACAAGACTATCATTTCTCCACTGTATGTTCTTTGCTCTTTTGTCATAAATTAATTGTCCATACACATGTGGGTTTATTTCTGGGATCTCAATTTGGTTCCACTGATGTTTGTTTTTCTGCCAATACTGTATTGTTTTGATTGCTATCGCTTTGTAGTATCATTGATTTTCTTTATTATCTTCCTGACTATAATTAATTAGACTCTTTACTATTTACTTTCTTCTTCGTGTTTAATTTGCCATCACGTTATAGTTTTTAAAGATGGAGGCATACGTTACTGATTTGAGAGTTTTCTACTTTTCTAAGTATTTGTACTAGATCTCTAATGCTGTATAACAAATTACCAGAAAACACAGAAGCTTGAAAATAACACTTATTACCTCATAGTGTCCGTGGCTCAGGAAGCATTAATGGCACAGCTCGGTGGTTCTGCCTCAAGGTCGTTCTGTCTTGCATGAAATAGCTGGGCCTGTAGTCTCACTTAAAGGCTTAACTCAAAGAGAACACACTTTTAAGCTCTCACACAGCTAACGAAAGGCTTTAACTCTTCACTGTCTGCTGGCAAAAGACTTCCATTTCTTATCATGTGGTACTCTATATAGGTTGTCTGAATGAACTTATGACATGGCTTCTGGCTTCTTCCAGAACAAGTGATCTGAAAATGAGAAAGTCCATGCCAAATGAAGCTGCAATCTTTTCATAATTTAATCTCATACATGACATGACATACCATAGTTTCTGCCATACTTGATTCACTAAGTCTATCCCACACTCAAAGGTAAGGGAGTAAAAATTACTTTCCTCCTCTGTGCAAAATACATTCTTCTCCTCCCAAGACTCCCAGACGTCTCCTTTCATTGTCAAATGAGCTCTAAGTTCAAAATTTTATAACGTGAATCAGGTCCAGGTATGGATACTGCTCTGTGAGTGTAGTTCCGTAATGACAGCTTCTAGAATACAGTCCCTCTCAATCTATAGACCTGCAAAACTAAAACAAAAAATCTGTCTCACACAATCCCAATATACAGTAGTGGAGCAGGCATAGAATAAGAGCTACAGCCACACCCGTTCAAAAAGAGAAAAATATAGCAGGTGGAATCACTAGCACAAAAAGCCCACAGCAATTCTGAAATATAGCCAGGCAAATATTGGAAACTCCTTGTAGGTCTGAAAACGTGGAAATAAATTGCTACGGCTCTCAGTTCTGCCCTCTGGGCTGTTGGTTCTGCATTCTGAGTCATCTTTCCTTCATCATAAAAGACACTGACTGGGCTTCCTGGTGGCGCAGTGGTTGGGAGTTCGCCTGCCGATGCGGGGGACGCGGGTTCATGCCCCGGTCCGGGAGGGTCCCGCGTGCCACGGAGCAGCTGCGCCCGTGGGCCGTGGCCGCTGGGCCTGCGCGTCTGGAGCCTGTGCTCCGCAATGGGAGAGGCCGCGGCGGTGAGGGGCCCACGTACCGGAAAAAAAAAAAAAAAAAAAAAAAGACACTGACTGCTTGTAACTGGATGGTTTTCTCAGTCTCCTACCTGCCGATAGAATTTGGGAGGTCCCAAGTCCTCTTTAAGTTCCTTTTGCATGTTCTCTAGGTCTTTCAGTCAACTGGTGATCTTTCTGTATATATAATCCTTCAAAAATCCTTGTGGATCCTCTCTGACTTACTGGAGCCTATTCCATTAGACAAAAGTTACACACATAGATTTCGTTAACATATGCCCTTTTCTATTTCTGTATTTTGAGTTTTTGATAAAAATGCTGAGGGAAGACACCCTGAAGCTTCCTAACCGTCCTATAGAGAAGATGTGTGAGGCACAACTTTGTTCTATTTAGAGAGCATTTTGTCTCACTGAATAGCACCCTGATACATCACTGTTGATCTTCCTGAGAGCTTAACAAAAGATTTTACAGTCACTCTCTTGGCTTAGACATTAACGCGTTGGGTTTTATTTTTTACTCAGAAGGCATTGCTTAATTTTAGCATTTGTTGTCTATAGAGACAGAATTTTCAAAACCATCAAGTTCCAGCTCCTTCATGTTTAACAGCATTTTCTTAATTTACCTCTCTTCTTTTGAATTTTATGTTAAGCAGCAAGGAAACAAACAAGTAGCACATTCAAAATGTGACTGGAAATATCCTTAGCCAGGGACTTCCCTGGTGGTGCAGTGGTTAAGAATCCGCCTGCCAATGCAGGAGACATGGGTTTGAACCCTGGTCCAGGAAGATCCCACATGCCATGGAGCGACTAAGCCCATGCGCCACAACGACTGAACCTGTGCTCTAGAGTCTGTGAGCCACAACGACTGAAGCCCGCATGCTACAACTACTGAAGCCCGTGTGCCTAGAGCCCATGTTCTGCAACAAGAGAAGCCACTGCGATGAGAAGCCTGCACACCGCAATGAAGAGTAGCCCCCCTCGCCGCAACTAGAGAAAGCCCACGCGCAGCAACGAAGACCCAACAAAGCCAAAAATATAAAAATAAAATAAATACATTTATTTTTTAAAAAAAGAAAAAAAAAAGAAATATCCTTAGCTAGATCATCCAGTTCATCAGGTATATTTTCTGTCAATACTTGCAACATGACTGATGGTGTCCATGTTGTACTTTCTACCACTATGTAACAAGCATCCCCCTTCTTCCAGTTTCCAATAACATCTAGGTCACTTTCCTGAATGTCCTCAGCAGCAGCCTTATCTAATACCATGAGACTTCTGCTAATAGTTTCTTAAAGGCATTTAGACTTTCCATAATAGACTCAGCAAAGACTGCTGCCTGGTATCAAAGACACACCAACATTTTAGTTTTTTTATTATGACAACACTTCATTCTCAGTATCAAAATCTCTATTACTCATATATTGCTGCATAAAAAATTATCCCTGAATTTGGAGATTTTATAAAACAAACATTTCTTACTTCACAGTTTCAATGGGCCAGAGATCTGGGTGTAGCTTAGCTGGATAGTTCTGACTCAAGATTTCTCATGAGTTTACAATCAAGCTGTTGGCCAGGTTTGCAGTATCATATGAAAGCATGTCTAGGAGATCATGTACTTCCAAGCTCAAGCATATGTTTGCTGGCAGACTTTGGTTCCTCTCTGGCTGACAGCCAAAAACCACTTTCTTGCTGCATAGGCCAGTCTATAGGTTGCCTGAATGTCCTGAAATGGATACTAGCTGTCTCCAGCATAAATAATTCCTTAGGGGGCATCCAAAATGGAAACTGTGTCTTTTTATAACCTATTTTCAGAAATGACATACTGTTACTTCTGTCTTACTCTAATTATTATAAGCAAGAGACTAAATGTATCCCACACTGAAAGGGAGGGAAATTAAGCTCTACCTCTTAAAAAGTGTTGCATGAAAGAAATTGTGAGCATATTTTTAAAACCACCAGAAATTAAAATTTCTCCATAAGCATTGCTTTAAATGTTTTACACAAATTTTCTTATTTTGTGTTTTTGTTTTCATTCAGTTCAATACTTCCATACTTCAATACTTCTATACTTCAATACATTAGTTCAATACTTTCACTCAGTTCTAACTTCCCTAAGAAAGTAAGGACACATGGATTATTTGAAAGTGTGCTATTTATTTTCCAAATATTTTGGGGCTTTCTGGGTACTTTTCTGTTATTGATTTCTGATTTAATTCTATTTCTTTCAGAGAACATAATTCATATTATTGAATGTCTGTAAAGTTATTAAGATTTGTTTAATGATCCAGAACATGTCCTATCTTTTTAAATGTTAAATGTGCCCTTGAGAAAAATGTGCGTTGTGCTATTGTTGGCTGAATGCTTTTATAATGTCAGTTACAGAAACTTGGTTGATAGTATTTTTCAACTCTTTATCCTTACTGATTTTCTGACCACTTAATCTATCAGTTATTGATAAAGGAGTGTTAAAACATCTTACTATAATCATGGATTTGTCTATCTTTTCAGTTGTGTTAGTTTTTGCTTAACCAATTTTTAAACTCAGTTATGTAAGAGTTTGATCATTTAGGATTATTATGTCCACTTGATAAACTGACCACTTTAATCATTTTGAAATAATGCTCTTTATTCCTAGCAATATTTTTTCAACAGAAAAATAGTTTTTCTGATATTAATATAGCCATTCCAGTTTCTTTTATTAGTTTTAGCATGCAATATCTTTCTTCCTTTTACTTTTAATCTACATGTCTATATATTGAGTGTGTAATTATTGTATTGGATTTATACATGGACCTGGATTTCTATCTACACTTAAAATCTCTTGTAAAAATTAAAATATTTACATCATTTACATTTAATATGATTGTTAATATGTTTGGGTTAAATCTGTCAGATTGTTTTATGTCCATCCTGTCACATTTTTTGTCTCCTTTGTTCTACTATTGTGTTACCTTTTTAAAGATTAATTTGATATTTTTATGATTGTATTTTATCTTCTTTGTTGGAATGTTAGCTATACATCTTTCTTGTTTTTTAAAAAATTAGTGGTGATCTTAGGGCTGATTTTACTTATTACATTCTAATTTCAAGTAATAATATAACTCTTCACAGAAAATATACAACGTATACTTGTATCGCACTTCTCCAAAATAATCTAACTTTGAACCTAAAGGAACCAGCAAAAGAAGAACAAACAAAGCCCAAAGAACAGTAGAAGGAAGGAAATAGTAAAGATCAGAGAGAAAATAAAGGAAATAGTAACTTAAAAAATAGAAAAGTTCAATGAAACTAAAAGCTGGTTCTTTGAAAACATAAACAGGATAGAAAACCATTAGCCAGACTCACCCTCAAAAAAGAGAGAAGGCCCAAATAACTAAAATTAGAAATAAAAGAGAAGTTACAACCAATATCACAGAAATACCAAGGATCATAAGTGACTACTATGAACAGTTATATGGAAACAAATTGGACAACCCAGAAGAAATGGATAAATTCTTAGAAACATACAATATTCCAAGAATGAATTAGGAAAAAACAGACAATCTGAACAGACCAATTAATAATGAAACTGAATCACTTAAAAACAAACAAACAAAACTCCCAACAGACAAAAGTTTGAGTCCAGATGGCTTCATATGTGAATTCTACCAAACATTTAAAGAACAGTTAATACCTATTATTCTCAAATTATTCCACAAAATTGAAAATGAAAGGCCACTTCTGAACCCATTCTATGATGCCAGCATCACCCTGATAGCAAAAACAGAAAAAGACACTACAAAGAAAAGAAAATTACCTGTCAATATCCCTGATTAACATACATGCAAAATTTTTCAATAAAACATTAGCAAGCTGCATTCAGCAACATGTTAAAAGGGTCATATATCAGATCAAGTGGGATTTATCCGAGGTGTGCAAGGATGATACAACATCCACAAATTAATCAACATGATACACCACATTAACAAAGGATAAAAATTATGTGATCATCTCAACAGATATAGAAAAGCATTTGACAAAACTGAACATCCTTTTACAATAAAAAGTCTCAACAAAGTGAATATAGAGAGAATATACCTTAACATAATAAAGGCTATATATGACAAACCTAACATCATATTCACTGGTACAAAGCTGAAAGCTTTTCCTCTAAGATCAGGAACAAGACGAGGATGCCCATTCTTGCCATTTTTATTCAACGTAGTATTGGAAATCCTAGGCAGCAGTAAGATAAGAAAAAGAGATAAAAATTATCCAAATTGGAAAGGAAGAAGTAAAACTGGTACTATTTGCAGATATGATACTATAAACCCTAAAAACTCCACCAAAAAAAACTACTAGAACTAATAAATGAATTCAGTAAATTTGCAGGATATAAAACCAATATACAGAAATCTGTTGTATTTCTATGCATTAATATCAAACTATCAGAAAAAGAAATTAAGAAATCAATCTCATTTTACAAGTGCATCAAAAAGAATGAAATACCAAGGAATGAAGTTAACCAAGGAGATGAAAGACCTACACTCTGAAAACTATAAGACTTATGAAAGAAATTGAAGAGGACACAAATAAATGGAAAGATATTCCATGTTCGTGAACTGGAAGAATTAATATTATTAAAATGTCCAAACTACCAAAAGCAATCTACAGATACAATTCAATCTTTATCAAAATACCCATGGAATTTTTTTACAGAACTAGAACAAAAAATCCTAAAATCTGTATGGAACCAAAAAAGACCCCAAATAGCAATAGTAATCTTGAGAAAGAAAAACAAAACTGGAGGTATCACTCGCTCTTATTTTAAATTATACTACAAAGGTATAGTAAACAAAACAGTGTGGTACTGGCACAAAAACAGATCAATGGAACAGAACAGAGAGCACAAAAAAAAACCCATGCTTATATGGGCAATTATTCTATGATAAAGGAGGCAAGAATATACAATGGAGAAAAGAGTCTCTTCAATAAATGGTGTTGGGAAAACTGTACAGCTACATGCAAAAGAATGAAACTAGACCACACTATTACACCCTATACAAAAATAAACTCAAAGTGGATTGAAGACTCAGATGTAAGACCTGAAACCATAAAGCTCCTAGAAAAAATATAGGCAGTACATTCTTTGATGTTTGTCTTAGCAATATTTTTTCTGCAACTGTCTCCTCAGGGCAGCAAAAGCAACAGTAAACAAGTACGACTACATCAAACTAAAAAACCTTTGCATAGTGAAGAAAACCAGTAACAAAACAAAAAGGCAGGCTACTGAATGGGAGAATATGTTTGCAAAGCATATGTCCGACAAGGGGTTAATATCCAAAACATATAAAGAACTCACACAACTCAATATTAAAAAACTAATAATTTGTTTTAAAAATGGCAGAGGACCTGAATAACACTTTTCCAAGAAAGACACACAGATGACCAACAGGCACATGAAAATATGCTCAACATCACTCATCATCAGGGAACTGCAATTCAAAACCACAATGAGATATCACCTCACACATGTCAGAATGACTGTTATCAAAAATACAAGAAATAAGAAGGGTTGGAAAGGATGTGGAAAAAAGCGAACACTTGTGTACTGTTGGTAGTAATGTAAATTGGTGTAGGCAGTATGGAAAACAGTATGGAGGTTCCTCAAAAAATTAAAAATAGAACTACTATAAGATCCAGCATTTCCACTTCTTGGTATGTATCTGAAGAAAACAAAGACACAAATTAAAAAAGATACGTGCATCCAGTGCATTGCAGTGTTCATTGCACGTTATTTACAATACCTAAGATACAGAAGCCACCTAGTGTCTATCAATAGATGAACAGATAAAGAAGTGGTATCCATATAAAATGGAATATTACTCAGTCATAAAGAAGAACTAAATCTTGCTATTTGTGACAACATGGATGGATCTAGAGGGTATTATGCTACGTGAAGTAAGTCAGATAAAGACAAATACCATATGAGTCCACTTATATGTGGAAACTAAAAAAAAAAACAAATGAACAATCAAAACAAAACAATAACAGACCCGTAGATACAGAGAACAATCTGTTGCTTGCCAAAGGCTAGAGAGGTGGGAGATGGGTGATTTAGGGGAAGGAAATTAAGCGTTACAAACTTCCAGTTATAAAATAAAATCATGGGGAGGTAATGTACAGCATAGGGAATGTAGTCATAATAGTGTAACAACTCTGTATGGTAACAGATGCTAACAAGACTTACTGTGGTGATCATTTCATAATGTACAAAAATATTGAATCACTATGCAGTATTACCTGAAACTAATATAATTTTGTAAGTCAATTATATTTCAATAAATGAACAAAACTTGGCAGAAGGGACCACTACAGGGTTAGTTATCTTTATTTTGGCTTTTAGCTTCAGTACAGATAACACATTCCCATGAAAGACAGTTATAGAACGTGTAAGCCACAATTTTATATTTCTGGACTGAAAAAAAGAGAGGACAGAGATTGGAGCAACCCCAGCTTCTGGAACATTTGGTGTGTGTGGGAGGAAGGAACCACAAAAAATATAGAGCCCTAGAGTCACATTTTGTGTATAAACTCTGCACAAATCTCTACCAGAGCGTCAAATTATAAATGTGCAGGAAAAAAAGCATGGTGTAAGTAACCCAGCTAATGGAGGAAAAAATTTTAAAAGTTAACAGAGATTTGAGTTTTAACCCAGATTTAGAGTTATTTGTTTGAGTCCAACCAACATAACTGTCTGCTAAAACAAAAATATACATACTGGGCTTCCCTGGTGGCGCAGTGGTTGGGAGTCCGCCTGCCGATGCAGGGGATGCGGGTTCGTGCCCCGGTCTGGGAGGATCCCACATGCCACGGAGCGGCTGGGCCTGTGAGCCATGGCCGCTGAGCCTGTGCGTCCGGAGCCTGTGCTCCATAGAGGGAGAGGCCACAGCAGTGAGAGGCCAACGTACAGGAAAAAAAAAAAAAAAAAAAAAAAAAATATATATATATATACACACACACACACATACTTTTTTCAGTTACATAACAGAATTCCAGTTTCCATAACATGACTTTCACAATGTCCAGGATATAATCCAAAATTACTTGAAATATAAAGAAGCAACAAAATGCAACCCATTTTAAGAAGGAAAAACAATCAATAAAGGCCAATATAGAAATGAATTAAATGTTAGAGCTAGTCATCAAGAACTTTAAAGTAGCTCTCATAACTAGACTCAATGAGGTATAGGAAAATATGGTCGTAATGAATAAAAAGATAGGGAACCCTAACTGAGAAATAAAAAATATGAAAAAGAAAAATGGAAAATCCTAGAACTGAAAAATATAATTCTGAATGAAAAAGTCACTGGATGGACTTAAGGACAACTGCAAATTAAAAGAAAAAAGTCAGTGAAGTTAAAAATAGATCAATATAGAGACCTTCAAGATGGTGGAGGAGTAAGACGTGATCACCTTCCTTGCCACAAATACATCAGAAATACATCTACATGTGGAACAACTCCTACACAACACCTACTGAACGATGGCAGAAGAGCTCAGACTTCCCAAAAAGGCAAGAAACTCCCCATGTACCTGGGTAGGGCAAAAGAAAAAAGAAAAAACAGAGACAAAATAATAGGGACGGGACCTGCACCTCTGGGAAGGAGCTGTGAAGGAGGAAAAGTTTCCACATACTGGAAAGCCCCTTCACTGGCAGAGAAGGGGGGTGGCAGGCGGGAAGAGCCACAGAGGAAAGCGCAGCAAAAGGGGTGCAGAGGGCAAAGCAGAGAGATTGTTGCACAGAGGATCAGTGCCAACCAGCACTCACCAGACTAAGAGGCTTGTCTGCTCACCCGCCGGGCCGGGCGGGGCTGGGAGCTGAGGCTTGGGCTTCAGAGGTCAGATCCAGGGAGAGGACTGGGGTTGGCTGCATGAACACAGACTGAAGGGGGCTAGTGCGCCACACCTAGCCAGGAAGGAGTCCGGGAAAAAGTCTGGACCTACCTAAGAGGCAAGAGACCACTGTTTCGGGGTGCGCAAGGAGAAGGGATTCAGATCACTGCCTAAGCAAGTTCCAGAGATGAGCACAAGCCGCGGCTATCAGCGCAGACACCAGAGATGGGCATGAAACGCTAAGGCTACTGCTACCGCCACCAAGAAGCCTGTCTGCAAGCACAGGTCACTATCCACAACTCCCCTCCCGAGAGCCTCTGAAGCTCGCCACTGCCAGGGTCCCATGATCCAGGGACAAGTTCCCTGGGAGAACACATGGCATGCCTCATGCTGTTGCAATGTCACACTAGCCTCTGCAGCCACAGGCTCGCCCCACATTCCGTACCTCTCCGTCCTCCCAGCCTGAGTGAGCCAGAGCCCCCTAATCAGCTGTTGCTTTAACCCCGCCCTCTCTGGGTGGGCAACAGATGCCCTCAGGTGACCTACACGCAGAGGTGGGGCAAAATCCAAAGCTGAACTCCAGGAGCTTTGTGAACAAAGAAGAGAAAGGGAAATTTCTCCTAGCAGCCTCAGGAGCAGAGGATTAAATCTCCACAATCAACTTGATGTACCCAGCATCTCAGGAATGGCTGAATAAACAATGAATCATCCTAAAGTTGAGGCAGTGGACTTTGGGAGCAATTGTAGACTTGGGGTTTGCTTTCTGCATCTAATTTGTTTTTGGTTTTATGCTTATCTTAGTTTAGTATTTAGAGCTTATCATAATTGGTAGATTTCTTTATTGATTTGGTTGCTCTCTTCCTTTTTAAAAAAATATATATTTTTTCCTTTTTCTCTTTTTGTCAGTGTGTATATATCTGCTTCTTTGTGTGATTTTGTCTGTATAGCTTTGATTTTGCCATCTGTCCTAGGGTTCTGTCTGTTGTTTTTTTTAATATAGTTTTTAGCACTTGTTATCATTGGTGGATTGTTTTTTTTAGTTTGGATGCTATCTTCTTTCTTTTCCTCTTTCTTTTATTACTTCTTAATTTTTAATATTTTTTTTTATTTTAATAACTCATTTTATTTTTTTCTTTCTTTCTTTCTCCCTTATCCTCTGAGCCGTATGGCTAACAGGGTCTTGGTGCTCCGGCTGGGTGTCAGGCTGGTGCCTCTGAGATGGGAGAGCAGAGTTCAGGACATTGGTCCAACAGAGACCTCCTGGCTCCATGTAATATCAAATGGTGAAAGCTCTCCCAGAGATCTCCATCTCAATGGTAAGACCCAGCTCCACTCAATGACCAGCAAGCTACAGTGCTGGACACCCTATGCCAAATAACTAGCAGGAGAGAAACACAACCACACCCATTAGCAGAGAAGCTGCCTAAAACCATAAGAAGGTCACAGACACCCCAAAATACATCACTGGATGTGGTCCCACCCACCAGAAAGACAAGATCCAGCCTCATCCACCAGAACACAGGCACCAGTCTCCTCCACCAGGAAGCCTACACAACCCACTGAACCAACCTTAGCCCCTGGGGGAAGACACCAAAAACAACAGGAACTACGAACACGCAGCCTGAGAAAAGGAGACCCCAAACACAGTAAGATAAGCAAAATGAGAATACAGAAAAACACACAGCAGATAAAGGAGCAAGATAAAAATCCACCAGATCTAACATATGAAGAGGAAATAGGCAGTCTACCTGAAAAAGAACTCAGAATAATGATAGTAAAGATGATCCAAAATCTTGGAAATAGATGGAGAAAATACAAGAAACATTTAACAAGGACCTAGAAGAACTAAAGAGCAAACAAACAACGATGAACAACACAATAAATGAAATTAAAAATTCTCTAGAAGGAATCAATAGCAGAATAACTGAGGCAGAAGAACAGATAAGTGATCTGGAAGATAAAATAGTGGAAATAACTACTGCAGAGCAGAATAAAGAAAAAAGAAGGAAAGAATTGAGGACAGTCTTATAGATCTCTGGGACAACATTAAATGCACCAACATTCGAATTATAGGAGTTACAAAAGAAGAAGAGAAAAAGAAAGGGACTAGAAAATATTTGAAGAGATTATAGTTGAAAACTTCCCTAACATGGGAAAGGAAAACTAGTCAATCAAGTTGAGGA
This sequence comes from Tursiops truncatus, assembly GCF_011762595.2. NCBI lineage: Eukaryota > Metazoa > Chordata > Mammalia > Artiodactyla > Delphinidae > Tursiops > Tursiops truncatus. Next base: position 79,885,948 of record NC_047037.1, on the reverse strand, counting down.
AGCACAGAGAGTCCCATACAGGATAAATCCAAGGAGAAACATGCCAAGACACATATTAATCAAACTATCAAAAATTAAATACAAAGAAAAAATATTAAAAGCAGCAAGGGAATCCCCATAAGGTTAACAGCTGATCTTTCAGCAGAAACTCTGCAAGCCAGAAGGGAGTGGCAGGATATATTTAAAGTGATGAAAGGGAAAAACCTACAACCAAGATTTACCCAGCAAGGTTCTCATTCAGATTCGATGGAGAAATTAAAACCTTTACAGACAAGTAAAAGCTAAGAGAATTCAGCACCACCAAATCAGCTTTATAACAAATGCTAAAGGAACTTCTCTAGGCAGGAAATACAAGAGAAGGAAAAGACCTACAATAACAAACCCAAAACAATTAAGAAAATGGTAATAGGAACACACATATCGATGATTACCTTAAATGTAAATAGATTAAATGCTCCAACCAAAAGACATAGACTGGCTGAATGGATACAAAAAGAAGACCCGTATATATGCTGTCTACAAGAGACCCACTTCAGACCTAGGGACACATACCGACTGAAAGTGAGGGGGTTGGAAAAAGATATTCCATGCAAATGGAAATCAAAAGAGGGCTGGAGTAACAATTCTCATATCAGACAAAATAGACTTTAAAATAAAGACTATTACAAGAGACAAAGAAGGACACTAAATAATGATCAATGGATCAATCCAAGAAGAAGATATAACAATTGTAAATATTTATGCACCCAACATAGGAACACCTCTATACATAAGGCAAATGCTAACAGCCGTAAAAGGAGAAATCAACAGTACCACAATCATAGTAGGGGACTTTAACACCCCAGTTTTACCAATGTACAGATCATCCAAAATGAAAATAAATAAGGAAACACAAGCTTTAAATGATACATTAAACAAGATGGACTTAATTGATATTTATAGGACATTCCATCCAAAAACAACAGAATACACTTTCTTCTCAAGTGCTCATGGAACATTCTCCAGGATAGATCACATCCTGGGTCAAAAATCAAGCCTTGGTAAATGTAAGAAAATTGAAATCGTATTAAGTATCTTTCTGACCACAACGCTATGTTACTAGATATCAATTACAGGAAAAAATCTGTAAAAAATACAAACACATGGAGGTTAAACAATACATTACTTAATAATCAAGAGATCACTGAAGAGATCAAAGAGGAAATCAAAAAATACCTAGAAACAAATGACAATGAAAACACGACGACCGAAAACCTATGGGATGCAGCAAAAGCAGTTCTAAGAGGGAAGTTTATAGCAATACAATCCTACCTCAAGAAACAAGAAACATCTCAAATAAACAACCTAAACTTACACCTAAAACAACTGGAGAAAGAAGAACAAAAAAACTCCAAAGTCAGCAGAAGGAAAGAAATCATAAAGGTCAGATCAGAAATAAATAAAAAAGAAATGAAGGAAACGATAGCAAAGATCAATAAAACTAATAGCTGGTTCTTTGAGAAGATAAACAAAATTGATAAACCATTAGCAAGACTCATCAAGAAAAAAAAAAAAAACTAAAAATAGAACTACCATACAATCCAGCAATCCCACTACCGGGCATATACACTGAGAAAACCATAATTCAAGAAGACTCATGTACCACAATGTTCATTGCAGCTCTATTTACAACAGCCAGGACATGGAAGCAACCTAAGTGTCCATCGAAAGATGAATGGATAAAGAAGATGTGGCACATATATACAATGGAATATAACTCAGCCTTAAAAAGAAACAAAATTGAGTTTTTGTAGTGAGGTGGAAGGACCTAGAGTCTGTCATACAGAGTGAAGTAAGTCAGAAAGAGAAAAACAAATACCGTATGCTATATATGGTATCTAAAAAAAAAGAAAAGCTTTCTGAAGAATGTAGGGGCAGGACAGGAATAAAGACATAGCCGTAGAGAATGGACTTGAGGATGTGGGGAGGGGGAAGGGTAAGCTGGGTTGAAGTGAGAGAGTGGCATGGACTTATAAGTATTACCAAATGTAAAATAGATAGCTAGTGGGAAGCAGCTGCATAGCACAGGGAGATCAGCTCAGTGCTTTGTGACCACCTAGAGGGGTGAGATAGGGAGGGTGGGAGGGAGTCGCAAGAGGGAGGAGATATGGGGATATATGTATATGTATAGCAGATTCACTTTGTTATAAAGCAGAAACTAACACACCATTGTAAAGCAATTATACTCCAATAAAAAAATAGATCAATAAATCAAAATAAGTAGATTACAATGTGAGAGGAAAGAGAACAAGGCAGAAAAAATATTTTAGAATAATGCCAAATTTTTCCAAGTTTGGTAAAAGATATAAATTTATAGTTTTAAGAACCTTAGAAAGTTTCAAGCCACATAAAAATGAATAAAACCATACTTATGCATATAGTTAACCTGTTGATACCAAAGATGAAGATAACATCTTGATAACAGCAGGGGACTATGACACATTTTATTCAGGAGGAGACCAATTTACATAACTGTTAACGTCTCATCAGAATCCACAGAGGCAAGAGACAATGAGATTACATTCTCAAAGTTCTGGGAAGAAAAATCAATGTACTGCAATTTCAAAAATAGAAAAATATGAGAATTTGTCAAACTTTTATTACCAAAAATGCTTAGTGAAATTGTTCAAGCTGAATGAAAATAATTCCAAATAGAAATTCAGATATTCAAGAAAGAATAAAGAACATTGGAAATGGCAAATAAACATAAACACAAAAGATGTTCTTTCCTCTTAATTTGTTTAAAAAATATAAAGATTACTTAAAGCAAAAGTTATGCTTTGTTGTGAACTTCATAATGTATGTATGACAGCTAGAGCGGGTTGGCTCATGGGGTAAATAGACCTATAGAGTCCCCAGGTTTCTACATTTTATATGCAGTAGTATAAAAGTACAAAAAGTAGACTATAAAAATTAAGGATATACATTTAATCCACAGAGCAACTGCCAGAAGATATTCAGAAGCACAGCTAAAAAGCTAATAGATAAATTAAATGGCTTTAAATATATTCAAATAACTCAAAAGAATGGAGAAGAAAAGAGATGAACAGAAACAAAGAACAAAATAGAGCTAAATCCAAGCATATCATTAATTAATTACAATGTTACTAGACAAAACAGGCTAATCAGAAAGCCGAATTTATTAATATTGACAAGAAACAAGCCTAAGTATACGCTGTCTAAAGAGACACTTTTAGAATAATGCACAGATATGTTGGAAGTAAATAGATAAGAAATATATATGTATATATATAAAATATTACACAAACAGTAATTATAAGAAGGCTGGTAACCATATTTATGTAAAATAAAATAGACTTTAAGATAAAGAGTATTACCACAGATAGAAATGAATAATATTAAAGAGCTGTATCATCAGGAAGACAAAATGATCAGAAATATAGATATACCTAATTAGTAACTTCAAATTGCATGAGTCAAAAATTGACAGAGTTAAAGGAAGACTAGTTAATTCCACAATCATAAATGGAGATTTTAACACTCTTCTCTCATCGATTGATAGAATACTACACAAATATCAGTAAATACATAAAAGGTCTGAGAAGTATTCTCAACCATTTTTATTGAATTTATATTTATGCAATAGTATAATCAACCACTTCAGGATACACAATCTGTTTAAGTGGACATGGTACATTTATCATAGGTCATATCTTGGGTCATGACACCAGTCTCTACAAATTTAAATCAGCGAATACCATACAAAGTATGTTCTACTACCACAATGATAGTAAATTTGAAATAAACAGCATTCTATCTAAGAAAATCCCATCAGAAATTGAAAGACACATATCTAAATAATCTATGGGTCAAAGAATAAATCACAGGTAAATTAGAAAATAGTCCAAACTGAATGGTAAAGAAATTACAACATAACAAAACTTGTGGGATGCAGCCAAAGGAGTTCTTTCAGGGAAATGTATTAATCTTTCATGATTATATGAGGAAAGGGAAAGGCAGAAAATCAATGACCTAAGTTTTCACTTTCCAAGGCTAGAAAAGTAGAACAAAGTAATACACCAATGTAAGTAGAAGGAGGACAGTAATAAAGACAAGACCAGAAATTAACAAAAAAAGAATATGAAATATTAATAACTTCTGTCTTCCTTGTTGCCTCTGCTGCTAATACCTCTATCAAATTCCTCCATTTTTTTCATATGTTGTTTTTCCTCTGGCTACTTGGAGATTCAATCCCTGTGAGTACTTTTTAGAAATCAGCCAAAGATTTGAGTATGGTTTATATCAAAATTTGGGGCTCTCCTTCCATGGCTCCCTACTTTGTGGAATTTTATTTTCTTTCCAGCCATGTTGACATCTCTGAATTCCTCAGGTCAATAGGATTTTGGTTTTCTCCTTGACCTTTATCTGCCAGCATACTGTATTGACTGGGTAGTAGCCTCAGAGCAAAGTTGTATAAATGCAGATCTTGCTCTGGGTGGTTCTCTTTATTTAAGAGTCTAATTGCTCCAGTGTCTCCTTGTTTGTGGTTGCTTTCCAATGTCTTAAAGCAATTTTCCAAAGTTTATCATTGTTTTCAGGAGGAGAGTTATTCTGATTCAAGATCCTCTGCTCGAAGTCCTCCATGTAATTTTTTTTTTTTTTAATATCTGGTTAAGTATTTATTAACATTTTAAGATGCTCTTAGATGCAGGGTTGTTTTTGCCTTTCACTGTTGTGGCCTCTCCCGTTGCAGAGCACAGGCTCCGGACACGCAGGCTCAGCGGCCATGGCTCACAGGCCCAGCCACTCTGCGGCATGTGGGATCCTCCCGGACCGGGGCACGAACCCGCATCCCCTACATCGGCAGGCGAACTCTCAACCATTGCGCCACCAGGGAAGCCCTCCTCCATGTAATTTTTATGTTCAGACAAACCAACATCCTGGTAAAGTGCTTCTCAAATTTTAATGCATAAATGAATCATCTGGGAGTTATGCTAAAATGCAGGTTCTGATTCAGTAGGTCTGGAGTGGGGCCTAGTATTCTGCATTTTAAACAAGCTCACAGGGAACATGGATGCTACTGTGCACAGACCACTTTTTGAGTAGTGAGGCCCTAGACTACTAACCTAGTGAAATATTGGCAGTAAATTTTACAGTGTGATACAACAGAATTTTAGAGTTTGAAACAATTCAGGTTAACACACGGCTGTTCATGGAGAAGCACTGGCTGTGGTTGTAAATTCTTATTGTCCTGAACCTAGGGATCTGAACAAGTGTCAGTATTGATAAAACCTACTACTACCTTATTAATGCTAATGGATTAAACAGCACCATGAGCCTGATTATCTGTTAGCCAATTAAGATAAGCATTGAACTTGTCTTTATAGTATATTTATTGTGATTGGAAATATTGATGTATTCCACATTAAATACTGGCCAATATATCAAGTACACAATTTTGCCCTGGGCAGATTCCGAAACAACCACTGAAAACATATTTTAAAAACGACAGTTGCTAACCTTTATCCAAACAACAACAAAAAAATGGATTTGCATCTTAATGGGCGATAACAATGAAATTTCTTCCAAGGATCTGAAAGGAAGTTATCTCCTCCATCTTTATAATATCCAGTCAGTCACTACCATAGGCAGCCCTCCTTAGATAACCCCTCCCTTGGCTCAACAAACTCAGCGATTAAATTGTACAGATTTTATCTTGTAAATAATTAACCAATCCAAATTCTACCAGCTCCATCCTTGCTATCACTTCCCTAACTTAAATAATGAATACCTCTCTTGACCGCTATTCCTTTTTTCCTTTAGGTCCATATCCAACTCTGCCACCCAAGTAATATATTTAGCCCCCTCCTTAAAACATCTACAATATAAAGGTCAAGCTACTCAATGTGACATAGAAGGCACTTCACGAGTTCATCTCTGCCTATCACTATGCTTTCTTATCCCATGAGTCCTTTCCTCTCAAATTATATTTCAGTGATGATAAACCATTGTACTCATACTGGCCATGCTATTTCTCCCCTTCACACATTGGCCCTATTTGCAATAATTTTTCCTATCTCTATCAAAACCATCCATCTCCTTCCTCTGGATTAGTCTTAATTCCCTTTTAGACTTAACTCAGTTGTCATCTTCTCCAGAAGCCAACCAGATGCTTATTGCCAAGTTCCTCAGTATACACATAATGCCCAGTGAGTATTTCTACCACCTGTGTATCACATACCAATAAATTATCTGTTTTTATTTGTGTCTCCTTCTTAGATCATAACATATAAATCAGTCTTAATGTTGCCTTTATCTCCGTGTAAGAGTCCAGGCTGGCACTAAGTTAGAGTTCAGTAAGGCCTGATAAAACACATTAATGAGAAAATCATTCAATTATGTGAACACCTGGTACTAGAGTTTCTCTGGTTTAAATTTAAGAAACTGCCTTGTTCATCTGTATTAAATGAAAGGAGTAAAATGTTAAGAGTATTGTCTAGTAAGAGAGAAAGAGATAATTAAACTAATAAGGTAATAGGAATTTGAGGGTATAGCAGGAAAAAGGAGAAAGGTAGAGAGGAACAAAAGAAGGTTGAATAATGCGATGGAAGGCTAGAGTCTGGGGCCTGGGGAGATGGGTAGTCAGAGGGAAATCCCAGTGGTTTGGTGGTGGAAATTTTTCATTTAGGGTTTTTTTGTTTCTTTCTTTCTTTGCTCAGTATGTGTACTATCTACCCAATACCTCCCTTTTCTTTTGAAAACAGAACCCCTCTTCTTTCAGACTGTTATGAACATTTAGTTCCAGAGGAAGCTACCAAGTTCATTCATGCTATTAGGAAATACTGGACACCTTCTATGTGCCCGGGACTGTCCTAAGATGTAGTGATAGAGCAACCGAGGGGAAGCTACCAAGTTCAAAATGAGTCCAACACCCTGTACATGGCTGAGTGGCCAAGGAAAGGAGTTGGGGAACAGGATGGCTGAAGCAAAGTGCTGTGCTTTGTTGGCCACATCTGAATGATCCGGTGGACAGCTGACCCAAGCTGGGCCAATTACAGCCTTTCAGTGATGTAAGTTTTTATAAACAGGCACGTCAAATACCCAGTGCTAAGTTTTTGTGATGTGATAATGTAAACTCACTATTGTAACTCTTTAATTACTCCCAAGTTTTTAGGAAATACTGACCTATTGATACAGAGTTGTTAAATGATATGAAGAAACAATAAGATAAGGCAGTAAAGGCAAAACACATTGCCTCTCATTCACGCCTTCCCAGACATCTATATAAATGGAGCATCATTCTAACAAGGAAAAGTGTAACCCAAGACCATCACGTGGTGATAAGTTTGGAAGAGAGTGAATATGTGAAGGCAGTGCTGGGAATAACAGGGAGGAGCAGCTTCTCAGTGATGCCTCCACAAAGGTTTTGATACAAACTCCGATAACCAAGTATACACGAGAGGAAGCTATCCTTAAATGTTTAACTCTCATGTGTGGGTTGCATTTGTGTGCTTCACATGTGCTCAGTCCCCTGGAAATCACAGGTAATCCTCTTGCCTCCTCGCTGCCACTTGGGGCTCTATTCTGTCTCCTCTTTTTTTTTTTTTTTTTTGGCGGTACGCGGGCCTCTCACTGTTGTGGCCTCTCCCGTTGCGGAGCACAGGCTCCGGACGCAAAGGCTCAGCGGCCATGGCTCACGGGCCCAGGTGCTCCGCGGCACGTGGGATCTTCCCAGACCGGGGCACAAACCTGTGTCCCCTGCATCGGCAGGCGGACTCTCAACCACTGCGCCACCAGGGAAGCCCTGTCTCCTCTTTTTCTCCTTTTACTCAGACCAAGAAATATCTGCTCACACAAAGGTAACTCTCAGGTGGGATCTCTGGTAGCAGAGCTGAAACAGGGTGGGTGAGAAGTAAGAGGGTCTAATAATGTGATCATTTCTTTCATTTTTGCCATCCTTGCCTACACATGCACAAGCACACACACAGAGCTACTTGAATTAGGGAACACAATTCTATTTATTATCTGGGTCCTAACTTCACTCCTCATCTCCCTACTTTCACTTTTGAGTTACCAGCCCTAGTCCAGTTCCTACAACGAAATGCTCAGAAAGGCTACTCTAGAGTTCCCTACCAAATACAAATGACTCCTCCATCAGTCTTTTGTGGATGGAAAGAGTCAGCATGGATGTGCAGAATAGTCTTGCTGTTTATAATCTAAGTATAAGCTCTAAAGAATAAACATATATCAGGAGGCTCTAGTACTCATATATATTTCCGCATTGTTACTATTAGAAAAGTCACTTCAAAAATCTCAGAACCTCTCTGTGATTGCTTTAGGCACAGAAACTTGGCACTCTATTCTGCTGGGAAGAAAACTAGGACAAGTTATAAAGATAAGTAGGGGTGATCACAGAAGAGAGACGTGGCAACCAGGCAGATAGCTAAGGACAAATTAATTCCCTATAAGCCACCACGGACCTTTGCAGTTCCTGAGCTTTTTGAGCCTCTCTTATTGAAATTCTCTAACTTTCATGCTCACCGTCCTACTTATGTTGCTCTCCAATCCCAGCTCATTGATTAACCAATATTTAATTTGCATTTCTATGTGCTAGTTATTGTTCTTGGAACTGTGGATACCATCATGAACTGAACATAATCTTGACCTAAAATGCTTAGTACACTAGGAGGGAGAGATAAATAATCATGCAGTTAAATATGGTATCATAAATACTACCAATGGACTAAGCACAAAGTTCCTAGCACTTCCCCGCCCCCCCCCACCCCTCTCCACAGACTAAGAATTTTGAAACAAGAGCCAGACTCAGGTGAATCTGTATTTGTGAAGCACCTGACAGAGTTTCCCAAAGGAAAGTTGTTGATTTTCATTCTGTTTGTACATTTACTACAGTCATAAACTCAACCTTTAGTTTCTTCTGGGTGGAATCCTCTGATTATACCACCCACCAAATAGCTGATTAGGAAAAGGCAGTGAGCCATTTCCACTGCATTGTGGATGAGAAGCATTCCTGCCATCTCAAAATAGAAGTCAGGGAATATTTTTTTTTCTCAGAAAATATTTTTACATATACAGTTCAATTTTATCATTATATTTCAGATAAATCAAAGGTTAAAGATGATTTTATATACCAGTTTTAGAATTTAAGCACCACTATGACATAAAGAAAAGACATTCTGGGCTTCCCTGGTGGCACAGTGGCTGAGAATCTGCCTGTTAACGCAGGGGACACAGGTTCGAGTCCTGGTCTGGGAGGATCCCACATGCCACGGAGCAACTAGGCCCGTGAGCCACAACTACTGAGCCTGCACGTCTGGAGCCCTGTGCTCCGCAACAAGAGAGGCCACGATAGTGAGAGGCCCGTGCACCACGATGAAGAGTGGCCCCCACTTGCCACAACTAGAGAAAGCCCTCGCACAGAAACCAAGACCCAACACAGCAAAAATTAATTAATCAATTAATAAACTCCTACCCCCAACATCTTAAAAAAAAAAAAAAGAAAAGACATTCTAAGTTATACACAAATGGTTTATAATGAATTTATACCAACTTTTTAGTAAGTCAGATACTCATGCATCTCAATTTAACATACTGGGGAAAAGTTAGACTCAAGATTATGAAGTGACTTTAGATATTTTTATCTTCTTTATTTAAAAAAATATAAGTTTAAATGGCTTATAGAAATGACTAGGAAAATGAAATAAATTATAAAGTAAGGGGTAAGAGAAAAAATTTGTCCCATAAATTACCTAAAGCTGTCTTGAGGAAGAAAGATTATTTCACAGTTCATAATTCTGTATATCCTCATGGTGAGAGCACTTAAGTCCCTGAAGCTCTTGTTCATATTTATGAGAAAGTTAAGCCCTGAGAATGTGAAAGGGAAGAGAGCATATGGTACCCTAAAAGACTAGATAACTTTAAAAGTGATCATAAAATCAGGGACCCTTAAGAAAGATCGCTCATGTTAATTCCAATGAAAATTAACCAGTTCTTCTTCAAACTATATCTCAGCCAGTGTCATAGTGAACTAGTGGCAAATGGAGAAAGGTTTGCTTCCTTTTTCTTGTTTAAACCCTGACATAGAAATAGGGATTCTCCTCAAGGTGACAGAGATAACTCAATTTGCCTTGCATGGAATTCAGAGTAAAGACATATCTGCAAGGTTAAAATTCATGGCTCATGTACAACTATTCCTAGTAATGAGGTCATCTATCTAGTTAAGGGATCCAGATTTGCATTGACCCACCATTTCTGAGCATGAGTTATTTTTTACCTTATTTCTACTTATTTATTTTTCATTATGTTTCATTTGGCTTACTTGAAAAAGAAGGACATTTGGTAATAACAAAGCACTGGGGTATATCCTACTGTACCCACTATTTATGCTATAAAGAAATACCTCCCTAGACTCTGAGTGCTTTAAGAGGCTGAATCATTCAGAAGTAACTCAGAAGAAATAATCAGTGAAGGAATGCTGAAAGTAATGCTGTTTTTCTGGCTTTGCCTACTCAGACACTAGACTCTCTTCTCTGAGTATCAAGTATTGTCCAGATATTTACATACAAAAACAATAAAATTGTTTTCTTTTTTAAAATCAGGGTTTTAGGGAAACAAGAGTTTTGCTGAAAATGTCTGAACCCATAATTTGAAGTGAGAACTCTGAAGTTTCCTACATACACAAAAAATAGGAGTGTATAATGCTCTCTGATAGTTGTTTCTGCACTCTGCATGTTAGAAAACTGGGAATGACCTTTAAATAGTACAGCTAAAGGAACAGTATGCTCCAGTCAGAATGCTCTCCAGCGTGACAAACAGAAGTGGTCCATTCCTTAATTCTGAGCTCCAATTACCAGTTACCTCTTTAATACTTAAAATATAAAATTTGAGGGCTAAATAATTTACTAAATTATTTTTACAGAAATCTTTGTTCCACTTCAACATGCTCTGCAAAAGACAAGATACGAGGGAGATGCTGCCTTTTCCCATGTACATTGAAAAAATTTATATCTGTGTTCTCTTGTGCCATGGTTGGTTTTTTGGTGTGTGTGTTCTGGGGTGATAAGATGTATGCTTTGGACCCACTTTGGAGAAAAAGTCCCTTCTGCTTGGAGTCTTCGACCTAAAATTTCTGCTACAACATAAAATCATTAGCACCATTTGCCACCTCCATGGCAGCAATGGCTCAGAAAGGAGCTTGACACCATTACTGTTTATTGTAGCAAGCCCTCATAGATTAGGCTACAGAAAGATGGAAACATCATTCTGTAGAGGTAGAGGGGAAGCAAGAGGGAAATGATGTCAAATGATGGGAGGTCATTAGAATAGGATGCAGATGTGAAAGATAAAGACAAGAAATCTTAGAGTCTTAAGATTCTTCTCCAAACAGTTAAATGTAATCCTTGTGAAGAACCTACATTTTTTCACATTCTATAGCAACTAGGAGACAGACATAGATATTACGAAATAAGTATTATAAATCCTCTACAGAGGCTTTCCTGGTGGCACAATGGTTAAGAATCCGCCTGCCACTGCAGGGGACATGGGTTGGAGCCCTGGTCCGGGAAGATCCTTCATGCTGTGGAGCAACTAAGCCCATGCGCCACACCTACTGAGCCTGTGCTCTAGAGCCCGCGAGCCACAACTACTGAAGCCCACGCGCCTAGAACCTGTGCTCTGCAACATGAGAAGCCACCGCAGTGAGAAGCCTGTGCACCGCAACGAAGAGTAGCCCCCGCTCGCCGCAACTAGAGAAAGCCTGTGCGCAGCAACGAAGACCCAATGCAGCCAAAAATAAATAAGATAAATTAAAAAATATATATTAAAGGGCTTCCCTTGTGGCGCAGTGGTTGAGAGTCCGCCTGCCGATGCAGGGGACACAGGTTCGTGTCCCGGTCCGGGAAGATCCCACATGCCGTGGAGCAGCTGGGCCCGTGAGCCATGGCCGCTGAGCCTTTGCGTCCGGAGCCTGTGCTCCGCAATGGGAGAGGCCACAACAGTGAGAGGCCTGCGTACCACACACATACACACAAAAATTATATATATATATTTTTATATATATATATATATATATATATATATATATATATATATATATATAATCCTTCTACAGATTCTAAGAATCAGAGGTGGTGTACTGTGGTGGTAGTTAGTGATACCCTGTTTCAAAAGAACAAATATGTTTAGTAGTTATCTATTTTTGTTGCTTTCTGTTTATTCGCTTTCCCAGAATCCTTTCTCCTTCCTTTTGACAATAAAAACTGCATCCTCTCTTGGTGAACTACCCCTTTCCCTCTCTTAGATCTGTAGTTCACGTGGCACTGAATTTCCCCTCTGGTTCCAGGAAAGCACAGGCAACCTAGACATGGGCAATCAGAGTATGACGTCTCCTGGCCACATGCATCACATCTCGGGATTTTACTGGAATTATCAGGAAAGAGGCGCCCTCTCTTTCTTTAAGGCACATGTTAGCCTGGAGCCCCTGGGAGTCTTACTTGCTACTACATGCAGAGAGCCTGCTGCGCAAATCTGAGGAGTGGGGAGAGAGTGAGGCCTGGAAACACCAACTGGCCTAAAGGCAGACGTGCTGCAAAGTTTTTCAGCAGTAAATATATTTCATTTATTATACTTGTAACTTAAACTAGCTAAGTTGGATTTCTGTAACTTGAATCTGAAAGACTCATAGTTAGAACATGTTATAAGGCAAACATAATTTTCTCCATGAAACTGCATCTTTAAAAGCTTAAATAAGTCCTGGGACTTCTCTGGTGGTCCAGCGGTTAAGACCCCATGCTCCCAATGCAGGCGGCCCGGGGTTCGATCCCTAGTCAGGGTTCGATCCCTAGATCCCGCATGCCGCAACTAAGAAACCGCATGCCGCAACTAAAATGATCTGCACGTTGCAATGAAGATCCTGCATGTGGCAACGAAGATCTCGCGTGCTGTAACTAAGACCTGGTGCAGCCAAATAAATACATGAATAAATAAATAAACATTTAAAAAAAAAGTTTAAGTAAGTCCTAAAAACTATGAAACTAGGAAGTGGCTTAGGCCAAATTAGAACCTTCAAAAATCATAACTATGAATTATGCTCTCTTCAGGAACACATACCTGCTATGCTATGAGAAGCTTTCCTATAGCAATTGACTGATACCCAATTCTGCTGACATACATAGAGAATAATAAACAATGCCAACATTCTAATATCATAGCACTTTCACAATCATTAATTTACTTTAGTGCTCATTTTCGCCACTTCTATTCAATATCACACTGAAGTTCCTTGTCAGTAAAATAAGGCAAGAAAACAAAAAGGCAAGGCATAAAGTAGGAGAAGAAAGAAGTAAAACTGTCTTTATTCACAGATGACATAATCATGTATGTAGACACTGTAAGGAATTTTAAAAATAGCTATTAATACTAATAATTAAGTTAGGCAAAATTGCAGAAAATAAAGTCATTTTACAGATGTTTTCTACCTACCAGCCACAAATAATCAGAGAATTAAATATAAAATGACCACTTACAATAACATCCAAAAACGTGAAATATAATACTTACATAATCTTTGTTTCATTTTAAAGTTTCTGAGTTTTGTTTTTTTTGTTTTGTTTTGTTTTGTTTTGTTTTTTTGCGGTACGCGGGCCTCTCACCATTGTGACCTCTCCCGCTGCAGAGCACAGGCTCCAGACGCGCAGGCTCAGCGGCCATGGCTCACAGGCCCAGCCCTGAGTTTTCTGTTTTGTGTTTCGTTTTTCATCCAAGGATTATTTAGACCATGTTTCTTAATTTCATAGTAGTTCAGGGTTTTTTTTTTGCAATCTTTTTATTATTCTACAGTATATTTTTAAATGGAAGTCTTAACCTCTGAATTCATTTTACAAACAACTAAGGCAGGGGTTCTCAAAACTTTAATGCACCTTAAAATCACCTGGAAGACTTTCTAAACCATAGATTGCTGGATCCCATTCCCAAATTTCTGTTTCAGTAGCTATGGGAGGTAGATTATCAAGTTTTCTAACTAGTTCCCAGGTGATGTTGACCCTATTACTGGTCTAGGAGCCACACTTTGAAAATCACTGCACTACAAGATAAATATACAGGTTTGAAATTTGAAAAATACTGTTAAAAAATTAAAATAAAATGAACAGTAACAGCCTTCAGTAAGGCTTACACATAGCTGCTCAGTACCTTTTTCAAGGTCACACATTTAAAAAGGACAGATCAGTATCTCCTGACTCTCAGAAAAGTAATGACCCAAGCACATCATACCATCTCCTTTAGTTCATTATAAGATTGAAGATTCTAGAAGTTAGACCTATTTAAGAATGGAAAGGACTAAGACTTCCATGTTCAGGCAGACATTAGAGAATCAGTTCGAAGAGATCATTTTGAGGAATCCTATACATTGGACTGGAGGCTAATCTGAACTACTTCGGAGATTTGAAGGCTTACAAATCTAAGAACGCAAAGGAGAATAAAGCTGATGGATATAGTTCATGAAAAAGAATAGAGCAACCATTGGGCTTTGAGTGCAGGAAGAAGGACTAAGTAAGAATAACTGCTTTGGAGTTACTAGATTTGAAAAAAGTGTTCATACTAAATTGATCAAATCAAGAAAAGTTTCTAAATCAAGGGAGAAGGCTTGAGGTTAATATGACATTTAAAGCTTTTAAATGTAAGAATGCAATTACCTAGTACAAAACCCAAGAAATACGACTAATGAAAAGACACCATGACCTACAAAGCTGGCATAATGTAAACTTTTGTGCTGCTGATTATAATCTGGTTCCACAAGTTAAAATTTCTGATGAGTGTAATAATTAGAAACGGTAAAACTGGAGCTCACTGTACTTAGATAACTCCCCTAATGTCAATTTATTCAGTAAGCCTCATAGCTACTTCTTGGGCTTTGTGAGACTAAAACTACATTGTTCACTATGCCATAAATGAATAGTTTGATCTACATCCCAAGTGACCACATATACTTTCATACAAAGCAGGACCTTTTGTTAGTGAAATAACCTATTATTAATAATAATTCTGAGGAAACATAGCGGGTAGCTTTTTGCCTAGGACTATGTTCTGCATCCCCATGAGACAATCCAAAAGATAAGGCAGTTGCTGATGGAGACAGCCACAAGTGCCATATCAGTCAATTTTGAGACCCATCCTCTAAGCTACTCAAAGGTACCTCAAAGCAGCACAATCATAATTTTATTTTATTTTTTTTTTGCGGTACGCAGGCCTCTCGCTGTTGTGGCCTCTCCCGTTGCGGAGCACGGGCTCTGGATGCACAGGCTCAGCGGCCATGGCTCACGGGCCTAGCTGCTCCGCGGCATGTGGGATCTTCCCGGACCGGGGCACGAACCTGTGTCCCCTGCATCGGCAGGCGGACTCTCAACCACTGCGCCACCAGGGAAGCCCCCAAATTTTATTTTTAATATTCACATACATTTGTTCTTCCGCACTCCAAAACTGCATGCTTTTTCTTGCTTCACGTGCCTGAAACTTACCCATTATTTCTTTCTACACTTTTTAGGTTATTTGCCACAGTCATTTTGAAACATTCTCCTTCACTGCCTGCCAGCTGGAACTGCCCTTCAATGTCTAACCCTTCAGATCCCTCCTTCTTCATGAAACACATTGCATGGTATAATTAAAGTAGATTCTGTTCTGCTGTATGTTGTCTAACATTTTGCCTTGTGCCTGAGAGAGCTATTTATTTTAGCGGCCACAGAATCTTTGGGAATTGGTAGCTCCCAATGAGGGTCAGTAGGCAGCATGAAGAACAGATGACAGCCTGCAATACCTCCTTCGCATTTCTGTAAAGAGATCTGACATTTACAAAGTACTGCATGTTGCCTTTCCCCACAAATCTCTAAAGACTTCATAAAAATAAAAGGCTTAATGATTATTCCTTCACATTTGCTATGATTTCAAAAGTGCAAGATAAGCTATTTTTGATTAAACTGAAGGAGGCCTTACCACTGCAGATATGGTGAAACCATCACCAAGATTATCTGAATGCAGGAATAATAAATGTCAGGAAGTCCTTTCCTAGAAACTGCAGTGCCAATTTTGGAGCTGAGAATTGCTGTTCAGGGTAGGAATTTGTGTTCTGAAGAATCAACATCCCTCTTTCTACAGTACTCTGAAATTTAGATATGGTAGAATCAGGTAGCATTTAAACTGCCTAACAGTTCATTATTCTTCCATTTTCACTGTTCGTGAAAGAAATTTGAAAGCAAACTGAAGTCTACCTTCAAATACCAGAGATAAACTTCCTTTAATGATAGAGAATACCTTAAACTAAAGATTCAAACAAATCCCACAAGTTAATCTACCCTTGAATCTTTTAAATTGCATATAAAACCTGCATGCATTAATAAGAAATGACTTAACTTTATAAATACTGCCTTATTTTTAATTTTCTGGTCTAAATACAGATTACCAAATAAGAAATTTTCTGTAATATTTCCTTCACGCAGAATCTAGGAAAGTGCTTAGATTAACTCATCTTTTCTATAGTAAATAATTTAAGTGGGGAAAAAGTTAATAATAAGTAAAAGGAGCTCTAGTGACATTTTAAAGTAAAACTCAAGGACAGTTGTGATGTGAATCAAGTCCCATTTCTCCCTCAGGGTCACATACAAAGCACAGAAAAGCTGACTAAGTAAATCAGTACCGGATTTGGTAGGACAGGGAAGAAATGACTGCAAGTGCATAAGCAGGAGAAATAGCCATTTCCAACAGATGTTTATCCAAGTGGATATTGCCACGAAGAGTCGAAGGGAAAGAAAAGTGACTCCTTAACCTTCCTCCATTCTCCTACTCTCTGTCCCAGCCAGACTCCATCTAAACAATAATGGTCCTTACAGTTAGGGGTCAGGAAAAAAGAACATGAGCATGCTTCTTTAAAAAAAAAAGTGGCTCTTGATAATAAAACTTCATAAGTCACATATTGTTTAAATTGTTACATTCTCCAAAATTTTATGAAATTCCTGAATTTTTATTGATTGTTGTGAACTATATCTTACCTATAAAAAAGTATATACAGCAGATAGTTTAGAATAAAAATTGCATGAACACCTACCTATGTACTCACCACCAGTTTAAGAAATACAACACTACCCGTTCCTTAGATGTTTTCTATATATTCCTGCCTGATTGCATTACATTCCCTCTGCTCAGCATTGCCCTGATTTTCTTTCTTAGTTTTACCGTGTAAAAATATGGTACATAGCTCATCTTGGTTTTGAATTTTATAATAGTAGACTCATGATGTACATACTATTTTATGACATTTTTCATGTTTTTGCGGTTCATTTATGTTAATGCTTATTTCTATAATTTATGTTTATTACTGTAAGGTATATCATTAAATGACAGACCACAATTCATTTATTCATTCTATTGTCAACAAATTATTTGGGATATTTCCAGTTTCTAAAATCAAATTCTTTTTTCCCATTAATTCTTACTTTTTTAAAAAAAAATGTTAAATGTCCACCAAAGTTGCAAGAATAGTATAATGAACCCTCCACCTAAGTTAACTTTTTACCATTTAGCTAGCTACATTTGTGTACATGCAATCTCTTTCCCCATATTAAAAAGTGTGGGATACAGAAAAATCATTGCTTGAAGGTAAATTTATAGTTTACAGTTTCCATCAAGAATTTCAATAAGTTGGCAAGTACCATCTTTTTTTTTTTTTTTTGGTGGTACGCGGGCCTCTCACTGTCGTGGCCTCTCCCGTTGCGGAGCACAGGCACTGGACGCGCAGGCTCAGCGGCCATGGCTCACGGGCCTAGCCGCTCCGCGGCATGTGGGATCTTCCCGGACCGGGACACGAACCCGTGTCTGCTGCATCAGCAGGCGGACTCTCAACCACTGCGCCACCAGGGAAGCCCCGGCAAGTACCATCTTTTAATCTAGAAAAATTCCACAGCTTTTTGGGAGAATGTCTCAAAATTTTGATTTGCTTTGATTTCCTCATGATTACATTTAGTTTAAAACTTTTTAAGAAATGCTACATACGTGATACTGTGTCGCCATCTAGTACATCACATTAATAGGCACATGATTATCAGGCTAGCCCATGATTAATGATAAGTTTGATTATTTGGTTAAGGTGGTAGCCACTAGATTTCTCCATTGTAATAGTAATGCTCCCAACTTCACAATTAAATAATGTGATGGTAATAGTTGGAAACTCTGTAAGTATCTTGTTCCCCAACAACGTTTCAGTTGACGATTTTAGCATCCATTGATGATTCTTGCTTTACTCCGTTGTTTATAAAAGGGTGATTTTTCTATTCCTATTATTTTCATTGCATTTAGTAGTTGGCATTCTTCTGTAAAAAACGGCATTTCCCTTTTCCACCCCACCCCTTTAAATGTGTTTAACTGCATAACATTCATATATGAATCAAGATAAAACTGCCATAACTTTAAAAATGCTCTACACAGTAGAATTGAAAGCAATAACGGACAAAAAAAGCTCCATATTTCTTAAAGGTAAAAGAGTAAACTTACTGGGAACATTTAACAATTATAAATGTGTACGCATCTAATAACAAAGTCTGAACATATATAACGCCAAAACTCATAGAACTAAAGAGAAATACACAAATCCACAATCACTATAGATAACTGACAGGATAAGCAGACAAAATATCAGTAAAGATAAAGATCTGATAACATAGTAAAGATAACATAGTAAAGATAACATAGTAACGATAAAGATCTGATAACAGTAAATTTGAGTTAGTTTAAACCACTGAATCTAATTTGACCTAATACACTGATCAACTATAGAAGATACATTATTTCGAAGTGCACCTAAAACATTTAACAAAATCAGGTAATACACTAGGCCATCACTCAACAAATCTCAAAAAAATAAAAAAAACAATAAATGTCAAAGGACTGAAGTCATACAAACTGTATTAGCTGATCACAGTGGAATTAATCAGATATAAATAACGTAAATATAGCTGAGAAGTTCCTAAAAATTCAAAGTTTTAAAAATTTCTTTTAAATAAACCACTAGCCTAAGAAAATCATATATTAGAAAATAAGAAAAACTGAAAATCAATGAACTAAGTATCCATTTCAAGAAGTTAAAGAAAATATCAAAAAATCTCTAATTAAAATTGAAAAAAGGAAATAATGAAGATAAGAACTGAAATGCGTTAAGCAGAAATCAAAGAGAAAAGCAACAAAGTCCAATGTTTATTCTTCAAAATGACTTAAAATTTATGTAACCTTAGCAAAACAAAAAAGTACACAAATGGCTAATATAAAGAATGAAAAAGGGTGACCACAAATACATGCTTCAGATACTAGAAAGAGGAAATTTGAGTAATTTTATACCAAAATATGTTAAAATGTATGTGAAATGGACAAAATCCTTATAAATATAAATTATCAAACTTACAAAAGAAAAGCCCAAAATCAGAAAAATACTTATTTATATGTTACTATATGCTCATATACATACAGCTGAATTTTTGGAGGATGATCTCAAGAAAAGAGAAGTGAAAGAACTAAGGTAGAATAGGAAAAGCTACGAAAGACAGTAGTCTCAGTTGAGACTTGCTTCAACTGGATCCCACAGAGAAGTTCTGGCACAGAAATTACACCATACAGTCTCACCTTGAGTTAAGGGCGGCTGACTTTTTGTACTTGTGTCACTTAGTTATTGGCCAACTTCTGTCCCAAAGAATGGGATGGCAGTGTACTCCGCTGGGCAAGGTGGCTTACATTGAGCTAAGAGCAATCCTCTGGCAACTATAAAAAGTTACCAACCACAGGAGGTGAAGGATGGGTACACCAGCCAATAAAGGGGATCTGGATGGGGCATCTACCTATCCACTGTGGTCCACCCCTTGCACCATTCAGATTCAGTTGTTTATTGCGGTAGTTTCACCCTATACAGTCAGAGCTTCTTCAGGATTCTGGTTGGTGACAATTTCTGGAACTATTAAAAAAGGAAAATTAGCAGGTCATATTACAGCCCTGGTGCTATAGTTGGTCCTGAAGCCATAGCTATAATCATCATCTCCCTCTTCTGCTGCCCCTTCTGGATTTCTCTGAAGTTTGGCTACCATTTCTGCTAATTTAAATAGCTTGCCTGGTAGACTGACCCAGATCAGTGAGTCCTCAAGGGAATCTGACAATCTTTGGAGACATTTTTGGTTGTCAAAACTGAAGAAAGTGCTATTACTTTCTATTGGGTAGAGACCAGGGAAGCTACTAGACATCCTATAATGCATAGGACAGCTTTCCTCAACAAAGCACTATCCAGTCTAAAATGTCAATAAAGCTGAGGTTGAGAAGCCCTGCCTTAAAAGATTTGGAGAAAATTCTTACGGGTTTGGGGTGTTTCAAGGTCTTCTTTTTGTTCATTGTGCCACTGACTTGGCTTTTTGGAGGAAGGCAACTTTATAAGCATTCACCCCAGACCAGTCTCCCAAAATGCTCCTTTACTTCAAGCAAAATCCCAGCGGAGAGCGAATCAGGAGAATTAGTTTGAGAAAAGGCTTTTCTACCAACTGGTTCTGTGTCCTTAGGCAAGTCTCTTCAACTCCACGCTTAGGTCTTTTTCCCATTTATAAAAACAGGGGAATTATCTGATGTTTGTATGGTCCTTTCAGTTCTGACCTTCAGTTCTTTGTGGCTAAATACTTCTTGGAGGAAGGAGATTAACATTGAAAAATCAGAATCATTTATTTGCCTCTTAGCCTGAATTTGTTCATCAGCTCCTCTTATAAAAGACAGCTGCGCAGAAGAGCAAATAATAATGGGTGTGCAGGAGGGGAGGGCATAACCCTGATAAACTGGAAGTCAGCTGGACATGAAAATTGCTAAGGGAGGAGAAAACAATGAACACGAAGGCAAGAAGCTCCAGAAGTCAAACCAACAGTTAATCTAGGGCTGAACTGGTAACCACTACAACCACAATAACAAACATTTGCCCAGAGCTTTATACACATTAGCTATTTTAACCCTTACAGCAGTCTCATGAGACAGAAAGTGCTGTCTTAAATATCCCCATATCACAAATGAAGATCCT
Organism: Tursiops truncatus; assembly: GCF_011762595.2. Taxonomy (NCBI): domain Eukaryota; kingdom Metazoa; phylum Chordata; class Mammalia; order Artiodactyla; family Delphinidae; genus Tursiops; species Tursiops truncatus. Next base: position 79,864,854 of record NC_047037.1, on the reverse strand, counting down.
GAAGCCAAAGAAGACAAGTGGATGCTTAAGTTTCGTGTTGAGTAAGAGGCAGAGTCAGGACTTAAATTCACTTCTTCTGATGCTAAATCCTTGAGAGCACAGGAAGAAAGTTGGACTGAGAGTCTGGAGACCTTGTTCTGAGTAGAGTCCTAGCGTTTTCCAGTTATGTAAGAACTTATTTCTTTATATCAAAATTATTTGATTCCAATGGTGGGGGAGGTTTTTCCATCTTCTCTGTACTCATTAATTACATCCCCCTGAGCTTGAAAGGGGTGATTCACTTTCAGCATTTCTAAAACATAAATAAAGTCTTGCCAAAACACAAACATTAGTTCTGCCACATTATTCTTCAAGTCCATAGGCCATGTCTCAAAAACCTAAGAGAATAATGCTTACGCGTTAACTCTGGCTTTGAAAGGTTTTGAAAAAAATTATGTTCTCATAAAAGCCTTAGAAAGCATGGGTTTTGTGTCAGTACATTTGTATGACCCTTACTGTGTGCTAATTATCAGTTATTTTAAAAGTTGTTTTATATTGAGTTTCACCACACAGCAGCTTACAGAAAGATTTGTGGAAAATATCCTGAATTTCTGTCTCTAAAACCTTGTAAAACTCTATTACATATTTAATTATTGTTATAAATATGGTTTCAAGTTCACCCAAACTAAAGAAGAGCTTTGGGGACACAAGAAATTTCGGGGGATCAAATTTTTGTCTTGGTTCACTGGAGATGATGTATATGATAATGTCTGAGCTATTGAGTCAAACGAGCCTAGGTTTGAATCCTCTATCACATACTTCTTGGACCCACTGTGTATCTTTATGGCCTCACTGCTGATCCCAGCCATAGCTGCAAGACATTTTTCCAGGTAGACTTTGACTCAGCTGGCACTTACAGCATTTCACCTCCATGACATGCTATGCATCCTTGCTTACTGCCCCCTGACTTCTCCAGTGCCAAAGCGTGGGTTTGCAGTGGGAACTTTTCCGGCACAACTCATGTACAGCTGCATAATGTGGAGGTACTACTTCTGGGGTAACGCTCGATCAATTTGGGATGGGAGCCGATGGGATGGATGAATACTCTTCACTGTCAGCCCTTAGATCTGCAATTCAGTGAGGCATTGCATATGACTTCAGAAGATCCCAGCAGGACTGAACTCCAGTTTTTCATGACTAAACAATGCTCAATAATGCTCCCTTATATTGGCTTTTTGTCTTTCCCTATGAAACTCTGTGCAGTTACTTGCTTCTATTTCCTGAAATCAACTCCCAAATAAACTGCTCATAAGACAATTGGTACTAGAAGTAGCCCTAGAAATTCTGGACCTGAGTCACTCACCATTGCTGGTGACCAGTGGGCTGGTAATAACACCAGGCATGCTGTAACATCAAAATTAGAAAAACTTTCACTTGTGGTGTGTTGGAATGATAAGTGTAGGTTAAGTCTGGGGTAATGTGGGCTATTGGACAGAATTAGGTGGCAGTGGTAATTAGAAGGTAGGGTTCTGTTGGCTGCAACGGAAACATTAAAAAAAGAAAATGATTGGTCTAGTAAGGTAACTATCAACTAAGAATGAGTTATGAAAGCCATAAAGCCCTCCATAGAAGGATTTAAAGAACACCTCTAATCCTGCAGCCATAGGGTAGCCTGTGTTAAAGATTAGTCTCCAGTTTTAAGAGTGAGAGAACTTTGAGACTGATGTGCAGACTCAGCATGACTCCTATACCAAAGGAGTTCTGATAGAGGAGGGGTATGACCCTGATACACAGTATGGGAATATTTGGGTGGACAAGCCTAAGAAGGTTTAACTCCTCAAATTTCCTAAATCCTCTAGACCAGCAGAATCAAGTCCCTCCTCCCTTTAAAGAGGACAGTGGCCTCCCCTGGCCCGAGGACCATGCAAAGAACTCACTCAAGGTTATGTTTGCCTTCCTCAAGATCGGGCACACTCTTCCTCATTCCCACAAATCATTGACTGGAATCAGATCTCACCAAAACCCAAGCAAGGAAACAGCGGCTCTGTTCTGGAAGGTAATAGATTATTCACTAAAAGAATTGCAGCTTTTGGTTAATATGTACAATGAATCATGAGAGATCCCCTTGGATCAAGGAGCAGAATGTAAGACTGGATGAGAGAAGTTATTCAGAATAGATGCACTCTCCCCTGACTCAGAATTTAATATTCTAGCCTGAATACCTACAGCCAATTCTAACCCACTGCTAGAATGGCTCCTTTAACGCTCTGAGAGTCCTATAGTCTACAGTAGTTGAAGTCAGATATGGGAATTACTGTGGAAATTTTAATCAACTTTATGGAGGTATAATTTACATACAATAAATGCACACATTTTAAGTATGTAGTTCCAGGAGTTTTGATAAACGCAGACACCTATGTCCACCCTAATCAACATAAATAATATTTTCATCACCACAGAAAGTTCCCTTGCACCCTTTGCAGTAAATTATCCTCGCCCTTCACCTCAGACAACTGTAGATCTGATGCCTATCTCTATGAATCAATTTTCCCTATTCTAGAACTTCATATGACCAAAATCATATAGTGTGTACTTTTCTTTTTTTTACTCAACATAATACCTTTAAGTTTCAAACATATTATCACAAGTAACAGTAACTCATGCCTTTTATTATCTCATTTTTCAAACATACCCCAATTTGTTTATAGATTCACCTGCTAATGAATATTTGGGCTGTTTCTAGTTCTGTGCTAATTTGAAGAAGCTGCTAAAAACATTCCTGTCAAGTCTTTATGTGGAATTATATTTTCATTTCTCTTGGGTAAAATTCTTAGGAGTGGAATCACTGTGTTATAGAAGAACAGGTATATGCTTTTATAAGAAAGTCTGTTTTCCAAAGTAGTTGTATATTTTACATTCCCACCAAGAATGTATGAGAGTTCCAGTTGCTCCTCATCCTCACCAACTTGGTGAGGTCTTTTTAAATTTTAAGGTCTTAATTTAACTATTCTAACGAGCGTGACAGAGTATTTTAATGTGGTTTTAATTTGCATTTCTCTAATAACAGATGCTCTGGAAGGCTGAACATCTTTCATGTGCTTATTGGCTATTTGAATATCTTACTTTGTGAGTGTCTGAACAAATCTTTTACCCACACTTTAAATTCTGTTGCTTACCTTCCTATCACTAAAGTGTTCCTGGGTTTTGCTAAGGTAGGTCAAAGGTAGTGCTCACTCTTAAGTGTAATTTTTGTTCCTAAATCATTCCTTCTACTATCTCAACTAGATGCTGGAGTTGTGACACAGATGTTAATGAGGTCTTTCCACTGTGGCTGGGTTGAAATTCCAATGTCCCCCCAGCACACTTGATCTTGATCTGTAATACCTCTGTCCTCTGTACCCTGTCAGTGCTATTCTCTGGTAAGATTCTAGTAGTCTTGACCTGCTGCCATGTGGAAAACTACTTTCATGCAATGGTAGCCTCTAAATTCACGACCAAGTTATCTCACCCAAACGCCATGGAACACAAGGGTTCACAGAACAAATTTAAATTATTTTATTAAACTATTTAAAAACACATAGCAAGAAGCAAGGGGAGTGAAGTGGGACAAATTAACATTTTTAGGAGAGGTTATGAGTGGACAAAAGGACCATACTACCTGAGTCTTGAGTTATATAATGTGCTTCTATCCTCTCTCTCTCTCTGTCAGCTACACCAGCCTTCTTGCTGGTATGATGGTATGATTCTAAGATCCAGAATTGAAGTTAGAGCAACGGGGTTCAGAGACAGAAGGTGTCCTGGGCCAGTAACTCACACTTCCTCTATCAGAAACATGTTGGGACACTACACTTGGCCATAGCAGGAAGTTGCCAATTAGAGTGTTGAACAACCATGGGTTTTATTTGCATTTCTTCCATACAGTACACGTGGGACTGTCAATCCAGAACAGGCATAATCATGACTTGCTCCTTCTATCTCTAAGCAGTACTCATATTTGTTCCATATCTTGGCTATTTATTCTATCTTTGGCAGTCTTAGGGTTATTGACTAACTTACAATCTATATTTAACGTCTCATAAATTTTGCCTATGCCGCACAGGCTGCTTGTTTACTAATTACCTATATTTAATATATCCTCTGAGCTTTACCTACGTATCAAAATCTCCCAGCAGACTTACTATCTATGTTAATCACTTATAGGTTTCACCATCCCATTAATTGTCTTGTTCTCTATGGCAGATTGAACATTCTCAAACAATACAGTATACTCACATTACATCTGTGCATGTGCCCCTTAATCCTCAGCAAAGCACCCACCAAGTTTCTAAATCTAAACCAGAGCCCATTGATTGAAGGAGAGATTGGGTCCCCTTGAAGAAGGACCTTGGAATGCCATTAAGACATGTATACAATAAATATTCACCTAATCCTCCCACACACAGTACTTATGGTCATTTACCAGAGTAACTGCATCTCTGGGAAAGGAGTATACCCCAAACCCTTTGAGAGCTACTGGAAAGAAGGTCTGAGCTAACCTTAATACAAGGGGAATAATACCAGTTAGAGGGTTAATGGAGGATAGGTGATTAATGGGGTATAACAATAGGTACAAATTAGTCTTGCCGACATATCTGGAAGTATATAGAGTAACAGAATAGTGGGATGGCCTATTACATGCTCAGCTAATACCGTCTCAGAGTCAATACCTTGCAAGTTTTGATAATCCTTTCCTCTAGGAGGAAGTGTATAAAGTAAACCAATACCATTATGTGGTGACTCATCCTCCAGTATCAGAATAAATACTTGGTTCGGAAAACCAAAAGGTGGAAGATTGGCACTTATCACCACCAGTTTTAATGATCTCCTTGAGAAATGTACATTTCTCATCCCTAAAACACTAGGGTCTGATGGATTAAAGGTCCTGGTTTGCAGAGGGGAAACAAATCCACAAGGGGACACAATAAGCATTCCACTAAACAAATGCTATAAATACCACCTGATGTCAGGGGACAGAAGCCAATAAAGGAATTATTATAGTTATGAGAAATTGACCCTGATTATCACAGGGAACAAAGTTTGCTCCTCTGTAAAAGGAACAAGGAGGAATACGTCTAGAACTGAAGAAATTCATTGGAACATTTTTGGGGAGCTGTTCCCAGGTCTGGTGATTGGTGAATGCACATTTGCAGAAAATACAGTCCAATAAAGCTCAGACCCCCAGCGATGAAGATCTTGGTCACCCGACCAGGCAAGCAACTAGACTAGTTGAAGTGTTAACTGAGGATAAGGGAATCTAGAAAGAGTGGTGGAGGATGGAAAGATAAATCAAGTATGGCCGTGGGACTAGTAGCAAGTAGCTTGTTCCACTAACCATTGAATATTGTCTTTTTAAAAATTAATCAACTTTATTAGGAACAACTGAAATATAACATTACATTATTTAACATAAATTCTTTTGCAAATTACAGTTAGCCACTAGCTAGAAGAAGTTGTGATTTAGGTTTTAACATAAAGAGCAAGCAGTGCCTAGTAGTGGTTAGCTGTGAACTTACTAAATGTATCCTGTGTCTGGCCTTACCTCTCAACCTCATCTCTGATTCCAACTCAAGCTTGATAAACAAATTCTATGTGGATTTGACTTGTTCCTCCACTTTTTTCTTTTTGACTTGGGCTTTCTCCAATGTTAAAGTATAGCAATCCAGTTGGCACTGAATAGCATGAAGCTTGTGCAGTCCAGAAGAGTGTGTGTGTGCGCGTGTGTGTGTACGCACTGAAGGTGGGTATTAAAGGTCCCCAGGTAACACTCAATGAAGAGTGATGGGAGCCAACGGGTAAATGTTGCCCCCGTCAATTCTCAGGTGGACAACTTTGAGAATTGCTTGGCTGGCTCTCTCCTTTTAGAAGGTCCTTGTGTGGTCCAGCTTCACCACGGTATTGACCATCTTGATATCACACTCTTAAATTGACTTTTCATCCTTCCCAGTTTTATTTGCCCCAGTCCCTCATTCTTGATCCTCGTAATCTTCACACTGAAATCTGCTTTACCTAGAGGAGGAAACTTAGACAAATACCAACCCTATAAGCTTCTTATTGTGTGATGGTGAGAAAATTATTTTATTTCTCTTTGTCTTACTTATCTTACTTATACAATGGTGATGTTAATGGCACAGGATAGTTATGAGAATTAAGTGACAAAGTATAATGACTGGCACATAATACAAAATAAATATTAGCTTTTTTGTTACTATTATTATAAAGCTTTTCCTGAAAAACAAAATTAGGGTCTTATAGCTCATTTAGGAAAATTTCAGCGGTGCTAAAATAAGGACAGTCTGACTTGAAAATAAGATCAAGACATTCCCCCCTGCTTTTTTTCCTTTAACATATAAAGCCTCAAGAAATTCCAGGGTCATTAATGGAGTCCCACTGTCTACATACACTTTAAGAGATCTACATGAAATTGAGACTTCCAACAGCTTTAACTCTTAAAATTACATATAAGTGGTATAAACCTTATGTTCTCATCTCTAGGTAGTTTGCTCAAAATGTCAGTCTCTAAAGACACAGACCTACTGGAGAACGGACTTGAGGATATGGGGAGGGGGAAGGGTGAGCTGTGACAAAGCGAGGGAGAGGCATGGACATATATACACTACCAAACGTAAGGTAGATAGCTAGTGGGAAGCAGCCGCATAGCACAGGGATATCAGCTCGGTGCTCTGTGACTGCCTGGAGGGGTGGGATAGGGAGGGTGGGAGGGAGGGATATGCAAGAGGGAAGAGATATGGGAACATATGTATAACTGATTCACTTTGTTATAAAGCACAAACTAACACACCATTGTAAAGCAATTATACCCCAATAAAGATGTGAAGAAAAAAAAAAAAAATGTCAGTCTCAACACAGGTTTAGCTTAGAGAAGATTCACATACATTATACCTATAAATATATATGTATATGACATATATATGTATATGATATGTACAATGCATATATGTATGCACCTTCTACTTCTAACTTCCACATGAAAATTTTACGTAAAATTACAATATTAAGAAAATATTTAATTTTACTTCAAAGCACAGCATTTAAAGAAATTTGGCTTTGAGTCTCCAGTGTACCACTTTCTATAAAATCTTACATAACTTAACCTCTTTAAATGACATATCATTCTTTTTTCCTTTTTAAATATGAGTATAGAAGTCACACTATAGAGGTGTTACTAGGGCTAAAGGAGATGCATGTGAAATTTATTTTTGAATTAAAATGTTTTACAAATATTAAGCCTCAGTAATAATAATTTTACTTGCACCATACGCTTACAAATATCTCCTATTTGGATTTACGTACCAATGAACTGAATTTCAAAATGGAAGAGCCTTCTTTTTCTTGCCCTCTCAAATCCTTTGGTAATTTTGAGCTCTTGTCCATAGGATGGGAACTGAAGCCATCCTGACTATGTGCAAGGGCCAGTTTCTCTCCCATTCAGCCAGAAGTGTGGCCGCAGGAGGTTGAGAGCCAGCTCTGCTTTATGCCTAATGCATATTAATTGTCCTGAACCCCTTATCTCCGTGCCCAGTATAAGAGACCTACAGCTCTTACACAGTTACATGGTACTCTTCCCCACCACCTTGATATTTCTTCTCTGGGCTTGGAGGCTTGCAGCACCCATGCTTATTCTGAATCAATAAGCTCTTACACATTAAGAACACTCAGGAGTGATTGATTCTTTCCAGACATCAGAGGCAGCTTCAAGGAAGAGGCAGCATTTGACCTGGAGTGTATAGGCTTTCAGATGATAAAAATGGGATGAGGGCATTTGGGACAGTGAAGAGAGCATGAGTAAAGACACAAGGACATGGAATAACGGTCAAGAAGACTGAGTTAAGTATACAGTGCACTGGGTGTGGAGGCCAAGAGAGAATAACAAGCAATATAAAAAGGTTAAGATCAGATAATGAAGGTTAAATATAAGGAGGACTTTCTGTGCAATATGAAGCCATTTGGAGTTTAAATTGGGTTGAGATGGCATAATTAGAGCTGAATTATAAATAGTTAGGGCCTGAATGGGGCAGTGTCATTGACATGGGCAAGAAAGAAAGCCATTTGAGACACTATCGAGGGGAAAAATGGACTTAGAAAATGTTTTCATGAAGATTAGGAAGAGAAATGAGTTTTTAAAAATGACTGAGGAGTTGAGCATTGGTGGTTAGCAGGGTGGATTATTAACCAAGATAAGGAAGACTGGAGAAAGAACCTACTTTGGGTACAGAAAGGAGGAGAAGCAAATCGTTGGGCTCCCTTCATTGATTGATTGAGTCATTTTTTTCATTCATACTGAGGTATAACGTATTTAGTTAAGTGCACAAAAATGCATTAATCTTAAGTGAAATTTCACATTTATATAAATAAGTGAAGCCATAGCCCAGATCAATACAGATCAATTTCTAGCACACCGTAAGTTTTCCTCATGCCTGTTTCTAATCAATAAACATTCCCTTGGTGAATTTTGAATTAGGCTCACTTTATATTTTTTTATTCAACAAATATTTACTGAGCTTACAGTAGTGCCAGAAAAATATGGGGAATAGACACAGAAAGAATAGGCACTGTTGCTTTCCTGGCCCCAAACGGTTATTTTATTCATGGTCTAGTGCAGTAGTTCTTACTTTACCGTACATAAAAGTCACCTCGGACTACTGCTTAAAATGTGGATTTGGTAGATTCCCTCCCTCAAAATCCTAATTCAGCACTTTTAGGGTGGAGCCCTGCAATATTCATTTTTAACGAATATCCTGGTTTACTTTGAAGCAGATGATTTTAGGGTCAGACTTGAGAAATGCAGACCTATTGAGTGGAACAGTAAAGCCTTGTATTCTATGCTAAGGAATCTGTACATAAGCCTGAGAGTTTTAGGGAAGCCCTGGAGCACCAACAAAGGAATAACAAAGTCATAGTTTTGTATTTGGAGATGATTCTGGTAACAGAGTGGAGAAAGGAGGGATTGGAGGGAGGAAGACTGCTGCCAGGTCAGTAGCATGAAGATTATTACCATGGTTCAGATGAGGCAAGAGAAAGTCTTTCTTCTGCAGAGAAGACACATTCAAAAGGTGTTTAAAAGGAACACTTAGAAGCACTTGTGACCAATTAGATGTGAGTATGTGGTGCGGAATTGACCGGGACGATAGGGAATATGACTAGTTGTCTTTAATAATGTAGATAAAAAGATTCACCCAGATCTTGAAGCCATCCTGACCTCATGACTGCTACCACCCAAATTGGAACGCTGAACAAGTAACACGAGTCCGTTTGTCCTGAGTCACAGAGGGCAGATTTTCAGTGCCAAAAGCTGACTGGTATTTATCCTAATACACAGGGCAGCATCAAAACAATAGACAGTTGTGCATCCACTTAATGAGGCCTTCTGGTCCTGATGGCTTTCAGGAATTCAGTTCCAAGAATGTTCCTTCTGCTGGGGAATTTATTGGTGTTTTCTCAACTAAATGCAAAACACTTCAAGCTGGGTTGGGGACAGGGGATAAAACCAAAGAAAATCTTGGGTTTGACATTGGGAAGCAAGCCTGGGAGGGAAGTGGGGTAAAGACTAATTGTCAAGTATCTTTTCCAGCTTTTGACACAAAGTCTTTAGTCCTATCAGCTGACAGGTGACATAAATGGGATGTGACAAACAGAAGCAGTGTCTCAGCCCCTGCTGTCCGACCCATCAACTTCTTGGATAGCCATGGAGAGTTAAGAACCAACCTGCAGATAGGAACTCCGCACCTGTTCAACTTCAAGTCCTCTTAGAGGGACTTAGCCCCATGGTGATGACACCAAAGGAGGGTTCAACGGCAACATATAGCTCATTCCAGATTACTATAAACTTTCTTTGAGTTACCTACTTTGAGTCTGACAACAGTCCTAGAAGTAAGAAAGTCAACACGTTTATCTTCCTTTTCAGATGACAACACTGGGGCTTAGAAAGATAGTGTCCTCCCCAAGGTCATGCATACATTTCCTGCTGGAATGAGACTAAAACACTGAGTATCAAAAGACCTGGGTTAGTTCTGCAAAACGAAGTAATCTCCCAAGGACCAAGGGCAATCTGCTAGTCTGTGCTTGATCCACTTCTCCCTTCTCCTGAAATAGCAGCATGTCTCCACTGAGGATGTACAATGCCACACGGACCCTTGGCCCTAGAGCGTATTAGAGTAAGAACACAACATAGCCAAGGGATATAGTACACCATAATCCTTTCCTCCCCCTCATATACAAGGTATGCACATCTCCCAGATGCCATGAACACACATGGAAGTTTAACAGTGGAAACTACTTTTTTTCTTTGGGTTGGGAGAGTCTAATAAAAACAAACAAACAAACAAAAACAAAAAACAGGAGAATCCTGATGAGTAACGTACTATTTTTTCTTTAGGAGTTCTTTACATCTGATTCCTAGCTTGCTCTTAGCTCCCAAATGGAACTGGAAAAAGAGATGACAATACTGATTCCTGAAAAATGTTTCCTGTTTCAGATATATAGCTGCCATAGCTGTCAGCATTTGGCTTTGCCATCTGTCGTTTGTCACAGAAATCCAACACTCTTTTATGTAAACCTTGCTTAACTGATATTCACTTAAAACAATTCTAAATATGAAGAATTATTTAATTTCGCAGCAACTCAGCCTATGGGCCAGGAAAATTCAAAATTAAAATGTTGGAGAACTAATGTTATCATGCCTGCCATCTTGATGCCGCTTAGTTCCCTTACTATATGAGTTTGGGTAAACTCCAGAAATGAGCAAATGTTTAAGAGGAAAGAAATCATCACTGAAACAGTATGCTGATATTCTAACATCTAACAATTAAACACACCATTAGGTATAAACTGTCCTGTCATGAGCCACACCAGTCATGACCATGAACCTGGTGGGAAAGGAGCAGACTCAGAGGCTTTGCCTCTTGTGACCGGACAGGAGGCACAGCTGGAGCAGATACAGCTGCAGGCTCTGGGGGGTCATCTTGCCTGGCAATCAGAACTGAGAAATGGAAGAGGTGGCAATGGACCTCAGGGATACCCACGCAGGCAGACAGTGCTCTTGGAAGGGGTGAAGAGATCCAGAGGCGACACAGAAGCCTGGGTGAGCAACTTTTACATGAAAACCCTCTGGCAGAAAAGTAGAGCACAGTGACGGGGAATCCTAGAACAGGCCACATTACTCAACCAGAAGGGCTTTCTCTGACCCTTGTTTTCTCTGTCTTTTTTCTTTTTGCACATTTTAAAATAGTTTTCTCTTTTCCATTTCCTTCCCACTCCTGTTATTTGCCTAATACTTGCATGTAATCAGTTCTCAAGTCAACAGACTACTTGTAGCTTTATACAATCACTTCTGATACAAAGCTTTCTTTTCATAAAGAAAGGATGCCCTATTTGACTTCCTGCTCTGGAAATGCCCTACTTTTCTGAGAAATCATGAGTGCAGACAGAATACATCAGCAGTAGGACTGCCTAGACAGGGATGAGTACGAACTGACTCACCCAGGAAGGCAGGAAAGCAACCTTATGGTCTGCAGTTTCCTCTGCAATGCAAGGCCAGCTGTGTAAGAGAACCAGGGAGGCAGCTGTGTATCAGTGACAGGGGTATGTGTCTCTGTGACCACCTACCCTGGGCAGGCATCCAGAGAGCAGAACGGTAGGTTTGCAGTCTTAAGGAAGATCTCAAACTTGGATTTAGGTATTTCAACAAAAATCCCCCTTCCAAAAAGAAAGAAACACATTTATCAACTTTCCTGTCCAGAATCCCTTGGGACTGTCTTATCCTGGGACCATGTTAAGCAGGTACTTCCGGTTCCTTTTATTATCTTGGCATTATAATACAGAGAGTGATTTGGCATCCAAGGCTGCTTTGTTTGATGCCTGTACAGCCTTTCCTGTTGATAACACTAATGCAGTTTGTCTTTCTTTCAAGTGTGTTTAGTCCATAAAATGCTTCTGTAATCAAAACTATATTAGAGCTAGACCAATTTTTCCCATGATACTTTACTGATGCCAGCCAGTGCTAAACTGTTTTTTATGGTCTTCGTATTTTCATTCGTTTTTTAAAAATATTTTTTATTTGGTTAATACATAACTATTCTTAGGATTATTTTTATATTTTGTTATATTCCCCAATAAAAATATATCCTTTAAAGCCACGAAACTAAGACTACTAAAGTGTTATTTGGGAAAATACTTAAGCAGACTATAATGGGATGTTAAACTTGGATTCAAGGTAAATGCAACACTACAGCTAATCATAATAGAACAGAGGTATTGGCAAAATTTTTGCATAGCGAATTTTTATAAATTGAAGCTGAGTCCTGGTTTTCCCTTGATAATGTTAAGCTAGCTCTGTTTCTATCTTTGTGGTAATATATTTCAATAATCAACTTTTAACCCAAGCTAATCCTTCCCTATCCTTTACTTCCTCAGTATAAACACTATTGACCTCTATTACCTCTGATTTTGCAAATAAACATTGAGAATCAGTCTCAGAGTCTTCCAAATATACTTCTTCCAATTCAAGCATTCTAAGCCAAAATCAGCCTGGGCCTTAGCAACCAGAACTCTGTTTCCTCCTTAAAATGTTATTTCTCTGTAAATATTCTAGGAGTTTCCCACCTTCCTGACATTGCACTCCCTCCAAAAACTCCTCTTTCCATATCCTCAATCGGAAATGATTTCTTGTCCACACACTCGTTCAAACAGACTCTGCACCCTCCTGCAACTTCTGTGCACCCTCATGCTTTCTGCCCCCTCGTCCCTATCTAATTTTCTCTTCATCTCTTTCCAGTGTGGCATTACCCACTCTGTTTGGAACTAGGTCTTTGGCAATTATAGAAGGTATGTTATTAACTCTGCCAGCTGCTTCATCACCTGTACTCACTGCAAGCCAATTTAAAAAATCTTTGTTCTTGGATACTCCGCTTATTCTAATTAGAGAGCTTATCATAGGGCTGTAGCAAAATTCGGCTTTGACAATGATCTTTCCTCCTTACTTCTATAATATAAAGTAAGGAGCAAATTGTGTTGCAGACAGCAACCTCCAGCCCTCATGTTATTAATTTTTCTTAGTATGTGTTAATGTGTGGCATCCACTTACTATACCAAGCCCTTTCTTCTGGACCTTACTTAATGTATGTATGAAATTGTTTGAGAGCTCTAGACATTGAAGAGGGTGTGAGGACACACAGTATCCAGTGTTTTTAAAAGGGAAAAGCAGAGAAACAAGTTTTTCTAGCTATGCTTTATCTAGCTTTTCTCTCTTTTATTTAAGAGATCTTCTTTTTGGACATCTTTTTCCAACTCTCACAAAATTGGACAGGAAACTGAAGGAGGTAACAAGTCATTGTTGAAGAGGAGTTAATTTACAGTGTGACATAGGAAGAAACCAGGGAGGGGCGCTACTGAGCCTCACAAGTAGCGTCTTCCAGGCATTACTGAATCCAGAAGTTTGTTTGTTTACTGGTTTCTTCCTAAAGCCAAAAAGATTTCCAAGTCTTCATTCAACTAAGTCTATGTATTAGTATGCTAACTACACTTACTATACTAATTCTTTCATTTATTCATTTATCCATGTATATATACAATCATTTATTCACTCATTCATCCAATCATTCAACAAATTGGGACCATCATGTAAGGAATTGTGCTAAATGCTGAAGACTCACAGAAAGGGAAGATTTCTATAAGAAGCCTCAAGCTAATGGGGGAACCAAGATAAGTAGAGAGACAATAAAATACGTCATGAGCACTATGAATTCCATCAGTGGATCTGGGAGTAGCTGCCTTTTCAAAAGTCTTAAAAGATGCATAATTGTGAACTATATGAGAATGCTTTCAGTTGTATTCATTTTTTACTGGGGAGACTGCAATGAAAGTATTTTGACATTGTGCAGATCTGTATCATAACTAACTTTTTTTTAAAAGAGGTATAAGGAATTCTTGGAAGTATTGTCACAGTGAATTATTGCATGACATTGTATGCCAGGAATACAAGTCAGGCATGGTTACTAAAATAGCCACTGTGAGGCAATCACTGTAATTATCTTTCCATGGCCAGACATATTTGTAACAGTCAAAGGAAAATCAAGTTGGTCTAAGCAGGTTGCAAAACGGAAAGAAATAAGAGAAAATACTCTCACTTAATTAAGCACTGATAAAGGAGAAAGGAAGTTGAGCGAATTAGTAATTTAGTCACAAAGATAAGTTTTTTTTTCCTTTTTTTTTTTTCCCCCCTGGTGGAAGGTCATGAGTTTAGGAAAAAAATAAGCAAACTGATGAAAGAGACACAGGATCATCTTTTCTTCCATCTGAGAAAGAAAAGAACAAATCTGGAGAAAATGTTATTTCAGGCCTTCCCTGAGACTAACAAGATCTTTCTTTTTTAAGACAGGGATTGCCTAGCTAGTGAAGCTGAACAAAAACTTGAAGAAGCCATGCCATCAATAATTCTCAATTAACTCTGACAGCAAGAAAAAGTACAGTAAGGGCTTGAAAGGTAGGTGGCTTGCCAGGAAGCTAAGGGTCAACTGAGTTGTTAGAATTTCTGGTGCCTGAAAATGCCATGTAAAGACAAAGAATGTCATGGGAATAGACAAAGACCCAAGCTTAACTTAAGAAATATGTGACAATATAGAAATTATTAGCATATATTTTTATTTATACCATTATTTATATTTCCATCAGTCTTGCTCAATATTGAATCTAGCCTTAAACATATTTACAATTCAATTACAGTGTAGTTAATTAAATGGAGTCATCAGCTTTTGCTCCAGGGAAGCAAACTCAGGGCTGCATCTCTGGGATGTGCCTGTCCCTTCCAGATTTCAGGATGCCAATTTACCCTATGACCTCAGTTTTCTGACGGGTCCAAGAAACATCATTGATTTTCAGTTTGTCCAGGTTTTTCTTGCAGGAGAAAGAGAATTTTCAAGCTCTTTACACATCAAGCCTAAAAACCAAAGTCTTTCAAAGGGTTTTTAACAAGGAAATGGTATGATTCTATTTTGCTTTTTAAAAGATTACTCTAGTTTGCAGAGGAGATTGGAGGAGAGCCGTCATGGAAGCAAACAGATGGGGTAGGAGGCCACTATACTCAGTGACTTAAGTAGGAAATGTTGATGGTTTCTAATGATGACTTAGTCTGATATTGTTGAAGAGATGTAAGGGACAAGGTCAGGAGATATGAAGACATCAAAGAACTGAGACGCCTTGGATGAATGGGTCTACCACTGTGACCTTGAAGTTATTCAGGATGAGAGAGGGACTTCATTTGAAGAGTAGGGCACGTGCAATAAGGAAAGAAATGTTTCAATAAATGAAGTAGCGAAATGAGGACTTATTGGATGACAGGATGAAGAAAGGAAGAGCATAAAATATTCAAAAGGCATGGGACTGACTATAATATAATTATATCTTTATGCTTATTTTTTAAACATTGAGCTGAATGTATAATTGTCTTACAGTGAATTGAGGAGAGAAGATGACACCTATTCCACATCCTTACCTTGAAGCCCATGGGATGAGAGAAAAGGAGCAGTTTCTTCTTGATGTAAATGAAGAAAACGTGGCAACTGCAGAACTCCACGTTTTAGGTAAGGCCCTTCAGTGGATGGAAAGAATAGGAAATTTAAGACTTTAGTAGAGTTGATTAATCCTGAAACAGGTTCTGAAATGCAAAAGATCTTTGAGAAAAGTAAGGAGTGAAATATTTGGTCAGATATAGGAAATAGAGAATACCAAAAAACATAAGTGCAAGAGAGACTTGAATCTTTCATATTATGTGAGAAGCAGGGAATGCAGAGATGTGATCGAGGTGACTACAGTCCAACAATTCTTAAGGTCTGTGGACCCCCT
Organism: Tursiops truncatus; assembly: GCF_011762595.2. Taxonomy (NCBI): domain Eukaryota; kingdom Metazoa; phylum Chordata; class Mammalia; order Artiodactyla; family Delphinidae; genus Tursiops; species Tursiops truncatus. Next base: position 79,848,981 of record NC_047037.1, on the reverse strand, counting down.
GACCTCAGCAAATCCCACTGAGTTTTAGCAGAGCCTGGGTAGCTCTGGGGGAGTCTCAGGGCAGCAAGGTGGCAGCCATGCTGGGCAACACTAATTACCATGCTTGTTGCAATTAGACAGCAAGAGAAACAACTACAGTGGGGAGAGGCAAGAGGCTAGAAAACACCTAGTGGATGCTCACAAAGTGTGGACAGGAGGAGCAGGTGGAGGTGGCAGAGAACGTTTGTCAACAGACAGAAACCACTGACACTGAAAGAGGCCATTCATCTCATGGCAGCCACCAAAAATGAGAGGATATAATCCTTTGCTCTCCTTTTCTAGCTTTTATGCCTCTTTATGGCCTCTTTACAAACTTCTCTCACTTAAGCTGGTCTCCTTACTGTCCAATACCTCACCAGGAGCATAGCTCTCTAGGCCTCTCCTTTTGTTCTTTCTTTCTCCAGTGCTGGAAAACCCTCCTTTGTATATAACCAATACAGAGTTCTCAGTGACAGAATTTTAGGTCTTATTAATGAAAAAGATTTTGCTTCATTTTAACTTTTGCCCAGGCAAGCATTGTCTTCAGAGAGAAGTGTCTGATGGTAGCATAGCATTAATTATAATTTAATACATCTATTAGAACAGAAGTCTTTTTTAGGAAAAAGCAGTTTTAAAAAAATTATTTTTTGCAGGTTTTCTAGGGGGTGTCAGGGCTGCTATTTAAGAACAGATGCATGAGAGAGTTACACTTAATTAAGAGTTCTTAGAGGATCCAGGATAGAAAATTATTTCCTGATAAGGTCTAAGGTCTGATTCTATTTATATAATGTTTTGCCAAAGGTAAATTGTCTTCCTAACAAGACACTTCCATTAGCTAAGCAACATGTAAAGGAGTAATATATATTTTCAATCATTTCACATGAAAATTCACATGGCTTTCAGGAAGGAAAGATGCAAGAAGAATATTTCCCTTAGCTTACTCTGCTAGAAACCTTTTAAGCACCAGTGAAATAGGGATTTAAATAGAATTTTAAAAAATCATTATAAACTAGAGTCCCTTTTAACATATACTTTGAAAGTCAACTGACTAATTGATTTCATGTTACATTCATTTTTAAGCACAACAATATCACTACTTCAGAATTATACAGTTCATCAGCAAGATCCATTGAAAGCAACTCCACACAAATAGGGGTAACAGTGTACAACTCTGTCAGTAAACTCTAGTGGACTTACATGGTGGAATTTAATATGCATATCTCTGGCTGAAATGGCTACAGTATAATATTTTTATCCCATTCATTGTGTATGTCAAATTTTGATTTATACATCAAAACTTCAAAGAGTTGGTTTCTAAAGATCATCATGGCCCAATCTGAAAAGCTCAAAAAATAAAAAAAATATAATTTATTATTAATAATAGAAAGTGTATTATAGGCCATGGTATTAGTTTTCTATCACTGCTATAATGAATACCACAAATGTAGCAACTTAAAATAATACAATTTTTTTTCTCAGTTCTGTGGTCAGAAATCTCGGTTGGCTCAGCTAGTTTCTCTGCTGTAGGTTTCACAAAGCCCAAATCAAGTTGTTGACTGACTAGTTTCTTATCAGGAGGCTCTGGGAAGCCTCTAGAGGCTCTTCTTTCGGGTTCATTCAGCTATTGGTAGAATCCAGTTCTTCGCAGCTGTAAGACTGATATCCTCTTTCCCTGTCGGCTGTCATCTGGGGGCTGCCCTTAGTTCCTAGAGGCCTCTCTCTGTTTCTTGTACATGGGTCCTTACTTATCAGAGCTAGCAACAGCATGTCAAATCCTTCTCCTGTGTGGAATATCTCTAACTTCTCCTTCTACCAAATTTCTTTTTTGCTTCCAGCCAGAGAAAGTTCTTGGCTGTTAAGGGCTCATGTGACCACATTGTGCCTACCTGAATAATCCAGGATAATCTTCCTGTTTTAAGGTTTCGTAACATTAACTACATTTGCAAATTCCCTTCTGCCAGGTAGTGTAAGATAGTCACAGATTCCAGGGATTAGGGCATGGATATCTTTGGGGAGGGGGCCTTATTCTGCTTCCCACACCCACCAAAAATAAAAGAAAGTTGCAAAATCACAAAACAGAAGATCTATGAAAGGGGTGCCGTACATGATACTCGATTAAAAAATATATTCTGAAGGAAAAGGAAAAATATATTGTGACATGTCCCAACTAGAGTATTACGTGGTTAAAAAAAAATCCTGTCTTTAAAGTGTATCTAATGATATCAGAGATGTATACAATATAATTTAAGCAAAACCAACACAAAACTATATTTACTGTATAATGATCCATATTTTACATATATGGATATACACACGTATATGCACAGATATTTATGTCTCTTTATTTAATGCATATACCTATATATGTATATGTATAACCATATCCATATGTGCATACTTTAGGTGGTACACATGATACCTTTATATACCAAAACATACCAAAAAAATTACCAGGGCAATCTCTGAGTAATGATATACTTTCTTCTTCATATGTTCTGTGAAATCATATTTTCCAAAACATTATAATCAGAAAACAAAATGCCATGTTTAAAAGAAGAATGATATCATGCATGATTTCTCACATAAAACTGAATATTCTAGCAAGTGAATCCAATGAGTCTCATACTCCGAATAGATTTCAGTTTATCACGAATTAACCATAAAAGGAGATCTGGTACCCTGAGATAGGGGTGGGAGTAGGGAGGATGATTCCTACCTTATTGACAGATCAATCATAGAAAATAATTGAAGGTTCACAGAAATTTCTCTGCTAAATAAAACCTTTTCTGAGTTCCCTTCCCTCTAACCTGCAGCATGAAAAATTCGTACTTTTTGTTTGTTTTTTTTCTGTATCTTAACTTTATAGGTAAAGAACTCTGAGAGAGATTGTAAATCAGGATCTCTAGAGCTGTTGAGAGTCCCCATGTAAACGTCCAAGGGTCTTACACCACGAGATCCCCTGAAGCAACATCATTGTCCTTCTCCCTTGATGAGAGACAAATCAAACAAAGGAAGCAATGATCCTTCTCTCACCCTGGATGTCAAGTAACTCTATTCTATGAGTTGGGGGAAAGAGGTGCAGTCCTTTGACAACAAAGAATATTTACCTGTGCTCCTCACACATTCCCCATGCCCAAAACATCTCAAATGGATTTCTACTTTTTCTTAGAACAGTAAATCACTGCCAAGACAGTTGAGCTCATTTCTAAGCTCTATTCCATGCCTTCACATTTTGTTAATATCAAAGAGGCTGCTTTAAGTGGGGAACACTGACATACGTCATTACATAGGGTTATTACTGTCGCTGCTCTATTTTTCTCAATATCATCAAGAAGGCAATCACTCCCCTTTGGTCTCAATGGTGCTCTTCTTTACAGAAGGGAAAAGCTAGCATTCCTGCAAACCCATAATTGGAGAAAAGGTTTTCACCAGAGGTTGAGTGCTTTTAGATATGAAAGACAGGCCACATGCCGCTAAGACTCAAAAATAGCACAATAAAGGAACAGAGGATTAAATTGTTCCCCATCTTTCCCTAGGAAACCTGACCCACAGAATTGTGCTGATAAAACTTTCACTTTATATATTGACTTTTGCTCATTCAACCTTCAAGAGAGGTAATCACTGCACAGAAATTACTCTCTTATTAGAATGTATTGCGACAAATTGGAAATGGTGTCTTGGTCACATGTTACAAATTGGAGGCTTGAGACTCAGCTGCCTGTCAGTCAGTGGTGTGGAAGTCTACAGCAACAGGCTTCGGAAGAAAACCTGGCTTTGAAAATAGGAGAGCCAAGGCAAGACTGGAAATGACGTCTATGAACAGAAAAGAGAAAAATCCCAAGATAGGAGAGTGAGTCTGATGTCATAAATGTCACATTTGGGTTCTGCATTGTGATGCATTTGATGCTTGGGAATGCAAACCAAAAGGCCTTCCTTCAAAAGAGGATGTGACACAACTGAATTATTTCCATAATAATCCACCTGCATGACAGTTCCTTAGCACCTTGCCTTGCCTCTTTGGTCAGCCCCTGCCAGCTTTAATATCTGATATTCCCTGATAGTTTGCATGGTGTGCCATTCCCCACCCAAATTTGCATCTTGTACTATTATTTTGATATCCAACTATGTCCCAATCCTGCCTTTAGGCTTGTTCCCTCAAAAGTAGGTTTTGGCATCCTCCCTATGTTGCCTTTGGTATTTCTTTATGAACTCTGCCTTATTTTTGGCCTTGCTGACATTGTGATACAGGCAGCCAGAGGTACTTTCCTCTGAGGGTCAAGGCGGCAATATCAAGGGAATACACTGCTGAAACATGTAGCCAAGACTGATTGGATAATTTTCTAATTTCTCCACTTCACATTATATCTGTCTCTGGTTGTACCTGTATTGCTCTAGAACAAGTCCTGGAAAAAGGAGTATTTCCATCACCTCATTTTATGGACTGATGGGTCTCATACTTTTGTGTATATGAGAATGACCTGGAAAAATTATTTTAAAAATTGCTTCCAGGACCCATTACCTAGACATTCTGACTTTATAAGTCTGGGATGGTACCACAAAATTGTATTTTAGTGAAGTGTCGGCATATTGAGAAGCACTGCTGTAAACAGTATGAGAAAGGAAGAAAATAGGAGTCCTAGAAACTTGGAGGGAAATGAAAACACTCTCCGGGATGTAAAATATGAAACCATCACCTAATGTATCAGAGCACTGACAGCCAAAATCCTCAGTCTTCTGCCTGTGTTTAGATGTTCCGTGGGTCCCCCCTTCAGGGAAAGAACAAGGTGACTAGAGAGCAGGAGTATTTTTTTCCACGACAGTTGTATTTCTTACTGGCATTCTCCCTTACAGTCTATCTCTGTGAGGCCAAGCTGTGTGAGCCCGCTCTTTGAGATAGATTTGTTTGTGGCAGGCTGGTAAGCTGATATCAGGCCTTCAGACTGCAGAGAACAACAGAGCCTAGACCACAGTAAATAGAGCAAGACGATGAATGCCACCTTCTGCGGACTCTAAGGCAGTAGACCTGCCCCAGGGAGTTACCCGCTGTATTGCTACACTGGGGTCACTATGCTTGATCTTCTACAATGGCTTTAAAAATTGATTTAGCGGTCGCTTTGTAATCTATGAGCTTTTGAGAGCAGAGACCATGTCTCATCCATCTTTTTGTCTTCAGAACGTAGCACAGTGTTCAGTAAATGTTGAATAAATGACTGGATAAAGGAAGGAAATCACCAAGAAGATGATAGATAGATAGGTAGATAAACTAGGTAACTATGTATGTGTGTGTGTGTGTATATATATATATATATATATATATATATATATATATATGCACACACACACATTTATGGGAGAGAGAGAGAGAGAAGATACTAGTGCTTTAGGAAGAAATGACCTCATTCTCTACTCTATTCCATCTGAATTACCCCAGAATAAATACTGTTTTTCATTACTCTTCAATTGCATTTAGTCACATAAATATACGCCCACCCCCACACACAACAGTCTGCAAAAAAGGACATTTGGCTTTTATACCATGAAGAAACCCTTCTACATATTTATATTTATTATTTTCTAAATCTCTTTTATTTCTTCTTTAGAAACCCACTGATGAGTTAGTGTTAACGCGCTCGGAACAGAACTGCTTTTTGAAGACTAATATATGTTCTGTTGAAAGAACTGCTTCTGGTTTCTAAGAATAATTAACGACACACGTTAATTTATGAACGTCTGTGCTCAAAGGTCTTTCATCCGTGGGAGGGAGAGGGAGAGAAAGAGAGACTGAGAGGCTAATGGAGAACATTCCTGTCCTTGTGCTTGGCTCTGGGGGACCGTCCAGAAGCAGCACTGAAGAGACAAGAGGAATCATGGCTGAGCTCGATTTTACATATGTGCCTTATCAATTGTCAACCTCCATATTTTAGGTCTTAGACAACCCTCTCTCCCCGCCAATGGCTATGATTTAAGAATAACAATGTGACATGAACACGGAGATGAGAGGATACGTGAATAAGAAAAAGGATGGTGGTGAATAATTAAAAGGAGGGGGGATAGGAGGAGGAGACAGAAAGTGACTCATGGGGGAGCAAAATGTATTCCTCTTTCCTTTGTCTTTTCCATGCACTGTACCTCTCAACCAGGAAAGCAGACGTCTTGACTCTCAAAGGAAATAAAGGTGGCAATTAAATACTGACAAGAAGAATAATAAAAATAAAAAGGAAGAAAAGAACAGTGAGGAAAGACTGCCTCATCCCTCAAGTCTATACAGTGATTCTGACAAACTTCTCCCCATGCATCAATGTGAGGAGAGTCAGAGGGTTCAACCTTTAGGACCTGGGCAGTGGGTTTTCGAATCATCCAACAAATGGGTCTAGTTTTTTTCCACCCCCTCTATGCTTGCCCTGCCTTCCACTCCCCAGCATCCCTAGGAGTCAGCCGCTTGTGTTCCATGAACTCACATGTGCCCCCCCTGCAGTGGTTCCATGAGGCCAGTCCTGCTAACCAGATCAGCCCCAGCCTCGTGACAGCAGTCTCTTCTCCATCGCCAATGGCCTCAGTCAAGGCTCCCATGGTCTCTGGCTGTCTTTGGATACTGTGCTACCCTATCCCTCAGTCAGCCCCCACTAGGTACCATCTCCACTCTTCCCTAGGTTCTCAATGCTGCTAGGGGAAAATGCCAAACCAAAAACACCTGCCTGGTCTTGAAGGACACTTTATTTCAACTTCCACTTCTCAGTAAGACCTGTGTTCTAAGCAGCCTCCAATAATGCTTCAGGCAGCTCTTCTCTACAACCCGCTCCCCCTGACCCCAGAACCTCGAAAGATGCCTTGGCTCTCTCTGTGCCCTGGACCTCCAAAGATGACAATCTTTTCTCCTACCTATATGGGAAAGTCAAGACCCTGGCATAAGCATTCAAGAAGTTGCCCTTATTTCCCATCTGCCCAGCTTCATATCCTTTGTCTCCAAAAAGGGAGGATGAAATGCCCCCTTCTCCTCTCTAATTCAACCCTCCGCCCACCTACCACACCACATTCCTGCCTAGCCCCGTCTCCCTCTACCTAGCCAGTCACCGCTTCCACCCAGGCACTCCCTCCCACAAGCTTCTGGTTAACAATAATTTCATTCCTTCCTACCATGAGCAGGCCTCTGAGTGGCCGGAATGGCCTCTTCTCTAACTTCATCATTAGCCTGGAGCAGTCTGCCTCCTGTCCTCACTAGGGTATTGAGTTCACCACTGAACCCCACTCCCACCTCCCAATTCCTGCCACCTTTTGCCAGAACTAATAGTGATCATTATTTCTCTTATATTTGACACCGTTAAAATGCTATCTACCCCTCGAGGCCTGGTGCAGTTTTTTTCCTCCTTGATTCCTCCCCACCTCTCTCCCTTAGCTGCGTCTATTACAGCCTTTCCACGGCCCCTCTGCACTCGTGCCTCAGTGCTCTGCTTGCGTTTTTGCGGTACGTGGGCTCTCACTGTTGTGGCCTCTCCCGTTGCGGAGCACAGGCTCCGGACGCGCAGGCTCAGCGGCCATGGCTCATGGGCCCAGCCGCTCTGCGGCATGTGGGATCTTCCCGGACCGGGGCACGAACCCGTGTACCCTGCATCGGCAGGCGGACTCTCAACCACTGCGTCACCAGGGAAGCCCCTGCCTGCGTTTCTTACTGAATGGATTGTAAGCACCTGGAGGGTGGGGACTACATCAGAGATAAGGTACACTGCTTTCTGCAGAATAGATATCAATATTTAAGAGCAAACTGTGTTCAGCGTTTCTTTCCTGAACTTTCCTTCTTGGCTATTCTGGTTTCCTTCTCCCTCTGATAGAGGATCTGCCTCCTACACTGGGTCTTTTTCTCCCTCCTTCTCAACATGATCATCCAGATACTCAATATTGACCCTCTTGCTCTTTTTAATATCTCACTTCTCTCAGAGATCACACACTTTCTCATCATAGTACCCACTTAATATTTCTTCTAAGATGTCTTGCTATCCTACTGAATGCAACACGCCTACAACTAAAGTCAACATTCCTTCTTCCTTCGGCAAAATCCTGTCACTACAGACGTCCTTTCAACTGTCCTGTACCTCAGGGTCTCCACTCTCTTTATGTTACTCTTGTTCAAACCTAGCAGTTACCTTTGAGGAAGTCCTCTCCACCACACCACTCCCCCACTAGTCACTTGCAAACTGTGAAATGTATTTCCTTTCTCTAAATAGCCATGAATCCATGTCTTTCCATTTTCACTCTCAAAAGATACCCTCTCCATGTCCTGGACCTCAAAAGATGACAATCTTTCCTCCTACATGTATAGGAAAATCAAGACCATGCCATAGGCATTCAAAAAGTTGCCCTTATTTCCCTATCCGCCAATTTCATATCCTTTATTTCCAAAACAGAGGATGAAATGCCCCCTCCTCCTGGTCCAGGCCCTCCCCTTTCTGTGCTAGATTATAGCAACAGTGTCCCCTACTCTATCCTTGCCCTTCCTTTTCCCACTTCTCATTGCAATAACCATTTTTTTTTTTTTTTTTTGCAGTACGCGGGCCTCTCACTCTTGTGGCCTCTCCCATTACGGAGCGCAGGCTCAGCGGCCATGGCTCACGGGCCCTGCCGCTCTGCGGCATGTGGGATCCTCCTGAACCGGGGCACAAACCCGTGTCCCCTGCATCGGCAGGCGGACTCTCAACCACTGTGCCACCAGGGAAGCCCGCAATAACCATCTTTAATCACCATTTCTCATAAACTCTGCCCCAGATTTAAAACACTCAGGGGTTCTGCTTCTTACGAGTCTAAAATCCTCTGCCGCATTAGGTGCAGACTTGGAAATAAGCAACATTATTTTATTGCTGCCCAATTTCTGACTACTTCCAACATCACCTTCTGGTCAACCTGGTTTCTTCCTGAGTCAGGCACGTGCGAAGCACATCCTTATCTCAGGGCCTTTGGAGCCACAGAGCCTTGGATTCAAATCCTGCCTTTTCCCTTTCGTAGCTGTGACCTTGAGCCTCGGATTGCTCATTTGTAAAATGCAGACAATCACATCACAACTAAATGGTTAGGTCCTCATGTTCCTTCTCTAACATTACAGCTCTCAGCACAGACCTGAGCACAGCACAGGTGCTCAGTAACCTCAGGCAGCTGTCAATCGTGCTTAGCTCACCAATGAGAAATGACCTCAACAATAAAGAGAAGTAGGATCAAATATAGGGATGTGAGGAACATAGCTAGAAGGGTGAAGCAGAATCTTTATGGAGATTTAAAAAAAAAATAAAAGACTTGAAAAGTAAAAGGCTCTCTAGTAGTCCTGGTGTGAAGGCCCCAAGTAGCAAAGGCTTACATTAAAGCAGCACGAAATGAGTCAAAGGAAAGTTTTCAGTGTTTTGTGAGAAATTCAGAGGGACGTCAGAGAGGCCATGCTGCCATCTATTTTCTACCTTTCAATTTTATTCTTCTTGCCCCTTTGCGGGGAGTAGGGCCGTTTTCTGCATCTGTCTCTTTAGCTTCAAATGAGGTAAGGACAACGCTATGACAAAGGAGAGTGCTACCTCTCTGCTTTCTGTTTTCCACAGCTTTTAAGCCTATAATTCTGTTCTTGATCACTGCATAATTACCTTCATTATATTAGATCATCATATTATCCTCACTTCATAAATGAGGAAACTGAGGTTCAGAAAGATTGTGACTCACCTCCTTAAAAAGTCCTCTTAAGGTATTAATGTGATTAAATGCCTGTTCCTACAATAGGCCAATTGTAAGAAGCTCTTGCTTCAAGTTTCTGTGACAGATATGTATAACAGAAAATCACTATGAGTAAAAGCATCCAGATTTGACGGTCGTAGGTATTACCTACTTTGTCCCCTGGAAACATAAAGTTCTTTCTGTTGGTGTGTTTGAAATGGAAAAAGTCAGGACCATATTTGGGGGTGATATCTTCCATATTTTCCATATTATATCTGCATCTAAAATATGTAACTGCGCTGCCTCAGCTGTGATGAACTGAGGGATCTTGAATGTAGATCTCCAGGGAGAGGAGCTGACAAGAAATTTAGAAAGACCCAGGCCAGAAAACTAAACTTTTCAGGTTTGACCTCAAGAGATTAACCAGTTGCCCAGTGTCCAAGATTCTAGAAGGTCTCAAGTTGCTTATTAGCAATAGACTCTGATCTTTGTGGTAAGACATGGCAATAGGTTACGAATATGCAGAAAGTGGTAATATTTGGCATCAAACTTACAGACAAACCTGAGTGTCAGGGGCATCAATCACTTTAAAGCAGGACCACAGGGAGAAAAATGGAGGGCCCAGATCCTACAGAAATGGGCCTGGGAAGAATTAGGGAGGTTATCAAGGCCCCAGGGAGAGAGCTTATGCTCAGAAAGGTTTCAGTAAAAGAAAAGAAACTGCAATGTGAATTAAGAAACTGAGGAACATTAATAATACGATTTTTAGCGAGGACTGTGAGCCAGGCACTGTTTTAGGCATTTTGTATGAAAATACAAAAGAATTCTTCCATTCAGTCATTCTGTAAAAACAGTATTATAATCCTCATTTACAGGAAGTAAATTTTTAAAAGCCTCACCTTACAGGAAATTTTAGTAAAATAAGGATAAAAAATTACCTATCTCAGATTGTTCTCATAAGGATTGCCCGAGGATTCTCATAAGGATTCTCCATATAATGAAAAATTTCAAAGAATGCCTGGCACATATTAAGCAGTGAATGAATGCTAACTCCTACTTGCTATAAAAATAAGTACATATTAATAATAAAAGAAACTGCAATACAAAATTCTTAAGTAACTTGCTCAAGGTTACACGACCATTAATTGGTTCGAGTCAAGCTATGAACCCATCTCTATCTGGTTCTAAATGCTGAGCTTGTCAACACTGGGCAATAGAGGCACACATAGGGTCAGATTGGTTGGGGCAGTGAAGCAGTTGTTGTAGCTTGGTGGACATGGAGCCTAGAGGATCATTCAGGCACATAGTAAACAGGACTTTGAGCATCAAGATATCTGGGCTCTAATCATATTTCAAGATGGTGTTCCTAACAACAATGAGGTGTGGTCAGGCTAGTCTGAGTCTCTGAAAGGCAGACTTGCTGGGTGAACTATGGCAGCATTTGTAGCTAAGGGACATAAACCACTGAAAACTGTCTGAAAGCTATATGGAGAAAAGGAAGATAGTGGTTCCAGACTTCTTCTTGTAGGTAGTCATGGATGAGAGGTTTGGAATATGTTATCAGACACTTTCACGTATTCAAAAGTAAATTCTTTAAACCAGACTTTATAAATGATTACCAGGTGCAGATGTTGACACACCCCTGGTCTATTGTCCAGTGTTCAGTCTTTCATTAACTAGTAGGCACAGTAATGACCACTGCTATGGCTGCCCATTAACCCCTACTGAGTTTATAGTTTATGACGTTGCATGATTTAAGTTCTGTCTATAAAATTTTGTATCCAACTTTGCAAATGCTTAGTTTGACCTATGTCTATGGATATGTTTAATACAACATTGTACCTGATCTGCCAAAGATTTTTCTGTCATTAATTATGAGAGTTAAGGTGCTATACAGAAGGAGGTAGCTCTACCACTTTGTCTTGGAAAGGGCCAGAGATATGAGTGGGTATTAAATCAGGCATTTCAACAACCCAGAAATATGTTAAAATATCCCCAAATGCAAAAGGGTTGCTCTGCATATTTTACCCACCCATTCTATAAGGTGGTAAACACAATATAAGGAATTCACTAAAGAAGGAAAGCAGGTACAGACAATTCTGTGAGTGTTGATACTCATTTTTTTTTTCCACTGCAAGTGATCCTTGCCCAAGTGGTTTTGAGATGGAAGTTTAAAAAGTAACAATCAAATAAAAAAAGAAAAAACACCTTCCATCACCACCCATGGAACTTAACAGACTATGAATAACTTAAATATTAAAAACTTGCAAAACTGTATTCTTGTACCAAATTAGACAAAAGTTGAATTGTTTCAGACAAAGAGTTTTTCTTTTTTGCTTTTTTAATCTTGACAGACCACTATTATATCAGGTGAACATTGCAGCAAGTAATGATATTTAAAATTAAGGAAACTTTTCCATTTCACTGATGCCAATTTTAACATTTACAATGGGTCTTTTTGCCATTTTAATTATTTTTCTAATTCTATTAATGCTTTTTGTATAGGATTATATTGGTTCCTCTTCTAATGATCACTAAAACTTCATTTGGAGTTGTAGCACTTCATTAATCTTGATTACTTACAATTAATCAAAAAATTCTTTTCTTCACATTTAGGTCTCAGAAATGTTTATCTATATGTAAATTATGAACACCCAATTAAATTTATGTTAGCTGTTTTTTTTTATTATTTTTGGAAAATCTGGAAACTGAATACGTTTCCTCATCTGAGAGATCATATAACTTGGCATTTAAAATCTTTGACTCTGGAGTCAGACTATTCAGATTCAAAGCCAGTTCTTCCTCTTTATAGCTGAATATGATGGAGAAAGTTACTTAACTTCTTTGTTCCTTTTTATCTTAACCTATAAAGCTAGAATCATAATAATAATACCTAACTCAAGAGTAATTATAAGTATTTAATGACATATGTGTAAAACAGTTATAACACGACCAGGCACATAATGAATATTCATAAGGTTAGATTTTTTTATTATTTGTAAAATAGAAATAATTAGTAAATTGTGGTGTGCATTAACCTTTAGAATCAGACAGCCAGAGTTTTAATTCTTAGTCTTTGTTCCACTAACTGCATGGTATTATCCAAGTTATTTAACTCTCTTTGCTTCACTTTTCTTAGATTTAGATTTAGGTAGATATAGATATGGATATAGGTATAGATATACGATAATAACACCACCTCTCAACTTTGCTGGGAGGATTAAACCAAGAAAATGATTAACAGAGTTAGCACTTAGTATATATTTTGTATTCGATTTAAATGGAAAAACATCTTTTTTAAAACTCTATATAAAGCTAAAAATTATATGAAATGCTGTCTGGAAATCATCTATAATATGTGAATTATATATTTTCCTTATGATAGAGATAAAAAGCCTATAACATATTTAGGATCCATTTATCCATTCATTCTTTAAAAAATACTAGAATGGCTAATATATACTAGCCATTGTGCTAACAACCGGAAATAAGTATTAAAAGGCAGAGACCCCAGCTTCCAGGGAGCTCTATGACCAACCAGTAAGTGAGGAAGGCAACTAAATAACAGGCAATGAGGCAACTGCCCACGTGCTGTGATGGAGGCATTTCTGGGGGGTAATGGAAGAGCAGAGGAGGAGCAAGAAATGCTTGTTATACATGTGGAACCTGAGCAGATTCTGGAAACAGTAGGTGTTAGCTACCCAACAAATAGAGAAAGAACATTCTGGTTAGAGGGAACAACTTACAGAAAAGACCTTAGGAATCATGTTGTCAAGCTTGAAGGTGTGCTGCAAGGAGGAGAGATTATGCTGAAGGGTCAGCAACAGGTCACTAGGAAGCACACAGGAAACAGGGATCCTGGGAAAAAGTTCATCCAGGGGAATTGTATGAGTTGCTTTGAGTTTAAGAAGGGTTCTCAGGTAGAATGGTGAAGTGGCCAGAAGGGAACAAAATATGGAGACAGAAAGCCTGGTTAGGAGGTTGTTAAAGACATCAAAGTGGCAAATGATTGAGCTCAAATTAAGGGCATTTGTTCAAATTTATATTTATACCCACATTAACGTATTTACTATAACAAAATTGGAGACACGTCTAAATAAGTTGTTTCACATGCTCTTATAAGATTTTTTCAAGTGTTGGCAAATGTTCTTCAGAACAATTTTTAAAACTCATTTCATGCTATCCGGATCTAAGGAATACTAGCTTGACTGCTATGACCTATACAGAGTGGTTATGCAAACGAATGCCCAACTCTGAAGGATCTAGACGTGGACCTTGCCTTCAGGGCATTTATAGTCCAGAAGAGAACACAGACTAGGAAACAGTGCATTACGTTTCAGTGCTCTGAGCGCTGTGTGGTGGCAGAAGGAGCTGCTGTGGAAGCATGTAAGAGGATGGCCTCCCCTATGCATGGAATCCAGAGAAGACCCTGTGCAGTAATGAAATCCACAATCAACCAAAGATAAGTAGGATCTAGCCTGAGGAGGCCAAGCAAAGAAAAGCATCGCAGGCAAACTCAGATGTGAAGGTCCAAAGGACAAAGGACTTAGCCCTTTCTAGGAAAAGGAAAGAGTTCAGTGTATCTGGAGCTTAGCATGTGAGGAAGGGGATGTACAAAAGTCAAGGCTGGAAAAGAAAGACGGAGCCACCATCACTAAAGGCCCAGACATCACACTAAAGTATCTGGACATGGACAGATTCTGAGTTGAAATAATACCATCCTGGCTACCTTGTAGAGAAAGGAAATAGTAAATCTCTGGGTATGCCAGGTATCTAAGCAGAAAACTAAGTTCCCAGACTAGACTGTGATCCCAGAGAGGTAAACATGCCACATTTTCTGAAGGATTCCCAAGAGCCAGCATAGGGGCTGCCAATCACAGGCACTCGAGTCAGATTTTCAAATGATTGAATGGGTGACAAGAAATTAAATGTCTAGTGGGAAGCTCATTTTCCATAACCTAACTAATTTTCTATTCCTGGATAGTACTTTCTAATTTCTCTCCTAATTGAAATAATGCTGAAATGAATACCCCTGTTTAAATCTTCAACTACATTTATATTTATTTTACTTAAAATCTTAGCAATAGAACTACTGTAAAGAGTATGAATATTTTTAAGACTCACAAAATCTGCTCTAAAGAAAGGATATTCCAAATATGCTCTAACAATCAAATACTTGAACATGTGTGTTTCCTCGCATCTTCAGCACACTTGGATTATCCATGAGTTTGATGATGATTTGCAATTATTGCATGAAATACTGGGGAGGAGCTTGTATCTTCATTATCTATTTATATTTCTTTTGTTAAATCCCTGAAACCATGTCCTTTGCCCAGTTAAAAGCATGTTTATTGATTTTCCTTTTCCTTTTAATTTGAAATGAATATATTCAGGTTATGGATTTACCTGTGAGTTAATTTTGGCTAAGTCTTAGAAGTTGATTTACTATTTTAATGTCATTTTCTTCTACAGAGATGGGTAGTGCTGTATTTGGTAGCATGAAATCAATATATCTTTTCCTCAGGGCAGTATAGTATTATGGAATTATAAGCACTTTTTATAAATTAATAACATCATCTCTTTGTCTTGTATGTTCAAATTCATTACCTATTTGACATTTGCCTTTACTTTTACTCAGAGAAATTTCTGACATCCATTTATTTTTTGCTTTAAAATTTTATTTTTCCTGCTTTCCATAGCATCTTTAGTTTTTTGACTTTGTGAGATTAACGTGCCATGTATTACAATTCATTTTTACTTTGTAATAAAAACGTTTAAGCTATGGTTTTCCTATGAGTCAATTTTGGCTAAAGCTTTTAGGTTAATTTGCTGTTTTTTAAAAAATTATAATTATGTTCCCAAAATATATGTAGTACACTGCTTAATGCCTAGAGTTAGCATTCAAGGCCAAGTCCAAGAATTCAAATTCTGGGGACTTCCCTGGTGGCGCAGTGGTTAAGAATCCGCCTGCCAGTGCAGGGGACACAGGTTCGTTCCCTGGTCCGGGAAGATTCCACATGCCGTGGAGCAACTAAGCCCGTGCACCACAGCTACTGAGCCCGCGAGCCACAACTACTGAGCCTGCGTGCCACAACTACTGAAGCCTGAGTGCCTAAAGCCCATGCTCCGCAACAAGAGAAGCCACTGCAATGAGAAACGTGCGCACCACGACGAGAAGTAGCGGCCACTCACCACAACTAGAGAAAGCCCACACGCAGCAATGAAAACCTAACTCAGCCAAAAATAAATAATAAATAAATTTTTTAAAAAATTCAAATTCTGGTCTCTCAACAGCTGTGTGACAAACAGGTAGTTCCTTATTCCTTCTATACCTTTATTTTCTCACCTGAAAAATAATAAGAGTAATACCTACCTCATAGAATATGCAAATATTTATGAAGGACCTGGCACACTGAGGCACTGATCTAGATGTTGGGAGTACAGTAACAAAGAAACTAGGCAACATCCCTGCCATCATGGAGCTTACGTTCTCCTGGGGAATGGACAGCAAACCAATGAACACACCAATACATCATGTAATGTCAGGGGGATGATTAGTGCTCAGAATAAAAATCAATCATGGCAAGGAGATAACATGGGGCCAATGAGATGCAACTTTAAATAACTTGTTGTGAGTTTATAATATATCACATAACTAAAGTAGTTTTTTCCAGGGTCTGGCATATAATGAATGCTTAACAAATACTAGCAATTATTAATTACAATTTAACTTTCCTCTTAAACTCACAAGTTATTCATACAAGTATTTTGTCAGTGTGTTTGCTTTAATTCCAAATGACAAGATTATATCCACAGGGTTTTTAAAAAATTTTTGTTTATTTGTTTGCTTCTCTTAAGCAGAAAATATGACCCACTTACTTTATGCATTTTGAAATTTTTGATTATTTTCTGTGGCTTAACACAGAAATTGTTTTAAAAATAGATTGGAGGCTATCAAGTTTATATTTTCTATCTAGAGATGATAAAATTAGATATCTATTTTTTTCTATCAAATTACCCTCATTACATTATTACGATCATCATCCTTTATTGTTCTTTGTTGGTCTATAAAGAACTTACACAGATATGCAATTGCCAACTTCTCTTTATCTAATAGATTTTGATTTATACATTTTGATATAATGATACTTAGGACATAAATCTTTATGACTCATGTCTTTACTATGGATTGTGTCATTTATCAGAGTAAAATGACATTCTGTGCCAACTTCACTGCCTTTGTTTTGGGTTTGCTATCTAGTGAGAACTACTTTTAGAGTTTTGGCTGTTGAAAAACTAACACGAGGCTGTTAACGGAATGAATAATTCTCCTTTTCCTTTGTTTAAATTTTAAGATGTTCTCTTTTTTTCAAGTTTGTCTGATTTATACTTTTATCTTTTAAAGTTCCATTATGTTTTAAGTGCATCTTTTTTAAGCAGCATATGGCTTTATTTAGTTTTTTAATGATAATTGAGTCTTTTTAAAAATGTAGCATTAACTTATTTTCATTTATCGTTACAATTGATAAATTTGTTGTTTTTGCATTTATCTTGTTCTATGTTTGCTGACATTTTTTAATGGAAGGTTTTTTGTACTGTATTCGTTCTATCTGTTGCTGTGTTTATATTATTTATTTGTGTGTTGGGATGTTTTTAATCTGTTTTTAAAATTCGACTAATGCTTACTTTTAAGTAAGAACACACACATGCATGTGCACACGCACTCACATATTTTTGTATAATCACTGTCATGAAATAACCCATATTTATTCTTTACCCCTCAGGCTCTTTTTGTTCTGTCTTCTGCTCCAGTAATAACCTAACCTCTGCAGCATTCTTTAGCCCAGTGTGTGCTAAATGTAGGAAAGCATGCTAGCTTAGTCTAATAGATACCATAATAATGACCATTTCTCTATAACAAATTTGCTTCCATGTACCAGACGCCTTCTAATAGCAGAAATTTGCTTATCTGATTAAAATGTATCAGCTTGGAGCAGACATTCAATAACAGTGCTTATTAGGCCCACATGTATACCAAATGACCATGACTGCAAGAAAGCATATAGATATTATTTACTGCAGAGTGACAACCAATAAGTTATTTGAGTTGCTCTATTACATAGCTCCCTAGTATCTCCCTATACCACCTGAACATACTGATGGTAGACTCAGCTCAAAAGCTGCTCAAAAAGGTAAATTTTATTGAATAAATATTGTCAATAGAATGTACCACCCTCAGAGCCCCTCTCCCCAACAATTAATTTTATGTCCAGTTATCTACAATCCAACTGATTAGCAACTCCTGCCTGATACAACCAACAAAAAATAGCTTAAATCATATTTGTACACACATGACTCATATTTCCACTCTTTCCATCCCTTTTAAAAAATCAATATTTGGGCATCACCTAGTTAAATTCTAGATAAATACAATCTAAATCCAAGTCAGTAAGAATAATGTTGACCAAGACAAATATAAGACAGTGTTCTGAGCCAAACCACAAGAAATGCACCTCCAGGTGGACGTAATCCATTAATCAACATGTTTCAGGTAATACAGTTGTTCACTGTATTTTTAAATTCACCAAACTGTGATCGGGGAGGCATACGAGTCACTAAGAGCTAAAAATCTACTTATTATATGATTACCTTACAAGTTTTATCCAACTCTCTCTGGATACAAATTTCATCACATGTAGTGTGGTATTCAATGAGAATACTTTTTCCAGCATATGTGCTGTGGTATTTCTAGTATTTTCATAGAAATAGTAACCTAGAATCCTTCTTGGAGAAAAAAAAAAATGCAGCACATTGGTCTGAGTCTGATGAGGGGCAAGGACTTTCAAATGAAGAAAGGTTAACCCCTAGTTTCTAAAGAGGTGCTCACATGGGGGACAGGGGGGACTCATTCTGAAGTAAGATGGAGTCAAGGAATCTAATTATGGTCTTAGAACAGAAGTTGAATTTGTCAGGAAAAGATGACTTTTCCATGATTTTGTATAACAGCAGTGAATCAGGTACTGGAACATGTTCCAATATGCCTTATAGTAAAAGATGCAAAAAAAACTAAGAGAGTAAAGTTCAATTTAAAAAACTAATTCTGGAAGTACTGAACTAGCACCCTAGCCCCCTTTCTAGTAGCCTAAGAAGGACCGTAACAGTGCTGGTGATGGGGCTTTCTTCTACCTCAATATGACAACAGACCATGTTAATGAAGAAAGGAGGATCCAAAGCCTCAGGAGATCTTTCATACCCAACAAGAAGAGCCACTGGGTATCCTAGGACATAGGGTTGCCAGAGCAAATACAGAGCACTCAGTTAAATCTGAATTTCAGATAATAAGTAATTATTAGTATGTTCTGTGCAATTCATTGTTCATCTGAAATTCAAATTTAACCGGGCATCCTGTATTTTTTTACTTACTAAATTTGGAGACCCTACTCAGGAAGTTTTGAGAGAAAGGGAGGCCTCAAATAGCAGAGTTCTTATTATTCTTACAAATAAAAAATTATCAATATTTTCATTACCTTGCATATTTCCAACATATATGCTAACTGTAATCATGCAGTTTGATTTATTCTGGAAAAGCAAGGTTCCCCCCACCCCCAATTGATATAATATTCTTAAATGCTTCTGAAATTCCCTTTTATTATGTTGAATTACTTATTCCCTCATCAATATCTTATTATAAGCACCACTGCCAGAACTTAAATCCATTGAGTTCTCACTGACATCAAATTCAAACTCCTTTAAAATATATGGTACATAAAGGAAGAAAATACTGGCTTAAATGACCAAATATGTAAGGGAAGACAGGAAGAAGGAAAAACATCTGGTAATTAAAAAAAAAAGAAAACAATAAGTGTTTAAATCTGATCATTATAGTGTTTAGTTTCACTTGTGAGCAAATGAAAATTGAGTAAACTCCCTACATTTGCATATTTAGCTCAATCTAAAGACTCTCATGGCTTCTTTCTAATTCTCACAGAGACTCATTCCCTTGTAGGATTCCTCAGGCTTTAAGATGAATGTACCTGTTTATCTTGTCACTTGGACAATTTCAATTGAAAGGCCTTTTAACTGATGTCAGTAAGAAAACTACTGCTATTTGTAAAAAGAATTTGAGTGAGGCAGTTTGAAAGTTAGAGATATGTTTGTCCTGCCCACGCTTGCTCCAAAAGGAAAACAGTACCTTCCACTTTAAAAAAAGAAACAGTTAAACATGCTCAAAGATTCATAATGCAAATTGGTATGATGAGCACTCAAGTAAGTGTGTGTGTGCATGTGTGTGTGTGTATGTGTGTGTGTAGTGTAGGTCAAGGCATTAGACTCCTAGACGTAGCTAGAAATTCACAAAAAAATCTCACTAAATGTCCCCAAGGCAGAAGTGATAGACTCCTTTTTAAACCTCCATGCAGAGGCTCCTTAAGCCTTAAGTATAAGGAGGGAATAAAATGGCTGGATAGGGTCTCTTAAACTCCAGCCAGACAATTAATTTCCAGCCCTCACACCATAGATTTGACCTCAGAATGCTTGTCCTGTGTTGTGCTCCTGGCAAGACAAGCCCATCTGAGGTTTCAAAGAGCATCTGATAAGAGTAAGGCCAGCTGGTTTGCCAGCTACTGCTCCCCCTGGGAAATGGAGGGAGATTTCCTGGCTACCCTGAACTACTACCATTTATGGTTATGAGTATATATAGGAAAGAGTCTCCAAGACCCCCAGCTTGTCTCTTGGCAAAGCTGTCCACAATGCAGCAGTCCAGGTTTGGTTCTTTTTAGAGAGCACAGGGAATGTCAACACAGTTGGAGGTCAGCCGACTCTGGCCTATGAAATTAGAGGTGCCCACATGCTGAGGGTCATATTCACAGGGGCAGAAACATGCCGTGAATTCAGGGCTTTGGAGCAGAAGGTAGCTATGCTGTGAATCCTGTTCACTAGATATTTTTAGGTTAATTCAACCATAGTTCTAAGGTCCCAATCCTAGGATCACAATGCTGAAAGGGTTGTTGAGACCTCCAGCTGCCTGATCACTTTACTTTTCAGAACTATTCTTTCCTTCACTGTAAAATAAAGAGGAAGGGGTTGATTAGGTGATCTCTAATGACCTTCCACCACCTTCTTAGCAAGGTGATGCATTTGGTAGCAGAAATCCAACTATACAGGGGCTAAACCACAGACAGATGTTTATTTTTCTTCACATAATGATAGATATGAAAGTTAGGTAGTAGAGGCTGATATAGAGGCTCCCCAGTGCCAAGAGTGAGCAGTATTCCAGTATTTCTGCTCAGTGAATGTCTTCTGATTTCACGCTTTTCACCTCCAATGATTGCATCTAGTCAGGAAGAAGGGCAAGAGACAGGTTCCTGCTGAGCGTTAGTCCCTTGTTAAGAGTTTACCTAAAAGCCCCACCTAAAACTGATATCTAACCAGCCATAAGTATGTAATAGATCCATCCCTAGCTGCAAGAGAGGTTGGAAAATATACATTTCTAATTAGGCACATTGCAACCCACATAAGCAGTGCATTCTCTTAGTAAGAAGGGAAAATAGATCCAAGCAGAATATGCTATAATCTCTAAGATTTTATATTTCTTGTCATTTTCCTGCATGTATGCAATGCATCTTTTAAATCATTGAGAATAGAAAAAAAAAAGGATTAAAATAAAATTTGTGAATATATTGTCCCTGCAGCTTAGACATCGGTTATCCTGATTAGGAAGTATGGTTCTGGAATACTGAACTCCTGACCCTCCTAAAAGTTGTTCCAGGAAGTAAGTCATTGACACAATTTGTCACTTGCTAGACCGAATTTTTCTTACTCTTTCTTCTTTCCTTTCTATGATTATTCTCTCATCCTCTTTCCTTTCTTATCTCAGAGTTATGCTTGCCAGATAAACCTTTTGGGGGGAATTAAGAAAAATAACTTGCTCATTTGGAACACCTAATTGGCCCTGTCTTCTGTTTAAGACATCCTTTTTTTAATCTGCATTCACCTTTCCAAGACTGGAGAGCTTACATTCCTCAAAGTTATAATTTATAATTTCATTGTTTAATAGTGAAGCCTTTCCTCTATTCCATTATTTCAGGGAGATTTCCTTCCTGTGTTCCTCACTGCTGTGGCAGATTAAATCGTTATTCACAACTCTTCATGTCCTTCCTGTATTAGAAGTACTTACACGTGTCCTTTGCCATGTGGTCCTACCCTCTAGATTGTGCAGAGTATATCTCCCTCCCCACTGATAGAGCTTAGTCACATGTTTGGCTTTTACCAATGGGATGCAGGTGAAAGTGATAGTGTTCCATTTCTAAGGTAAGTCCTAAAGAGGCCTCATGTTTCCACCTGCCCTCTTGTATGCCAGCCATTCACCCAAAGTATTTCCATGGAAATACTTCCTCCATAGCCATTCACCCAAAGAGGATGAAGAGACAAATGGAAATGACTGGAAGTCAACCTAAAGTCTAAAACAAAATCCAGCTGACTTCTCCCTGAAACACAGCTGCTCCAGCTGACCCACAGAATTTTAATATAAGGTTTGTTTTAGTAAACTATTGGTATTTTAGAATTTTCTATTACACAGCAATATTATGGAAATAACTGACTAATTCAGTTGGCCCATGGCTGGAATTAGTGGTAAAAACTGGGAGGTGCCTGAGTGATAAATGGCCTTTAAACTCTGGTAATTCCAAAGGAATTCTCAACATAGCTCTGACATCTAGGTTTTATTCTAGAAGGAACCACAGAGGACAACAGGGGCAAAGGAGAGGTCTTCAAAACCTCAATCAACCACAGAACAAGAAGCACTGCCCAGATTTTGTTCACTCCACTAATTTGACTGAAGGAACTTCCCAGATCCATGCATCTGGTTCCCCTATTACATAAGACCCTACTCAGCTAGCGAAATTTAAGCATACAAATATGGTGATACTTCTCAGAAACCGTGTGAAGACCTTCAAAGAAAGGGGCTAGGAAGGTCTGAGGCATTATAATAATGAATAATTCACCACACTACTCAGCTTCCAGAAAAGGGCAATTGAGGACTCAGGAAGAAATTAGAGTTGCTCTCTTTTTTATACTTGACAAGTACACCTTGGAACAAACACAAGAATCTCCTCTATTAGCCCAGGTCCTAGATATACTTATGGGCACATAACAAAAACACTACCTCAGCCCCTGCATCCTTGTCACTTATGACAGGAGCCCCCAGGGAAATGGATACACCACCAGTTCCAATGGCAACCTGCAGGTCCCAAACAGTAGGTTACTGGCAGAAGCCTGGAGAGAGTAGGGGGAGAGCATTTTCCTCAGGAAGCCCAAATTGGCTGCCTACATACAATAAGGGGATCATGAGGGACCCCTCAGTTCCCTGTCACTCCACTCTCCCTATCTGAAGTAAAATAAACTAGACAGCAGCTGCATCTGGTCACCATCAGAGGGGCAGCAGCTACAGCTGGCTTCTCTCCCACAGGACTTTGCAGTTATATGGTGCCCACTCTGGCATCTAGACAGCTGGCAGAATCCTTCTTAGAATTCTATTTTCTGTGCTCTGAACACTTGGTCTTATTTATAATCATCCAGTGACTAGTGGAAGCTACAGCCAGGAAGAATAAGTGGTTCAGTAAACCCTCCACATGAGCTCCCCTCAGATGAAAATGTGGTTTGCGTGGATGACGGGATGACTTACTGTGAAGTGAAGGTAGCTGGAGAGCCTACTGAGAAACTACCCCGTACTTTTTTTTTTTTAACATGCGAGGAAAAACAAACAAACATGGAAGAATTTTTTTTTTTCCTACTAAAGAAGAGTCATCTTCTTTTGTTCCTAAGATCCGAACTATTCTTACCTATAGGGGACAGCTAAGCAGTAGCCAGCCTTGTGTTTCTAGACAAAAGAGAAGTTGCTAAGTAAACCTGAGTCACTCAGACGATAAATAAGCTTCTTTGTTCTGACAGTTCAGGACCAGAGTTCACAAACCCAAAGCCTTTGTGGAGGAGGCAGACCATGGAAATAACCCATGCTGACCTTGTGGGATAATTTCTAGCTGACCTCTGGCTTCCTGGGAGACAGGAAGAGGTGATACAGACTGGGCAAGCTGGAGAGTTCATGTCCTGCCTAAAGCGGGGTGACGCCACTCAACTGCAGCTGGCGGCGGCTCTTTGCAAACACAGACCTCGTTCCTGGAACAAGGAGCAGCAGCAGCCATACACTTAGAGCACGGCTCTCCTCCTCTCCTGCTTGGGACGAAGGAAGCCTCCCAGGATTCTTCTGTGATAGAAGCAATGCACAGAACATCTCTGCTAAAACAGTGATGTTGGACGTTCCTACACGTTTGAGGCATCTGAGGACCTAACTAGAAACTAATCATCACATCCAATAAATTATAGTGGCTTGCACTAGAATACTGGGGAACACTATTACCAGTGAATTTTCAACAATGGGAATTACTGTTCTAGGATATATAAATGGTTTAAGTTTTGAGTTGAGTCTATCAAGGAGAATTATGAAAATAGGAAATTGAGGAATGGGTATAGAAAAAGGAGATAAAATAGGTGGCAGAAGAAGAATAAACTGTTTTGCAGGAATACCACAGGAAAAGTAAGGGAAGATGGAGAAGGCAAATCTGTGTGTCAGAGCTGTACTCTGATGGTGTGTAAAGGAGGGAGAGAGCTGAGGAGTGGGTATAGAAAAAGGAGATAAAATAGGTGGCAGAAGAAGAATAAACTGTTTTGCAGGAATACCATAGGAAAAGTAAGGGAAGATGGAGAAGGCAAATGTGTGTGTCAGAGCTGTACTCTGATGGTGTGTAAAGGAGGGAGAGAGCTGAGGAGTGTGTAAGAAGTATGGATGAGTAGATGCTTACTAAGAGGAGCAACACAGGAGTCAAGAGCCCCAATCACACAATCAGGCGGCCCTTGAATATTTGGTTGGAGAATCAGATGAAGGGGGAAAGTCTTGCTTAATATATTAAAAAATGAATATGTGAATTAAATAAATATGTGAATTAAATCTAGGTGAAGTAATCCAGAAATATATGCATAATACAAGGGATCACAAATGGAAGAGCACTTACACATCATTCATAATTTAAGATTTTTTAATGTCATTAATTTGACTTTTATTTAGTGAACTATCTTCACTGATTTTTTTTGGATCAGTAGCTGTGGCAAACCACAGAATCCAAACTATATAGTTTTATTAGAAGATAATTTATTTGAAGGATATTGGGTAGTTCACAAAATTATCAAGAATGCCACAGAGATAAGTTCAGAAAAAGAACAGGGAGTAAGGGGAAGTAAAATGCAGCCAAGATCCTACCATAGCAACAGTACTCCTGGATACCACTGCCCATGAACACTCATTACTGGAACATAAAGCTCATGACCACAGCAGTCTCTACTCATAACATCTGGGCATATCTTCATTTCCCTTTCAGTCCCTCAAGATTCAAAGGTTTGGAAGCAGCATCCAATTGGCCAAGTTTAGGTGCATTTTAGGGTGACCTGCATCTTAGGTGCCCCTCCACCTGTGGCTTTCATAATAGGAGCCAGAATTCTCATAAGATTCCCCCCAGTATAGGAAGGTTGTTCCAAAATGAGCACACACAAAAATGACAAATGCCTTTTACATTTATAAAAGCATACTTAGATAATATAATTTCTAATTTTTTCTCTCAAGAAGAATTTTCTTATAAAAGCCTATTTTATCAGTCATAAATTCGTATATTATGAAGACTTTCTATTACCTAAGCCACATGACAAGGGAAAGATTACCATATAATTGTGTGAACCCAGGTGAAATTGTAAAAATGTAATAAAGCTGTTGTGTACCCAGTAACCACTCTTTCTGTCCAGCTAGTCAATATTAGTGTTAATGAGTCTAAATTATTGAGCACCACTGTGGCAATGAAAACTAGAGGAGGGAAGGAGAAGCTGAAAGAGAGATAGAGACAAAGAGATTGAGAGAAACAGATACATAAAAGATCTTATCTCTATCCAAAGGAACAAATAGAATGAAATGACATAATAACATTCATAATACTTATGCCTGAAACTGACTACGTAAATCGTGGGTTGTGTAGACTGTACATTAATCAGAGTCACTACTGGCATTTCAGTGAGGAATAAATCTGGAAAGGTGAATTTTGATCCAGCTCAGAACAAAGAAAACCAATTCGGCAATTCATTCTTATCAAGTTAGTAATTTATTCATTCACTACTTCAACAGATATATACACAAGCACCTACTATGAACAGAGAATCAAACAATTGAAAAAAGAGCATTGATGAGCAGAACCAACTTAAGTAAAAAGAAAATTTAGGGACAAAAATATATTATAAAATAATATTTTAAATTGGTCTCATACTTCAGAGAAATTCAAGAAGCAGCAGTGAATGGGCTAACTAATTCTAAAGTTCTTAGGGAAATTTAAGGGACAGTGAAAACGATCTTGAAAGAAAAGGAAAAGGTTGGAGTACTTCCCAATTTAAAAATATACTACAAAGCTATAGTAATCAACAGAGTATGGTACTGGCCTAGGATAGACATACAGACCAATGGAATAAAATTGAGAGCCCGGAAACAACCCCATATATTCATGGTCAATTCATTTTCAACAAGGATACCAAGACAGTTGAATGGGGAAAGAACAGTCCTGACAATAAATAGAAGCTAGAAAAACTAGATGTCCACAAGCAAATAATGAAGCTGAGCTTATACCTGACATCATATATCAACATTAACTCAAAATGAATCAAAGACCTACATTTAAGAGCTAAAACTATAAAACTCTTAGAGGAAAACAGGTGTAAATATACATGACCTTGGATTAGACCAGTTTTTTAGATATGACATCAAAAGCACAAGCAACCGAAAATAAAATAGATGAATTGGACTTCTTCAAAATTTAAAACTTTTGTGCATCTAAGGACACTATAAAGACAGTGAAAAGACAACCCACAGAATGTCAAAACATATATTAGATAAGTGTCAAGTACCCAGAATATATAAAGAACATTTACAACTCAATGACAAAAGACAACTAACCCAATTAGAAATGGGCAAAAGATGTAAATAGACATTTCTCCAAAGAAGATACACAAATGACTACTAAGCAAATAAAAAGATATTCAATATCATCAGTCATTAGGTAAATGCAAATCAAAACCACAATGAAATACCACATCAGACCCACTAAGATGGCTAGAACTAAAACAAACAAACAAACAAAAACAGAAGACAAGTAGTGAGGGGGATGTAGAGAATTGTATCACTCACACATTGCTGGTGGGAATGTAAAATGGTACAGCCACTGTGGAAAATAGTTTGGCAGTTCATCAAAAAGTGAACATATAGAGCTATCATATGACTCAGCAATTCCACTCCTAAATATATACCCAAGAGAAATGAAAATATTTATATGTTCACACAAAAATTTGTACAAATGTTCATAGTAGCTTTATTCACAATAGCTCAAAATTGTAAACCCAAATGTCTACCAAGTGATGAAAGGATAAACAAAATGTGGCATATCCATGCAATGGAATATTTTTCAGCCATAAAAAGGAATAAAGTGCTGTTACATGCTACAACCTGGATGAACTTTGAAAATATTATTTTAAGTGGAAGAAACTATACAGTATCTGACACAAAAGGACACATATTACATAGTTCTATTTAGGTGAAATGCTTGAATTAAGTAAATCCACAGAGACAGAAAGCAGATTCTTGGTTTCCAGGGGCTGAGGGAAGTGGGTATTGGCACCGACTGCTAATAGGTAGAGGGTTTCTTTCGGGTAATGGAAATGTTCTAGAATTAGATAATGTGATGATTGCATAATATAATGAATAGACCAGAAAAAGCCTGTGAATTTTAAAATGGTGATTTTTATATTATGTGAACTATATCTCAATTTAAAAGAAGGGAGACAGAGGCAATTGTAGCCTCTGAATAAAAAAGCAAGAATACGGTGCTATGAAAGCAGTACTCAGAAAGTAAGAAACTTCTTAGAAGTTAAAAACACTATTAATGAAAGAAAAGTAAAAATTCAATGAATTGGAAAATTAATAAACAGGACCCAGCTTAAGACTGATTTATTGACACAAAGATAAAGTTTAAAAAATGACACATTTTTCCACACAAAAATATGGAAGTATACTTAAGAGATATGAAAAGCAGTTCAAAAGAGCACCATTGATCAAATACACCGCTTTTCAAACTGCAGGTTGAGCCCTTCAATGGGTCATTCTATAAAATTAGTGCTCTATGAGTAGCATTTTTGAAAAATGAAATGGGATATATCAGACAGATAGATTACAATGGTATAGCTAGATATATAGTAATATATACATGCATATTGAATAGCATGTACATGTATGTAGTTCTTATTTTAGACTGTGGTAAAAAGTTTTATTGTCAATGATGATCTAATAAAATATCAGTCATGTAGAAACACTGACAATGTAGGAGGCAGCACAAGAAACAACAGATAATTTCCTCACATTGAAGAAAGGCACAAAATCTATTAGATCGAAGGGCCAAACACATGAAGAACAAATAAAAACACTCACATCTGAAACTGCATAATTTTAGAGATAGTTTTATATATTCAACAACTTAGAGGGCAGAGAATAATGCATTGTTATCCTTAACCTCCTCAAGGAAAAAAGAATCTAAACCAAATTGTTATGCCTAAAAAAATATCAAATACAAGAGAAGAATGAAGGCACTTGGTGACAGACAAGAACTTTGAAAGTTTACAGCCCACACACTCTTTATGAATAAAAGAAATACTCAAGAAGGTACTCCAACAAAATGAAAAAAAAAAAAACCAAGGAGCCGAGAAAGAGAATGACCTAGGATATATATTCAAGTATGACCCAGAAGAAGGGAAGAAAGCTTAAAAAGGAATCCACTAAAATGAGATGCTGAGAAAATTCTCCTGTTACAGAGTTTAAATGACACTGGGTAGAAATTCATTCTCTAAGTTAAATACACTTCTTAGTTATACAGTGAATGATATGTATACAATTATAAAGCAGTATTATGAACTATGTGGATGAGTTTCAACTTTTAGATATCAACTGATGAAGTATGAAAGGTGTATGGGCATAACACTGATCAATACTAAGTTTCTTAATGTAAATATGATAACAAATGATAAAAAATGACTTACAGATAGGAGAAGAATGATGGAAACAAGGGTGATTGCTCTGATTCTCTCATTTTAATATCAGGAAATAACAGAAACTATCTAAAGTCAATAAATCAAGAATTAGAAGTTACAGTCATAAAGGCAACAACTAGATAAACTAAAAATAATAAGATGACCCAAAAAGTATAGTATAACTATTTTAGAAACATTCCCTCATGCATCCACTCCTTTGATAGACCATTCAAGGAGGAACAGGGCTTGTGTGATTCTCATGCTGCCCTCCGAAGGAGTATGTGGTAGATTAAGTGCATTGATGGCCCCAATTAACAGTGCAAGTCTTTGTGTCCTGTAAATGCGAGTCCTCTCCTGTTTTGACTCTGGACTTAGACAAGCTTTTGGTCACTAATTTCTTTGCAGAGTTGATGCAAGCGGAGAAGCACAGGCTCCAGACGTGCAGGCTCAGCGGCCATGGCTCACAGGCCCAGCCGCTCTGCGGCACGTGGGATCCTCCTGGACCGGGGCACGAACACGTGTCCCCTGCATCTGCAGGTGGACTCTCAACCACTGCGCCACCAGGGAAGCCCTCCTCTTGCTATTCTTTGTCATGAGAACATGTTCTGGCTAGCCTGCTTCAGCTGGCTAAAATATATACCGCCAATTCCAGCCTACCACCTCAGGGTTTTCTTGCTTTCTCTTTTTTCCATTTGTATAAATCCCTTCTCTGCAGTGAATGCTGTAGGTAATGAATCTCTGGACCATACAAACACCTCTGCAGCCCCCAAGAACCATCATCACCTCTGGTCCCAGCACTGCTGCCTCCTTGGCCCCTTGCCCTGCCACTATCTCCCTGGGTATGACTGCTCCCCTTCAGCCCCCATAGCCTACCTGCCACCTCGTCACCTCCGCAGGCCACACAGCTGCCTCCTAGGGCAGAGAAAGGAATCAAAGGGGAAAAAAATAATAAGAGAACCCTCAATAAACTTTTGATTTGAAAAAATTTATTTGGTAAAGTTCTAACTTAGGAGAGACTCTCATTTCACCTCCCACTGATTAGAAGAAACAGAAGAGAGGAAGTATTTCTCAAATCTTAAAATGAAACTCTACTTTGGATGCCCTATTATTGGTGATACTCTTCCACAGGGATTGTGTCTTCTCCATGATATGTATAAAAACTGAATTCTGGTACTAATATGAAATATTCAGCAGTGATACCATGAAGCAAAACTATTTGTTTAATGTCTACCATATTTCAAGGATACAGAAATCCTTTAGGTCAATAAAATACCACTTTACAACCATCAGATATGCAAATCTTAAAATTATTGACAATGTCAAGTATTGGCACAACTATTGAGAAAAAGCACCTCTTATACCATGCTGGCAGGGAGTAAACTGGTACATTCTGGAGGACATTTAAAAAATATCTACTACATTTGAAAATGAACTTGCTCTTTGTACTTTTACCTTGAGAAATATTTCCTAGAGAAACTTTACAGACATTCACAAGGAGACATGACAAACAAGTTTATTACAGCCTCATTAGAGACAGAGAACTGTTGGGAATGACCCAAATGTCTATCAGCAGATGGTCATTGTACCTGAACTTTTTTATAATTAAAAACTATGTAAAATAAACATGGTTAAAAATTGATGATGTTATGTAATAAATATTTATAATATATTTCCCATAAAACTTTCTCTCTCTCTCTCTCTCTCTCTCACACACACACACACACACACACACACCCTTCAAGGAGGTTCAGACTCGTTGGGATAATAGAATTTCTGAGAAAGGATGCCTGTAAATGAGATTCTTTGTGAAGCACACACAGTGCTGCACATAACAGAGGAGAGAGTCTCTACTCTTACAAGATTAACAGCATATTGGGAGAGGCAGATACTAAGTAAATAAACATAAATACATAATTAGCACCTGTGGTAAGTGCCATGAATTATAAATGGCATTTACTGGAGACAGGGAGGCTAAGGGAGTGGTATAAGCAACAATGTCTTCTCTGAGATGAAATATTTAAGCTGAGGCCTAAAGGATGAGTAAGAACCAAGAGAAAAGTGGGAAAAAGCTTCTTCCAGGCACAGGGAACATCATGTGTAAAATCCCTGATATTGTGAACAGATTCCCAAGTTCAAGGTATTGAAGGGATGGCTGTATTGCTGAGCAGAGTGAGTAAGAAAGTACAAGTCTTAAGACACATGGCAGACGCTAGGATCAGGAATTTGGATCTTATCCTAGGAGTGACGGAAAGCCACTGAAGTAGTTTAGGAAAATGTGTTATGATCTGATTTATATATTTAGAAGATTATGTGGACTGCTAGGTAGAGAACTGACTGGATAGGGAAAATAACTGCAAGATAACAGTTTCAAATCACCATACTCATACAAGTACTGTATGTAATTGCTTACAAATCATCTTAGGCTTATGACTCATCTCTGGATGCATGGTACTGTAGGGGACAGAAAAATCCTTTCCTCTGACCTGTTATGTTCAGCAACTGGGGCCTTGCAAAATTAAGCTGACAAAGATATTAAAAGCAGAAAAAGCATTTTTTTTTTCATTTTAGTACTTTTAGGTAGCATGGGGGAGTGGCTTCATAGAAATGAAGTTAAAATCCCCCCAAAGGAGTTAGGCCTGAAAGCTTATGTATCATCTTAACAAAGAATGATAAATTGTGGAGATTTATCTCCATGAGACAAAGGAAAGGAGATTGGGCTTCTAGGGTTTGTAAATTGTGGGAAGGTAAATATATGGGGGAAACTAATGGAAGATAGGGTTATTTTAGTAAGTTTGTTTATGCAGATTTAAGCTGGTGTCATGTCCAATGATGAGTCCTCTTCTCTTCAGGGTACAGGAGAGGCGAGAGAGTCACATTCACAAAGGGAAATTTATGCCCTGCTTTTAACAGAAAGGGGGTAGGTGTGCCTGTTGTTTCTCAATTGCTTTCAGCACAAAATAATCCTTATGCCAAAGTGGCATGTTTTGGGGTGGTATATTCTCTTCGCCTTCAGTACACTGGTAAGAGTATGTATGGACTTTTGAGACAAAGAGCAATGAATTCAATTTTCAGTTCCATCACATACTAGCTCTGCAATCCTGGGCAACGGTCATAACAGACAACAACATTTACTGATTTCTTATTATACACCAGACACTAGGATAATAAGTTTTATATTCATTACCTCATTGAATCCTCAGAACAACCCTATGGACTTAAGTAGTATATTATATCCATTCCAGTATATATAAGAAAACTTAGACTACAAGGTTTATTAACTCATTCATGACGCCTAACTACTTGAGTGGTGAACTCAGGTTTTGAACTCAGGCAATCTTGAAGCCCCATGTTCTGCTGAGCTACCTTGGTGTCACAACATCTTCATTTCATAGATAAACTAAGGATAGAGGCCCAATTCATGGGATTAATGCAAGATTAAATGAAATAACCTATTAAGTCCAATATTAGCACAGAATTGCTGTTTTTACATTTATTTTAGAAGAATAATATAACTGCTGTTTAAAAAATGTTTAAAAAATTTCTAAGTGCTTTAGGTATTCATGAATTTCATAGTCCAGTAAGTAAAGAGAAATTGAGAACATTAATGTCATCCACCAATGCATCATTTCCACCTAGCTAAAGTCATAACTTTTCATTGACATCAATGCTCAGAAATCAGTCATCAACAACTGTATCTGGAAAACACAGAGTAGAAATGAAGAACCGGTAATCATTTTGGCCATCTTCAATCTGAGAGCCATAATGTTAGGGCTGGCAGGAACTGGACGAGCGTGGCAGCTGATAAAACTTAGGCTTAGAAAGGTAAATATAGGGTGAGTGAATAGGAATTTTCTTAAATCAGTACTGTGAGTGTTTGAAAATAGATTCACAGACATACACAAATATCACAAATTGATTTTCTGATGAAGTAGAGGCGGTAGAGTCAACCTTTCCCAGCCAAAATACTGGCAGAGCAAATTGTGGTAACCATCCCCACAGTCTTTCTACTTGATATCTCTACAGTAGGGATAGCAACCAGGATGTGCCACTTCTAAAAAGATGCCACCTACTCTCATATGCACGTAATAGTTTATAAATGGTGGAACTCTTCAGAAAACATGTTGCAGCTTAATAATAATGAAGTAATACGTATCATTTTCATGAGCATGAAAGCATATTACATTATGACTATATCTTGCTATACTATATTCTTTCCACACAACAGAAATTAGAAGTCAAATAATAAATCTATCAGTCAAGTACTGACTCTAACTGCAGCCCTCCTTCCTGGACCATCCATTTCCCAATTGCCAATCTTGGGTCTCGCAGCAGAAAGACAATTTAGATAAACCTATTTTCTATTCTGCATTTTCACAAATGCCTTAGTTCTACGTTTTACTGCATTTGTGAAAAGACAAGTATGTGAGAAGAAAAACTGACCCTAATTAGCAAAACGCTTGGTAGGATAGATTTTAAAGTGATGTGGAGATAAGTTCTCCTGAGGCTTAGGTGGGAAAGGTAATATTCCCAAACCCACCCTTCCTTGCTTCAAGCCAGAGGAGGGGAAGTAATCAAAAGAGAGAGAAAGAGAATGTGTCTGGGGGGACCTTTCTCCTTCATTTGCCTTAATTCTACATTATTGCATTGCTTAGAAAGAAAAGAGTCAAGATGAAAGATGAACCTTAATAGAAAAAGAGTAACATAAAAAACTAGGGGAGTGGGGTGGGGAACATAGGCTTTTACACCAGATAGAACTGCCTTCATATCTCATTCTTCCCAGCTGGTGACTTAGTCAAGTTACTTAACCTCTTACACACCCATTACCAAGACTGAAAAATACTATGTACTTCATGGGGGGTTTCTGAGGAGATGATATGTACATAAAACATGCCAGACACCAGACTAAATACTTTACATGTTTTATTTCATTTAATCCTCATGAGAACCCTGTGAGGTAAGTATTATACTATCACCATCCTAATTTTACAGGTGAGAAAACCAAGGCTTAGAGAGTTAAAGTAGCTTGTTCCAGGTTATAGAGATACTAAGTTTTCCCGCCAAGATCAGGCTATTAGATTCCTAAGCCCAGACTCCGAACCACTACTTTAACTATGTTCCTTCTCTTTGGGGGTAATGGGTTGCCCTTTCCAAGGGGCTCTTTCCTGCTCATTGAAGTTGTGTCCTCCTCTGTTATTCCAATAACCACATTCCGTGCATTTCCTTCAGAGCACTCATCCTAATGTGCAATTATACATTCACTCATGCACTTACTTGTTTGCTTCCCTCCATTGGACTGTAATCCTCCCTAAGGTAGGCTCAGATCTGTTTTTTTGCTAACATACATGCTGCAGCTCATAAGGTGTTTGACGCATAGTAAGTGCTCAGCAAATAAGTCAAAAGAGATGGAAAAATAAATGCAGGAGTAAGTGAATAAAGGTCAGAGGAACTATAAGTTCCCTGAGAACAAGGACTGTGACTATGCATCCCATCTTCCCCAGCATCTGGCACAACGCCTGATACGACGGGAACTCAATGTTGAATGAATGAATGAATATGACTGGTTATATATAAACAGATTTGTATTCCTGATTTTAAGTCATTAAATTCATCCTCTCATTTACTCAGCAGTTAGCAAGAAAAATATGAATTGTGACCTCACAGAATTCCCTTCTAAAAGGAAGAAAGACATTAAACCAATTTAGAAATAAATTTAAGCATTTCTAGCTTTTACCATAAAGTTTTTTGGGTCTTACATTTTAGTTGTATGTTTTTGAACCCATCCTCTCTTCTTTTCCAGTTAAGTTCATTCCTAGGCTCTTTTAAAGCTATGATCTTTCTTTTCTCCGTGATTTCCTGCATCTAGACATGGGGCCTCAAGGTAAGGTCACTAGTCCCACCCAAGACCTACTGAATTGGGAACTTAGAAAAGAGGCCAGCCACCCATGTTTGAAGAAACCCTCAGCTACAGCCCTGGTTATCATGCATCTGCATCACCTGAAGAGCGTGTTAACACACAGATTCATGGGCTCCATCCTCAGAGTTTCTGATTCAAGGAGGTCTGGGGAGGAGCCTGAGAATTTGCACTTCTAACAAGTTCCCGGGGATGTTAATGCTGTGGGCCCAGGAACCGTACTTTGAGAAGCATCAGCCTAGAGGCTAGACAAAAGCCTAGAGTTCTAACACCTGGCCACATATTTGAGCCGCCTGGGGATCCAATGCCCAGGCTGTACTGCAAAACAATTAAATCAGAATGTCTGGGTGTGGATCCAGAGTTTGTAAAGTTCTCCAGGTGATTCCCATGTATAGCCCAAGTTTGAGAATCACTCTAGATCAATGCTTCTCAAACTTAATGTGCACACTATGACCTAAAGTCTGAGACAGGTCCTTTGCTCATAAAATGTGGTCTGCAGAGCAGCAATTTGAACATCTCCTGAGACTTATAAGAGATTTAGATCTCTGGCCCTACTTCAAACCTCTACTTTGCATCTTAACAAGATCCTGAGATGATTCTTAAGCACATTAGAGTTTAGATGTATATCCATGTACAGACAAGTGCATTCTTTCTCCAAGTCTTCCTATCCCTGTTCAATTATTATCCACAATTTGCCCTAGATTGTACAGCAAACTATTCTCCTTTCCATCCACTCAGGGTCTTCAAAAATCCTGAACAATCTGCAGTCCCTTTGTGGTTATATCACAGAGTGCTGTGATTTTCATAATTTTAGAGAAGCAGGGCATCCCAGGGAATGAGGTAGTGGGTGGATGCACCCATAGGGGAGGCAGCTGTTTTAAGATGGGTGGTATTCCTTCCTAATTCTACTAATGACTGAAGTACAAGAACCACCAGGCTCTTTATGCTTTTAGAGCAGATGGAGAAAAATTTTAAACTGCCGCTGATGAGTCAGAAATCCAAGTCCTATTCTGGGTTCTGTGACTTTGGAAAGCTTGTTTATCTCAGCTCCAACTAGTCAAGTTATAGAATAACTTTGCCTTAAAAAAAAAGAAGTCATAGAAAGCAGCAGTGCCAACAGTCAACTTCACATTTCCCCTGTTACTCTGGGGGATAAAAATGGCTGAGTTGGCATCAGATCAACCTTCAGCTTTGGAAAAGAGGATGGGATGGAGTCAGGAAATTCTAAGCATTCCCCTTTGGATGAAAAAATATAGAAAACATAGAAAGAATAAAAGAGAGAATAGAGTCTGTGCAGCACCCACGAAAAACACTATAGCTATGTCCTGAAATGCAAACAAAGGAAGAAAGCAATTGAGGATTAATGGGAAAGTCATCACTGGATATCTGAAGCCCCGGTAAAGGAATGATAGTAATAATAACTGACATTTATGTAATACTTCGCTCTTTGTCTTGGTTGGTCTCATAATTTTATGAAGGACCTATTATGTGATTATTTCCATTTTATAGGCAGAGAAACCTGAGGCATAAAAGGTCAATGTCCTAAACGAAATCACATAAATCATAAATGTCAGTACTAGAGGGTAACCATATCTTATGGCTCTAAATTCTATAGGTTTTCTTGGAAATATGATGTGCTTCAAAGAAGCCAAATACTCCCCTTTGTTACTAGGCCTTTGATGATGTTTACTCATAATCTTCCACTAGGGTGGCCTGATGAGTCTCCTAATCTAAGAAAAATCCTACGAGGATCCACAGAGAGAGACAAAAGAGGTGGGTCCAGTTACCAAGTGATCATCCAATTTAGTATTTTCCTAACATCATTAAAAAATAAAAATCACGTGGGTGCCTATTAAACACCTTATTTCACCAGGCATTCTGAAGATTCTGGTTTAAAATATCTTGGACGGGGCCTGGGAAGTTTTTAAGTATGTATACCCATTCTTTCCTTTCATTAGATAAGACTGGGGAGGACTGATCTTCTTAACTCATGAATCTACAATTGGGATTAGAAAAAATGAAAATACATGCCATTTTAATATTTCTAATATCTGCCTTTTTAATCCAAGGTGGATCCAGGCATCCCCTCCCCAGATCTATATCAATCCTATTCTGTTGTTTGTGTTCTAATAAAATGATCTGGCAGTTAAAGGGATGTTTTGATATCATACGATCTGTAAGGGTCCTTGCTCACTGCAGGTCTCAGCTTTCTGCCCTATGCTCACATACAACTTGGATATAAATATGTGAGCCTAAAGTTCTGGTATCATAGTTAAAACAATCTGGCAACACTCTCTAGCATTCAATAACTCTTGCTCTCATGAAAAGAATTTCGCATACAATCTAAATCTTTAACATGGCAATTTAGCTCCTTTTGAAAGGGTTGCAGCTTTCCGATACTGATGTTTACTGCCTCAAATCCTTTTTTTTTTTTTAATAGATCGGGTATAAATTCCAATAGATAAATAACCAAAAAAATTAGGATGGAAAGATTGTATGGAAAACCAGATGGGTAAAGCATAGACATCTATGCTGTTGATCAGTCTGTTCAGTGATGAGGATTTACGGAGCTAGGATGGAACTGATTCAATGTATAGGCATAGAGTGAGAACATATGCAACGTTAAATTGCAACATATGTGGATTATGGAAGTTGTCAGAGAAGGAAGTGGTGAAAACATAACAATTTAGAAATAATATCAAAAAGCTGGGGACAAAATAAATTATGGTAATAAAATCTCCTTAGGTTGGCTCTAGTAAGAAGAGGTAACAAGAATAAAGTGCATAACCATAACGGTAACAAAAACACTAATAGGTAGCATTATTCAGCACTTACTATGTGCCACAAACTATTCTTAGCACTTTACATGAAATACCTCAAATAATCTTGAAGTAAGTACTATTGGTCTCTCTATTTTACAGATAAAGAAACTAAGGCAGAGGTTAACAAATGTGACTAAACAGCTTACAAGGCACTGAGGCAATTGGATTCATAGGCATATAACACGTGATTTCAAATTGTACCTCAAGGCAGTTCAAATCACATACAACATACTTTTGTGCCATGTCCCAGGCCCTCCAGCCTTGATGGTTGCCATTGTTTTAGAGAATCTTTCTTACTGAAAACTGAAGTTTGCATGTGACTGCTAACTTGTGGTTCCCCAACAAGTCCCTTCCGGTATCTTCAGCCTACAACCCTGATGGGGAATTCACTGAAGAATAGGATGGGATGGTGAAAAAGTCACACAAACACACCCAAAATTAAGTAGAAGTGTGATGCCAAATTTCCATCACATTCATAAAATATAAACAACCAGTCTTTACAACTCAAAACCAAGTAACTCCACGTCCTTCATAAATTATAGTGATGGAATTTAATCAAGTGTAATGACCACATAATCCCAGGCATTGTTCACCTACATTTTTTTGAATGTGTTTAAGTCTTGTTGAGGAAGTTTCTTGAGCCCTCGAAGGATCACTGTCCA
Organism: Tursiops truncatus; assembly: GCF_011762595.2. Classification (NCBI taxonomy): domain Eukaryota; kingdom Metazoa; phylum Chordata; class Mammalia; order Artiodactyla; family Delphinidae; genus Tursiops; species Tursiops truncatus. The sequence goes on along the minus strand of NC_047037.1, from coordinate 79,810,729 downwards.
TGTCCTGAATGCTGCTTGAAATTAACACAGGCCTGTTCAGAGGTAGCTCATCCGGGGTCAGAATACAGATCTTGTCTTACACAGGTACTAAGCACCTATGATTTGTAGAGCCTATTTTGCTTTTCTGTTTACCTCCCCCGCCTTGCTTGAAAAGAAGGCAGAGAATTCTGGTAAATAAGGTGCCCTCTTTACTTATTAGAGAATCTCCCTTGCAACTAAAAAGCAATCCCCATGGAAACAGTTCGTAATGGGATTTGAGCTATGATAAGAGATGCACATTTACGTGGAGGAGTAAAGATTGACTGACTGACTTTATGAAGAGAACAAGGTTATTTATCGATTAGATGTTTCATAGCATCTTTCCTCTGAAAGGTTCAACTTGTGCACAGTTGCGGAAAAGTTTGTCTAAGGGATATAATTTATGGGGGGGGGGTGAGGGACGCAGGTGAGAGAAACAGTAAAAAATCGTTAAGAAATATACAACCACCTTAAAGCAAGACCAGGTAGAGGAAAATGCACATGTCAAGGAATATGCTATCAATGGGCTTGGAGAAAAAGCTGAACCCTAGTTTATCATGAAGCAAAAAAGGGATCAAGATGCACACACAAGCATGCACATGTGCACACACACACACAGGATTCTAGAAATGATTAACTGGAAATATTTTAATTAAAATGATAAAAACACCTGGAGTCTTGTAACCTCCAGGAAATACTGCCAGGAGCAGGGCCCAGATCCCCAGAGCTCTGTAAGCCCACATTCTCATTTTCTCCTCCTCCCAGCACAGAGTAATCTCTTTCTAGATGAAAAGGGCATCAGCAGGGGCTGGATCCATTTCTCCCTTCTGCTTCTCTTAGACACTCTGCTCTACTCAAAAATGTTCTCCCGTTGTGAGTCTCTGGCTTTAGGAAACAAAAGCTAAGAGGTGTTTCCAGTCTACATCTAGTTTCCTCTCTCCCACAAAACTCCCTGAGAAAATGGACAGAACATCATTTACCTGTTTGGATGGAAAAGGGCTAAGGAAAGGATAGGGAGCAAGAAGTAAAATTAATAGGTCAAGGGACTTCCCTGGCGGTCCAGTGGTTAAGACTTCGCCTTCCAATGCAGGGGGTGCAGGTTCGATCCCTGGTCAGGAAGCTAAGATCTCACATGCCTCAGGGCCAAAAAACCAAAACATAAAACAGAAGCAATATGTAACAAACTCAGTAAAGACTTAAAAATGGTCCACATCAAAAAATCTTTGAAAAAAATTAATAGGCCAAAATATTATCCATTTATCCAGTGTACCACCATGGCATAAGGTACAATGAAAAACAAAATTTCTGGATAGATAGATGTACAGTCAAAGAGCTAAAGGGCTGAAGCAGGACAAGTAGCTTTAATTGAGGGATTATTTTTTTTCTTTTCAACAATATACCAGAAGACACCTTAGAATAGCCAAAAACTCTTTACATGCAAAGAAAGAATAAATCATCTGTGGCAAAAAATGCCATTCAGCACCTAGAGTATAGTTAAAGTACTGTAATGTCTTTCCTCAATTAATTAATTGACTACAACAATACAAAATAACAAACCATTTTTGAGGGCTGCTTAACTATGCTAGGGAGACTATGGACTTAACTTGACCCTTTGGTTATTATAAACTAGATCTTTCTCATAGATAAAATAAGCAAAATAAACTCAGTCATCAATAGGCCTAGATGCGAAACTGCATATCAAGTTACTTTGTAAGTTGTAAATCATTATAAAATATGTTATTGTTTCCTTCCTTTGCAACTTCCTAATGTGCACCTATTAGGTACCAACCTAAATTTTTGCCCCTACTCTCTGTCCCTGTAGACTTTTCTTACCTACCTGAAATTCCTGTCTGTTTTGTCTACTGTCATCAGGTGAGTTGTTTCTCCTTGATACAAGCCTATTATTGCCATTGCCTCCTTCTGCCCACATGATAGCTCCAACCCTTTGCTGCTGATTGGCTGCTGTTACAGGTAATAGAGGCTGATACAGATGGATTCCAGCAGTTCAGTTCAGCATTCCTTTAAATGGCCATAAATTGGATTGGTGTCATAAATCAAATCTAGAGAAAGTGCCTAAGTCTCAGCTCAGGCAGCTATGTTAATGTCTGTGAAAATAACAAAGAAACATCCTCATTCAGGCCCAACTCTACCACATTAAAAGGCCAAATTGTAAGAAGCTGTCAGTTACTGAGAGGGAAAAGGTAGAAGGGGGAGAAAGATCTTTGTAGGGATTATTAATAACACAGACAAGAAGGATGTATAGATGTGTGCCAGTGAGAATACGCAGGAGGGAGACGAGGGGCCGCTGAAAGAGTGATAAAAGAGAGTGCTGTATATGGAAAAGATAAATGCAAATGAAATATACTGTATGGCAGTGGATTATATCAGCGGTTGATATATGGGATTGAGTATCAAATTGTTGAGCTGGCAGCCATTAATATGATACAGTGGATGTGATATGCTGGGTGACGGCAGTCCTGGTGCAGGGAAAATAAAGAACACACTGCAGTCTTTCAAAACAATGGTTCAAAGAAAAGACAGAAAATTATGGCACTACAAGTTTATAAAACTAAAATCATATGAGATAATTATGGATTCTGATAGGGTTCATTATTCTTTATCTATCAGCTCACCAATTTCATAAGGAAGAAAGGGGCTCGTAACAGAGGACTATCTGTTCTGCTCCACAGGGGGCATCCGGACAGGAGGTTTTCCATTCCATCCAGAGAACAAAGTGACCTCGATGGTTCCTCTGGTGAATGAACTTCGCCTTGACATTTTAGCCAAAAAAGGTTGGCATCACCAGCCTTCCTCGATAGAATTGTTTTGAGCTGGCACTCATCTTCAGAATTCCCAGGAATTTAGTTTACTCCCAGCAATTGTCTGCTACTCTGATTCATGCACTAATTCCCTCATCAGGCCTTTATTGAGAACCTATTAGGTGCCAAGCACAGTATCGAGGTTTCAGGAATTAATGTAAGGAAGGCTTTGAAACAATTACCTATTTTTGTCATCTGTTCCTTAACCTTTACATTTGGATGGTTTGCCCACACCGCATGCCGCAGCTGGTCCTTATAAGAAAAGTCATAGGATACAATGTTTAGTCAGATATCTCCAAACCCAGTGAGTTCCACGTCCACTGCTGGTGCTCAGCCTGCTGGCCCTTGGGTCCCGACTCTGCTCTGGCATTGAGCACCCAGCAGCACCCACTGTTGGCACTGAGGTTTTCACAATTGGTTAGACTCTCTGTTTGGCTTACTGGACCTTAGTTTCCCACTCAGTTTCTGGCTTTGCTCACTGCCGAGTTGTGGCATCTCTTCTGGCTTAAGGCTGGTGCTTTCCACTCCCTCCTGTCCCATCTTCACCACCACCACCACATACAAACCCTGTATCGGCGTTACAGTAGCCACCCAGCCTCCATGCCATCAGAAAATGAGTTTTCTAACACTACCTTAGATTTTTTTTTTCTTTTCGATGAACCCTTGACAATACTTCCCTCCTCTCCTGCGTGCCCCTGTTTCCATCCCTGGGTTTTCCTCCCATTTTGTGCACTCCCTCTGAGCCATCCTACTCACTCTCCCAAGGATCCAATTACCCCCCGCCACTGGCCAATCTCTATGAATCTTCTCCCCCGGTTACCGGCCAATCTCTATGAATCTTCTCCCCCCCCCCACCCCACCCCCGTCACTGGCCAATCCCTATGAATCTTCTATCGCCTCTTCCTCCCCTTGGACTCCACTCCCAATCCCTCTGTTGAACTCTCCACCCAACAAGCCCAACTCCATGCCCCACACATAGTTCAAGTTTAGGAGGGAAAAGCGTACTCTTCTCAATGTGCTTTCTGTCTCTGTTTAGAGCACGATCATTTTCCCAATCACTCAGATTAAAACATCTGAGTCATCTTGAATTCCCACCCCCCCCCTTCTCTCTGACCAGTCTCCCTACCTAGTCAATTAGAAAAGTTCTGCCAGTCCTACCTAAGAAATGACTTTAAAATCTATTCCTCATTCTATAATCTGACAGCCACTGCCTGAGTCTGAGCCCTTTTCACCATGACACTGGCTACTAACTGAACTCCCCACTTCCAATTTTTCCCATTCCAATCGATTCCATCCTGGTCACTGCTAACTGGATATCATTCTAAAACATATATCTCAGGATACCCCTTCCTTGCTTTAAAATTTCCCATTTATTGCACTATAAAGAATAATATTTGATAGACACAGATATGAATGTTTACTTGTTCAAAACGGAAAAATCATGTTGCTTAGCAGGCATTCTATGGGGCTCTCTCGTACTTTCTAACTTTATCTCAAATGCCTACCCAACACATCACATATTGCTCTCACCAGCATGGAATATTTGCCAGTCTTAAACACATTTTACGGTGTCCACCAGGTCAGTGAAGGCAGCTCACAAAATGGACGGACTTCCCAAAGGTATTCCAGAACAAATCTAGTATTCTTCGTATCTGCAACTCCACTCGTGGCCCCCATAAGATCCTGAAATTTCCCTAGCATCTGCAGAAGGAGGCACATGCTTCTGCTATGATCCTTTGGCATTCTTTGACCAGCTGACAAGCTCAGAGTTATCAATAGGAACACCCTTCATACCAGTTTGGAAACTGATCAGATTGCCAAGTTTCATATTTCAATAGTCCCCAAACACAAGTCTACCTAGGAATCATTGCAACTTTCTAAAATACAGATTCCATGCCACACTCCTAGAAATTATAATTTGGAGATCTGGAGTGGGGTCCAAGCATCTGTATTTTAAACAAGATCCCCCAGATGATTCTGAGGCTCAGCCATGTGTGGAAATCAATGGTTTAAATTAGCTGGATGGCTGATAGAACCAGGATGAGTAACAGGACCAGCTTAATCAGCTGGCTTTCCCATTGGAACAGAGCAATTCAGAACAACAAAAAGTTGGCTGGGGATAAGATTAGTGGTGATGAGGGGAAGAAGAAAATGGAAGCCACCAAAATTCTTTTCAAGTCCCAGAGGTGATAACACTTTTTTTTTGAGGCTGATAAATAAAACATGGCCTCTCCCATCTGGCTTTACGATATGGAAACATTGTTAATGAGCCATTTGTAAAAGTGCCACAGAGTTGTTAAAGGACCGTGACTATGGTTCTTCTGTTCTAAAATATGAGTACCAGGTTTCTCCATGTTCTGTCTTAGACAAATGCTATAGTCACTAATGTGGGCATCTGACATTTCCAAAGGGTCTCATTTACATTTCTCACAAATTAGGCCAGTGCTGTTTAAAACAAGTGCAGATTTCACCTGATATTTCACAGTTTTCCTGCTTTTAAATAGTATCAGTCCTAACCATTTACCAAAGCCCGCTGCTTATTCTAACCTGGCAGCTGGTTAAATTAACAGTAGAACTTGCCATCATGGTGGCTCTTCATGGCAGCAGCAGTGCTGCTGTGGATCCAGGCTGTCAAGAGAGGCTGGAAGAACAAACATTGCCTGGGTGGCCTGGGGCCAGCGTGGACTCATATTTCACAGCCTTTCATTGGTTGATTTGGTGAGCACCCACTCTTGAAACTGCTTTGGACACCACTGAGAGCCCCCAGCCTTGGCGACTTTTAACACACATCTGTAGACTTTGTTGTAACTGACTTAATGTTTGGGATTCTGTCATTTATGGCTGGCTGGTTTTCCTCAAGACCTTTCTGGACTTAAGTTTCTTTATTGATAAAATAATAATAACCTTTTATCTCTGCTCCTTGTTAAGGATGGTCAGAGAAACAAAGGATGTATATGTGTATCTGAGTGAGTTACTGAGGTGTGCTGGGAAGTGGCTGAGAGAGTGAGCTCTGTAACACATTACAGAGCTTAAGCAAGAGGAAAAAAAATAAAGCAAGAGGAGGCCTGTGAGGACACAGCCACACGGAAACTGGTAAGGTCACAAAACCAACGAAAGCAATGACAGAAAGAAGAAAAAAGGCAGGAGCAGAGTATGCTAAGGCCAGAATTCTTCTTTCTTTACCTCAGTTCAGAGCCACCATCAGTGTCAGTAAATGAAGACAAAAAAATAGGGATACAGAAAAAGACTGATGAATTGTGATGAGAAAAGGGTAGAGGGGGAAAAAATTGGGAAGGTGAAGTGGGAAAAGTATGACCACTTTTTGGATATTGTTGGCCATTTGGGCAACAGGAAGACATAAGGTAAAAGAAAAGAAAAACACTTCTGTTTCTGGAAATTAGAAATATGCCTTCAAACAAACATTTTTTTTCAACCCAAATGTCTTAGCCTCACCAGCCTGGAGCTATAAAATTCAATACTCAGTTTTGCAGTTTGAACCCTCGGACTACATGACTTTGTAAAGTCCTGCCTTTTACCAGGTTTTCTTTTCAAAAAGTTTCTGCGGAATGTGACAATGAACCACAAATCGGGCCTCGCTGCAGCTCGCCACGCCAGCCAGCTGTCTGGCTCAGTTCACTGCTCGCCTCAACCTCAGGCCTCTGCTTACCCTGCTGCAGTCAGCACCTTCCTCTTCAGGGGGGCTTTCCCTCAGCGGCTGCTGCTGGCTCAGCACCCCTGCAACCTCAGGATCTTCTCTCCAGCTTTTGCCCTAAACTCTCATAGTGGAAGCAGAGAAAATCTGTCATTTTTAAGAAAATCTGACAGATGGTTTGGAGGTAACGAAAGAAACACATCATGAAGAATAACTCAGATCTACCACGAGCTGTGCACACAGACCTACGCCTACACTTAAGGTTCTTAAAGGTTCACAGCCCTGGCTTAACTCCTCACCTGCTTCCTCAAAGCAGAAGCCAATGTACCCACTTACCCTGACCAAAAGAGCTTCAGGCATCTCGGTGCCCTAGCACCCACTGTCAAAAGACCAGAGGAAAGTGGAAATGGTTTCCACCAATGTCAGTCTCAGGCCCTCCTCCTGTGTGCTCACTTCTTGCCCCAGGATAGATCTTGCAGTGGGAAGATTCCCTGCAGGGAAAACTCTGTCCTACCCATTGGATGTTTTCTTATCTATATGCCCCAAATGATATCAACATTCTGTATTTCACAAACCTTTAATAACTCCAAGGGTAGGCAATAACTACAAAGCAGACCAGGCCAAACACATACACACCCCCACAAAGACAAGCACGTCATATACATATTATTTGTCTTATCGGGCCTTGTCTTTCCTAGCCTCTGCCTATTCCCTAGTGGTGTCCCCCCCTCCATCTCCATTGCTGAGTACTGAAAATGTATGGCTTGAGATACACCCACCATATTATCCAGTTTTCATCTCTTATCTCCAGAATAATTTTAAATGTACCCTCTTTATTGTCAAGTTTCCTGATTTGGATAATAACTTATATGGTCACCCTAATATGAGGGGAACTGACCATTATCATGAAACAAGGCATATTAATAAAAGCCCTTTTCATCACTTCCCTGGACTATTATATCAACTTCTTACCTGAAATATATGCCTCCATACTAGTTGCCATTCATTTATTTAACAAATATTACTAAGCACTTGCCTACTACATGTTTGGATTGTTCTTGACACTGGGTATGTAATAATAAAACAAACAAACTTGCTATTTTCACAAAATGTACATTCTAATGGACCAAAAAACTCTTTTTTAAGACAAAAAACTGGCCATGACTCTTCCCTACCCCAAATCTTTTAAAAGCCCTATTGTTTGCATACTAAGTTCAAACTCCTTAGCCTGACTCCAAAGTGTACCCCACCCTCAATCCCTATGTTTTTTCTCTAACTTTGTCTCTTAATATATCTCCCATTTCACCAACAATATCCTATAATACCCATATCCTTTCATACTTCAGCCATTTGTGTGTGCTCAGAACATCCCTGCTTACTTTTTCTCTTTTAGAATACCCTATTTATTTATCAACTGTCAACTTGATGCCATTAAATTTCTATGGTTTCCCCTCAGCCTTGAAGGCAGAATTAATCACTCCCTTATCTGTGAGCCCAAAATACTTTATAAACACATTTGTCTTAGCACATATCACATCATGGCTTGGTGAATATGTTTATGGGTCTTTCTCTCCCACTGGACTATGAATTCCTCAAAGGCGGGCAGCATACCTTATTTATCCCTGGGTTACCTATGGCAAGAATATCCCAGTTGCTCAGTAAATATTTGTTTAATTTCATTAGAAATTTCAGGACATCAGTATGTTTAAATACAAGAGTTTTGTAAGAATTTTTGATAAAGGGCTGTCAAGAATATCAGAGGATATGATAAAACATGTGCAGTGGTTTTCACAGAGGGCTGGAAAAATCTAAATGTTTGGTGAATGTAATGTAAATAACAGAAAATGCCAAAGGACAAAGGTGAAAAGAATATTTATTATGTCTGTATCAAAAAATAAATGTTTAAGTTATGAAAAAAATAAATGTTTTTCTATTCCCTTAAGGCCCCACCTTGGGATGGAATCATGTAAGTTCTGAAATATACTGGGACATTATATGTCAACATGAATCTGCATCTCCCCTCTAAGAATGGGTGAGGAAAATAAAATGGCAAGGGGAACAATGCAAGGTTACCTATGCAGTGCCCTCCAACAAGTAAAAGTGGATAAAAGTAAAGATACAACATGAAGGTCTCCTCCCATGTGACAGACTGAGTAAATAATTTTACCTCCCTTCCTAGAAAAATCCTATCAAATGGGAATAAAGAAATACATACAAACAAAGAAGAAAAATTCATAACATTGACGGAAAAGAAGAATGAGTATACTTGTTGGATTTGAAAGTTCAAAGACTGAAAAATTCAAGGTGATTGGATCTGATGGCCAAAGAAAGAACAGCAGTAGAGGTACACGGTATTCTTCTAGGAGCCCAGAGGAACTCTGCAGAAGAACCACCCACAGGCTGGGAAAAGCATTCTTCTTCACTAATCTTGGCTTTGCCACAGCATTAGACACCCAGCTTTAAATATAATATATATTTTTAATAGTGGAAGGAGGGGGTGGAATCCAGCAAAAGAAGCGAAACAGTTCAAAATAACTCTGGAACTCCCACATAGATATATTAAAAAAAAGAGAGGACTAAAGACATGAAAGGAAAAAAATGAATAGTACTGTTCTGTACGTTCTTAAATTGCATATATATGGATTCACATTGTCTCCATCTCTACCCACAATTTACTTTTTTCACTCAGTTTTTTTTTCTAAATATCGATTTTGATATAGCATATTTCAGACGACCATCCCACTAGATCTCAATCTTGATGTCTGCCTCTGATACATCATAAAATTTTTGTAAGCTGACATTATACATTTAAAATATTTATAACAATGTCTTGTTAACAATGTTAACACTCAATAAAGGTGACCTATTATTATTATTTTCACCATTATTGTCATTTATTCGTATGAACACACCACAATTTATATACCCATTCCCCTTGTGATGAAGTTTTAAATAGCATCTAATATTTACTTGTTAAAAAAAAATCTGGTAGTGGACATACTTGTACACATCTCCTTATATATATGTGTGAGAATATATCATACCTGGCTGTGAACTGTTGGATTGAAGGATGTGATATGATAGATCATTATAGTAATGACTCTCAGTGAATCATGCCTCCTTGTATCCAGGCCCTGGTACTGTGTCCTCCCATATTGATTCTAGGCTTGTCCATGTGACTTCTTTGGCCACTAATACATTGTTGGAGATAATTCTCTAGGGCTCTCTCACATTTCTTCACATCTCACAAGCAAGGCACTAATTGGACTTTTGTTCCAGCCTATCTTTTCAAGGATGTTTGTATAGCAAAAGTTCTTCGAAGATAAAGGCAGTGTCTCCCTGCAGAGCTAAGGACAGATTTGCTTAACATCCGGTATCATAAAGACAATGTCTTCTGGGGCAAAAGGCAGATTTGCTTGCAGCTGGTTATAAAAGGTTTAGGTTCCATAAGCTCAGTGTCCCTTGGCTGTGATTAAAACCCACTGCATGTGAAGCACCCACCTCTGTGCCACTCTCATATGACTTGAGGGGCAAAAAAACAGATGTTCATACTACTTGCTGTGTTTTGAGTAACAAAATCCTTTGTCTCTGGACCAAGAGACTGTATCTTCTGCCAGCTTCCAGCAGGCTAATATGTTAGCTTGTAAGTAAGAGAAAATCTTATATCCACATTTTTCACAATAGCAAATATGAAGAGAGATTTTAAAATATGATAAAAGGAGAGGATTAAAATCTACTTGCACAATGGGGGTTTCCTTTACTTGCTATTGGAAAATCTTCTGACACCCTGTGAAAAAACCCAGGCTCTTCTCCTGGAGGATAATAAAGAGCTTACAGAACGAAGCCCCACACACCCCAGTCAAGGCCTAAACCTATTAGTGAGCTCAGATGACATTATGAGAAAGCAGGTAGTAACCAGCCCGGCCCAAGTTGCTGGCCCACAGAATCATGAGTAATATGCTGTTGCCTTAAACCACTAATTTTGGAAATGGTTAGTTACACAGCAAAAGGACACTTTAGAAAAGGTATCAATACAAGGCACTTAGTTGCAACCTAATACTGATATATACCAGATATTGATACAGGTCCTGAAGATACAGCAATGAATAAAATTGATATATGTATCAGTGGATAAATTCAGCATCAGCTTCATTGGATACTGGAAAATTGATCCACATATGTTTTGCACCAATATTCACTTGAAGTAATTCACTTCAAGAAATGCATGAATATTCCCATTTACCATATTCTTACCAACAGTTGTTATATTAAGACTTATTTTTTCCAACCTGATAAATCTAAAATTGTATATCACTGCTGTTTTTAATTTTGATTTTCCCGATTACTAGTGATTTGTTTTATATTTTATTTTCCATTTGGGATTCCATTCAGTGAATTCCTGGCTCATGACCTTTACCCACCTTGCTATTGGGTTGTCTTTGTATTTATTTATTTTTCTTTATGTAAATAAAACATTAGTCCTTTATCAATTAAGTAGGTTGCAAGTATCATTTCCCAGTCTGAGGTTTGCCTTTAAAACTATGTGGTTGTTCCCTCTCTCTGAATCAAAACACCTTTTTAAAGTTTCTTCAGTTTTATAATATATCTTAAAATCTTGTAGGGGGCGAGTTCTCCTTCTTGATTCTCATTCAATTATCTTTGCTAATCCAGTTCCCTTTTGCTTCTGTTACATTTGCCTCCATATATATACATCTTGTAAGTTCCAGAAAGATCAACATAGTGTTGCTTTTTTATTTTACTTTTATAATATTCAGTTATTACCCTCTCAGTGTCTATAGGATCTGTACTAGCTCTGTACTATTCTTGATATTGGTATATTGTTTTTCCTCTCTATCTTTTCTGATCAATCTAGTTAGATGATGATCAATGTAATTCATATTCTCTAAGAACCCACTTTTGATTTCCCCAATTTTCTCTACTGTTTGGTTGTTTGTTATTCCATTGGTTTCTGCTCTAATTTAATTATTTTCTTTATAATGATTACTTTTAGTTTAAACTAATCTATTTTCTTAAGGTAGGAGCATAGATCATAGATTATAGATGCACTGACCCTAAATGTTTAACATTTAAAAAGTTCCTTTTGGACTTCCCTGGTGGCGCAGTGGTTAAGAATCCGCCTGCCAGTGCAGGGGACACAGGTTCGTTCCCTGGTCTGGGAAGATCTCACATGCTGCTGAGCAACTAAGCCCGTGTGCCACAGCTACGCCCGTGTGCCACAACTACGCCCATGTGCCACAACTACTGAGCCTGCGCCCTAGAACCCCGTGAGCCACAACTACTGAGCCTGCATGCCACAACTACTGAAGCCTGCGTGCCTAGAGCCCATGCTCCGCAACAAGAGAAGCCGCCGCGATGAGAAGCCTGCACTCCGCAAGGAAGCGTAGCCCCCACTCGCCGCAACTATAGAAAGCCCACGCACAGCAACGGAGACCCAACGCAGCCATCCATAAATAAATAAACAAATAAGTAAATATTTTTTTTAAAGTTCCTTTTAAGCCCATTTTAAGCTGCATCTTAAAATATTTCTATGATGTGTTTGCATTCTCCTTAAGTTTAAAGTATTTTCTAATTTCCATTATGACTTTTTTTGACCAGTGGATTATTTAGAAGTTTTGGATTCTAAATACTAGGGGATTTTCCAAATATCTTTCTGTTATTGATTTTTAATTTAATTCCTTTTGTGATCAGAGAAAATAACTTGTGTTATCTGAAATCTTTTAAATTTATTGGGATTTGTTTTTCGGCCTAGGATATGATGCGTCATACTAAATGTTTTGTGTACATTTAAAAGAAACGTTGTTGGGTGTCGCTGGGTAGACTGCTTTAGAAATGTAAATCAGGTCAAAATGGTTAATTTGCATTGTTCATGTCTTCTATAGCCTTACTAACTTTCTATTATTCTATCAGTTAGTGGGGGGGAGGAGTATTACTAAATTTTCCAACCGTAATGGTTGATTTATTTCTTTCAAATCTACCAGTTTTTGTTTCATATAATTTGAATCTCAGTTATCAGAGCCATAAAAATTAAGGATGGCTATTTACTGTTGGTGACTTGACTTCTTTATCATTAAGAAATGATCCTCTTTATCCTTGGTAACATTGCACTTTGGAAATCTACTTTGTCTTATAGCCACTCCAGCTTTCTTCTGATAAGACCAGAATGGTATATCTATTTTCATCCTTTTACTTTTAAGCTATCTTTGTGATTATATTTAAAGTTTGTTGTAAATACCATATTGTTGGGCTTTTCTTTATTAATCAGTTTAATCTCTGCCTTTCAATCGAATTTTTAGACTGCTTATATTTTATTACTGATATAGTTGGGTTTAAGTCTTCCATCTTCCTACTGTACCATGTGTTCTTTGCTCACTTTTCCCTGTTTTTCAGCCTTCTCTAGAATTTTTTTTTATCATTCAATTTAATCTCTTTCACTGGCTTGTTAGATGTACCACTTTTTTATGGTTGTATAAGGATTTAACTTACCACCGTCTACCTTCGTGTAATATACCAATTTGTGGGTAATATAACTTTAAAACATCATTTCATTTCATTCTTCCTACCCTTGTACTAGTGTCACACATTTTACTTTTACTTATGTTAAAAACCCATAAAACAATGTTACCATTTTTCTTTAAAAAGTCGATCATCTTTTAGGGGAATTTACAAAATAAGAAAAATATATGATATTCACCAACATATTTACCATATCTGATACTTTTCATTATTTTACATATATTCAAATTTGGATCAGGCATTATTTTTCTTCTTATTGAGGGGTTCTCTGTAACATTTCTCATAGTTATAGTGGTGAGTAGTATAGTCTATTGCTCTAAGCTTTTTTATATTTAAAAAATATTTCACTTTTGTTTATGAAAGATATTATCACTTGGTAGATAATTCCAAACTGACAATTTTTTTCTATATTATAAAGATATTGTTCCACTCATGCTTTTGTCTTCATATTGAGCATATGGTATATATTTATACCATGTATTTAATATTCTTGTCTGTTAAGTCTCCATGTTTGTTATTTCTGGTTCTATTTCTATTGATTACTTTTTCTCATCATTAAAGTATTTTTCTGCTTCTTTTCATGCCTAGTAATTTTTTATTTGATGCCAGACTTTGTCTAATTGACAATTTGAATATTGCATTCTCTTTTCATTTCTTTAAATTCTTTTGGGCTTTGTTCTATTATGCAGTTATCTGGAAACAATTTGATCCTTTCAAGTCCTGTTTTTAAGATTTGTCAGATGAATTCAGATAGCCTATGTACCAAAGAACTCTGACGGATAGAACAACAGCTATTCCTGGGCCTGTGTGAGTTGTTCCACATGATCCTTTCTGATAGGATTTTCCCCAACTTTGATAATTTCCTTACCCACATGCACCAATCAGCACTAAGCTGAAGACTCTAGAGGAATCCTGTGCAGATCTCTGGAACTCTCTTTCCCTGTGCAATTTTCTTTTCTCCAGTACTCTTCCCTATGAATTTTAGCACCTAGACCTCCCAACTTCTGAATTCTGTCCTGTAAACCAGTGGGCCTATTTTGATTTCCCTCTCCCTGCCCTGCATCCTGGAAATTCTCTCCAGTCATTAAACTGGAAGTAATCATATAGCTCACCTTATTTGATTCTCTTTTCTCAGATCTCACTATCTTGGGTTACCTGCTCAATGTTTGAATAAAGCATCGTTTCAATATTTTGAATATTTTCTAATTCTAATATTTTTAAATTCTAATTTATTGAATATTTTCTAATTCTTTAAGGTAAGAGATTAAGTTTCTGTTCTGTTGAATAAAAGCAGAAGTCTTAAGCTTTATTATTCTATATGTAATTCTTTTTTAACAAATGGATTTAAGGCTACATATGCCCTCTAAACTGAAGCTTTATCCTGCAAGTATGATTATTATTTCTAAATATTTTGTTATTTTCATTAAGATTTCCTATTTGAGTCATAAACTATGTAAAAGTATATCTTTATTTTTTTTATTGAAGTGTAGTCACTTAAAAATACGTCTTTAGATTCCAAATTTATTAGATCTTTTTGACAAACATTGATTAATATTTCTAATCATAATGCATTTTTAAAGAATTTGGTCTCATGATATTATTTTATATTTATTAAAATTTCCTCTATGGCCTAATATATGGTTAGTTTTATATGTGCTTAAAAATAATGCTCATTGTCTATTTTGGGGATGAAGTTTTTATTAAAATCAATTGTATTAACATTACTAATTGTGTTGTTCAATTTTTCTGCATCTTCACTCATTTTCTCTTTGCATGATTCATCAGATTCCAAGATGTTTTTTAAAAGTTTACACTATGATAAAAAATATTTCAACCTCTCCTTGAAATTCTTTGCTTTTTTCTTAATACATTCCAATTGAATATTGTTAAAGGTATGAAGTTTATGACTGTTCATATATTCTGGCAAATTTTTCTACTTACCATTAAGCATAAGTATTTTTGCCTGCACCTATGACTTCCTAATATCAATATATCTATATATCTTTTTAAATATAGCATTTAAAAACTAAACTACAAATAAGGAGGTAGCCATAATATTCTATTTCAGTTTAGTTTTATCGTGTAGTAGGAAAAGAAGTATGGATCTGTAAATAGGTTTACAATAAAATGCATATGAGAATAAAATGAAATTATAGCTATTAAGGTACTTTGATAAGGATAAAAAATACTCTATAAATACTAAATATTAGGACTTCCCTGGTGGTCCAGTGGTTAAGACTGTGCTTCCACTGCAGGGGGCCTGGGTTCAATCTCTGGTCGGGGAAGATCCTGCATGCTGCACAGAGCAGCCAAAAAATAAAATAAAATAAAAAAAGTTTAAGGCATCTTTGGGAAATAAAGGTAGAGATATTAAAAAAAAATAAAAATAAATATCACTGGTTGTTTGTCACTCTTCTTTAGTCAATGAAAACACAAAATCTACCCCCTATTGGTAATTATAAAATATGAAAGCAAGTGGAGGAATTTATCTGCTAAAAATTTTTAAAAATCCATCCCCAAAATGAAAAAGTCCTAGAGCAACTACATAGATTCATGGATTAAGCCATTAAGGGTTAAATTAAAGAGGATGAATTGACTAGAGGCTCTCATTTTCTTAATATATATCTCTTTGATTTTGTAAAGAGCTATTTAACAAGGTGTTTTGTCATTATTAATGACTAATGATTAATGTCACTATTAATCATCTGCTCATGTATGTCTTAGTTTTATAACAAGTACCATAGACTGGGTGGCTTAAAAAACAGAAATTTGTTTCTCACAGTTCTCAAGGCTGGGAAGTCTGAGATCAGGTTGTCAGCATGGTGGGGTCATTGGTGAAGGCTCTCTTTCTGGTTTGCAGATGGTTGCCTTCTTACTCTATCCTTACTTGGCAGAGAGAGGAAGTAAACTCTCTTGTGTCTTCTTATAAGACCTCTAAGCCCTTCATGAGGGCTCCACCCCCATGACCTAGTTACCTCCCAAAGACCTCATCTCCAAATATCAACACATTGGAGATTAGGGTTTCAAAATATGAATTTAGGGAAGACACAAACATTTAGTCCATAGCAATATATTTTGGCTATTTTTATTAGTGTGTTCAACTATTTTGTTACTAAATGTTAAAATCTTTTATGTAGTAATATCACTAAACATTGTACACACTCTCTCATTCTTAAATTTTCATTTTAATACTAATAATAACTTTATAGTACATATCAATTGTAATTGCTTTTATGCAAAATATCAATATGACCTTAGAATTTACTGTCTTTCTTTTATGTATACAATATTTTCTCTAAATCCATCAGCTTTATTTTCTTCTAGTCATTTTAAGGTTAATCCCCCTTTTTGTTTTAACTACTTAATCATCTAGAATGTACCATTTCTCCAAATACATCTTACTTTCTGTAAGTAAGTTTCTTAATGTGAACTGTGTCACATTCTGTATATAAATGTGGTTGGATCTCTTTATGCTTTCTACTTGGTACCATTAACCAGTCAGTTCTTATCCCATACCAAACTATTTTAATGACTTTGGCATTCTAATACCATTTCAACATTAACCAGTACAAACCACTTCTCATTATTCTTTTATTTTCAGAATTTGTGTGATGTTTTAATCATTAATTTTTCAAGTTGACCTTTAGAAACACCTTTAAAACTGTTCAAAAACATCCATTGATATTTTGACTGGAATTATACCATATTACAAATTGTGCTATATGAAGAATTAATATTTTTAGTATTGAGTCTTGGTATTTGCCTCCATATAGTCATTATATTTAGTAGGTTTTTTCTGCACTTATCTTACATTTCTTATTAGGTTTACTAGTACATATTTTATATTTACTGTTGCTGATTAGCAAGATGACAATATAATTTGTTATTCAAACCAGTAGACCTTAATAGTGAAAAGGAACACTATTAATAATAACAAGCATAAGCTAGATCTCATACTATAATATTCATATATTAATATTTTTAAAATTTCACTATTGAGTTTTTTTATTGAAGTATAGTTGATTTATAATATTATATTAGTTTCAGGTGTACAGCATAGCAATTCAGTAATTTTACAGTTTATACTCCATTAAAAGTTATTATAAGACAATGGCTATAATTCCCTGTGCTATACAATATATCCTTGTTGCTTGTCTATTTTATACACAATAGTTTGTATCTCATAATCCTATACCCCTAAGGTGCCTCTCTGTCTTTCCACTGGTAACCACTAGTTTGTTTTCTGTATCTGTGAGTCTGTTTCTGTTTTGCTATATACATTCATAAATAAAATTTTATTTTCTAATAGGTTAATGCAACTAAACAGCAATGGTATATACATACATATATTTTTTAAACAAGTCAACCTCTCCACCTCTATCATTAAATGTAACAATTATAGTAAATTCTCTCAGATTGCCAAATATGTCACTTACATTAGAGTGATAATTTTGATACTACCTCATATTAGTTATATCCCTAATTCATTTTTCTTAACTTATTGTGCATATAAGACTTCCAGAAAAGTATTAAATACTAGTAGTGAAAGAAGGTATTTTTATTGATTCCTGACATTATTGGAACCACCACTAGCACAATATCATTTTGATATTAAAGACAGTTGTTTCGTGTTAAGGGGGTATCCTTCCTAATTGTTTTTCTTTTTTTTTTTTGGTAAATTAATACTTTAACTGAAGTATAACAAGCATAAAACACAATACATGAAATTGTACATGTATAGCTCAATGAAATATGACATCTGTGTAACCAGCACCAGAACAAGGTAGAGTATATTTCCAACCCTCTAGATGTATCTTTGTGCCCGCATAGAGTTACAATACTCCCACACAAAATAAACAAATATTCTAATATATAATACCATATACTAATTTCCCTGATTTTGAAATAGATACACATGCACAACTTGTTTCCTCATAATACATATTCTTTTGTGTCTTTATTGTTGGTAATTATGATTATCTATTGTATGAATGTACCTCAGCTTAATTTATTCATTCTATTCTTTTTATGGCCATTTAGGTTGTTTCCAGTTTAGGTCTACTACCAATATTGCTGCTATGAAGTTGCTGTATATATCTTTTGGTGAACATACACATTTCTGTTGTAAATATGCATAGGAATTTAATTACTGGGCTACAGAGTATATATATGTTCAGCTTTAGTAGATATTATCAAAGAGCTCTCCAAAGTAGTTGTATCAATTAACACTCACAAGCAATGTGAGTGTACCAGCTATTCTATATCCTTAACTTCACTTATTTTATTAATTTTCTTTTTAATTCTAGCCATTCAAGTAAGTGTGTTAAAATACATCACTGTAAATTTTAATTTGTAATACCCAGATGAGAAATGAAGTTGAACATCTTTTCTTATATTAAATTGCCATTTGGATATCACCTTTTGTGAAGTGCTATTTAAGATGTTTTTCCATTTTCTGAATCAGTTTCAAATTTTTTCTTATAGATTCACCCAGGTTCTTCACATATTTTTGGATATGACTTAAATATATATTTGTAGCAAATATCTTCCATTCTGTAGTTTGCCTTATAATCTCTTATGGTTTTTGATATGTTTTGATGAACAAAGTATCTTAATTTTAGTAGTACAATTAATCAAATTGATTTTTTTGATTAGTGCTTTATGCCTCACTCAGTTATATGAAGATATTCTCTGTGTCCTCCTATGATGTTTTTTTCTAAACACTTTAATTTTTAGCCTCTATATTCAGCTCTTTCACATTCCATCTGGAATTGAATGTTTTGTATGGTCTGAATTTGGATGTCAAGATTCATTTTTTCCATATGGATATCTAATTGGCTCAACACCATTTCTGAAAAGATGCGCTTTCACAAACTCATTATAATGCCAACTTTATCATCATAAGTCAAGCACTCATATATGTGTGGGCTGACTTCTAGACTCTCCATTCACTTTCAATGATCTACTTATCTATTATTACACCAGTACTATAATTAATTACTATAGCTTTAAAATAGGTCTTGATATCTGCATGTATACATCCTTCAATTTAGTTTTTATTTTTGATTATTGTCTAGAATATTCTTGTCCTTTTTCATTTCTATACCTGGTGAATACTGTGAAGTCCTGCTTAGATCCCTTTTCAGTGGAGGAAAGGTCTTTCTTGGAGGAAGGACTCAGTGTTCACTCCTCTTTGGGGATTGCCTTAACTGAAGTGAGGCATCTCACCCAAGGTCGTGCCCCTTTCCTAAGGGTAGCCTATATCTATGGACTAAACATTGTGGGGTATAAATGTCTGACTTCTTTTCTCAAACTCAGGACAAAGTGAAGGGTCATCTCAGCTTCAAAGATTCTCACTGAGAACTCATCCTCAAGAGTTATTTGCTGAGAATACACTTTCCTCTCAAGTGTTTACGGAATATTCTCCAGGATAGATCACATCTTGGGTCACAAATCAAGCCTCGGTAAATTTTAGAAAATTGAAATTGTATCAAACATCTTTTCCATCCACAAGCTGTGAGATCAGAAATCAATAACGGGGGAAAAACTGTAAAAAAATACAAACACATGGAGGCTAAACAATACACTACTAAATAACCAAGAGATAACTGAAGAAATTAAAGAGGCAATCAAAAAATATCTAGAAACAAATGACATCAAAAACATGATGATCCAAAACCTATGGGATGAAGCAAAAGCAGTTCTAAGAGGGAAGTTTATAGCAATACAATCCTACCTCAAGAAAACAAGAAAAATCTCAAATAAACAACCTAACCTTACACCTAAAGCAACTACAGAAAGAACAACAAACAAAACCCAAAGATAGTAGAAGAAAAGAAATAATAAAGAGCAGAACAGAAATAAATGAAATAGAAATGAAGAAAACAATAGCAAAGATCAATAAAACTAAAAGCTGGTTCTTTGAGAAGATAAACAAAATTGATAAACCTTTAGCCAGACTCATCAAGAAAAAAAGGGAGAGGACACAAATCAGTAAAATTAAAAATGAAAAAGGAGAAGTTACTACTGACACCATAGAAATACAAAGGATAATAAGAGAGTACTACAAGCAACTATATGCCAATAAAATGGACAACCTGGAGGAAACGGACAAATTCTTAGAAAAGTACAACCTTCTAAGACTGAACCAGGAAGAAACAGAAAATATGAACAGACCAATCACAAGTAAGGGAAATTGAAACTGTGATTAAAAATCTTCCAACAAACAAAATTCTAGACCTGATAGCTTCACAGGTGAATTTTATCAAACATTTAGAGAAGAGCTAACACTTATCCTTCTCAAACTCTTCCAAAAACTCACAGATGGTGGAACACTCCCAAACTCATTCTATGAGGCTACCACCACCCTGATACCAAAACCATACAAAGATGTCACAAAGAAAGAAAACTACAGGCCAATATCACTGATGAATAGAGATGCAAAACTCCTCAGTAAATACTAGCAAACTGAATCCAACATAGATGCAAAAATCCTCAACAAAATACTAGCAAACTGAATCCAACAACACATTCAAAGGATCATACATCATGATCAAGTGGGATTTATTCCAGGGATGCAAGGATTCTTCAATATATGCAAATCAATCAATGTGATACACCATATTAATAAATTAAAGAATAAAAACATATGACCATCTCAATCGATGCACAAAAAGCTTTTGACAGAATTCAACCCCATTTATGATAAAAACTCTCCAGAAAGTGGGCATAGACAGACCTTACCTCAACATAATAAAGGCCATATATGACAAACCCACAGCAAACATTATTCTCAATGGTGAAAAACTGAAAGCATTTCCTCTAAGATCAGGAACAAGACAAGGGTGTCCACTCTCACCACTATGATTCAACATAGTTTTGGAAGTCTTAGCCATAGCAATCAAAGAAAAAGAAATAAAAGGAGTCCAAATTGGAAAAGAAGTAAAACTGTCACTGTTTGCAGATGACATGATACTATACATAGAAAATCGTAAAGATGCCACCAGAAAACTACTAGAGCTAAGCAATGAATTTAGTAAAGTCACAGGATACAAAATTAATACACAGACATCTCCTGCATTCCTATATACTAACAATGAAAGGGCAGAAAGAGAAATTAAGAAAACAATTCCATTTAACATTGCAACAAAAAGAATAAAATACCTAGGAATAAACCTACCTAAGGAGGCAAAAGACCTGTACGCAGAAAACTATAAGACACTCTTGAAAGAAATCAAAGACAACGCAAACACATGGAGAGATATACCATGTTCCTAGATTGGAAGAATCAGTATCATGAAAATGACTATATTACCCAAAGCAAACTATACATTCAATGCAATCCCTATCAAATTACCAATGGCATTTTTCAAAGAACTAGAACAAAAAATTTTACAATTTGTATGGAAACACAAAAGACCGTGAATAGACAAAGCAACCTTGAGAAAGGAAAACAGAGCTGGAGGAATCAGGCTCCCTGACTTCAGACTATACTACGAAGCTACAGTAATCAAGAGAGTATGATATTGGTGCAAGAACAGAAATATACATCAATGGAACAGGATAGAAACCCCAGAGATAAACCCATGCACCTATGATCAACTAATCTATGACAAAGGAGGCAAAAATATATGATGGAGAAAAGACAGTCTCTTCAATAAGTGGTGGTGGGAAAACTGGACAGGTACATGTAAAAGAATGAAATTAGAACACTTCCTAACACCATACACAAAAATAAACTCAAATGGATTAAAGACCTAAATGTAAGGCCAGACACTATGAAACTCTTAGAGGAAAACATAAGCAGAGCACTCTGTGACATAAATCACAGCAAGATCCTTTTGACCCACCTCCTAGAGAAATGGAAACAAAAATAAACAAATGGGACCTAATGAAACTTAAAAACTTTTGCACAGCAAAGGAAACTGTAAACAAGACCAAAAGACAACCCTCAGAATGGGAGAAAATTTTGCAAACGAAGCAACTGACAAAGGATTAATCCCCAAAATATGCAAGCAGCTCATGCAGCTAACTATCAAAAAGACAAACAACCCAATCCTAAAATGGGCAGAAGACCTAAACAGACATCTCTCCAGAGAAGACATACAGATGGCCAACAAACACATGAAAAGATGCTAATCTTTTAATTAGCATCACTAATTATTCTTTTAATTAGCATCACTAATTATTAGAGAAATGCAAATCAAAACTACAATGAGGTACTACCTCACACCTATCATAATGGCCATCATCAAAAAATCTACAAACAATAAATGCTGGCGAGTGTGTAGAGAAAAGAGGATCCTCATACACTGTTGGTGGGAATGTAAATTGATACAGCCACTATGGGAAACAGTATGGAGGTTCCTTAAAAAACTAAAAATAAAACTACCATATGACCAGTGGGAGTGTTGAATCCCACTACTGGGCATATACCCAGAGAAAACCATAATTCAAAAAAACACATGCACT
Organism: Tursiops truncatus; assembly: GCF_011762595.2. Classification (NCBI taxonomy): domain Eukaryota; kingdom Metazoa; phylum Chordata; class Mammalia; order Artiodactyla; family Delphinidae; genus Tursiops; species Tursiops truncatus. The sequence goes on along the minus strand of NC_047037.1, from coordinate 79,788,235 downwards.
CTCATGTTCATAGCAGCACTATTTACAATTGCCAGGAAATGGAAGCAACCCAAATGTTCATATAGACAGAGGAATGGATAAAGAAGATGAGGTACATATATACAATGGAATATTACTCAGCCATAAAAGGGATGAAATTGGGTCATTTGTAGAGACGTGCGTGGATGGACCTAGAGAGTGTCATACAGAGTGAGGTAAGTCAGAAAGAGAAAAGCAAATATCATATAATAACGCATATATGTGGAATCTAGAAAAATGGTGTAGATGATCTTATTTTCAAAGCAGAAATAGAGACACAGACATAGAGAACAAACGTATGGATACCAAGGGGGATAGTGGTGGGGTGGGAAGAATTGGGAGACTGGGATTGACACATATACATTATTGATGCTATGTATAAAATAGACAACTGATGGGAACATACTGTATAGCACAGGGAACTCTACCTAATGCACTGTGGTAACCTAAATGCGAGGGAAGTCCAAAAGGGAGGGGATATATGTATGTGTATGGTTGATTCATTTTGTTGTGCAGTGGAGGCTAGCACAACATTGTAAAGCAGCCATACTCCAATAAAATTTTTTAAAAAAGAAGAGTTCTCTTCTGAGAATACATTTCAGTTCAACTTCTCCTTTTATCTAATTCTGCTTCCAGGTCCTCCCTTCCTCAAGTATTACTCTCCAAAACATTCCTAAGGAAAGTCCTGCTGCTCATCTCCATCTCAGAATGTGTTTCCTTGGAAACTCCATCTGTGATGACTGGTGCCAGGAGTAGTCCAAGAAAGTAGACTGGATCACCCGTCACCCTGCTGGTAATGAGAAACTAATAACTTCTTAAGGAGGAGTACTGATAGCCCCACTACAAGGTAGCAGTACAGTTGTTAAAACCTTTACTTATGGTGAACTGGGATGGTACACTGCTGAAGATGAGTGGATTAGTGGTATAAAATATCAAGAACTTAAGAAATATGTTGGTACAATAACTATAAGGACAGCAAAAATGAGTGAATGCTGCTATAACCTCAACTGAAGACAATGAAAAGCTGAGAGTGGTTAATCACAACTAAAATCTAAGGGCCTCCTTGGTAGTTTAAAAAACAGAACAGCAGAGAAAGATGAGAACGTACCCAGAACTTAATCATAAGAGTAGCAGAGTCCCCAGAGGTTAAACTCACAGCCTAAAGCAAGTCTGCTATTTCAAGGTCAGGACTCTGGTTTGGGAATTTCAGGTCTGAGATACATGGGACACCTGAGTTGAATCACACAAAAATCTTGACTTCCTTGATTCCTTGAACCCCCTGAGCCTACAGAAGTTCTTCACTCATCCCCCTTAAGGACTAGTACTTCCTTTTTGCTTAAAAATGGTGCAGCGCCTCTCCCCAAACATACAGCATAAGCCCACTTCAGGATCATCCCCAACTCTTCTCCTGGCCTCTAGACCAAAAACCTGAGTTAAGTCTTGATATAACTTGACCAGAGATGGGCTAGGTCTGATATGGTAGGAAGAAGTCTGTGCTAAAGGATCTGCAGGATCCTTAGCTGCATGTATTGGCAAAGGCTGGGAGAGTATGTATGAGACTGAATTCTGAGGGATCTTGATCAAAGGCTGTGGAGCATAAGGTTTGATAATGAAAAGCCAATCGTGTTGAGAGCACACTCTCAGGGAATGGGGCACAGTAGCAAGGATTCCAGAAGACAGGGTAAACATGATGCTAGGATGGTTGCTAAAAGCTTGAGAAAGGCAATGGTCAGCCTGAACTGAGGTGGAAATGCAGAAATTCCAGTGCAGAGGGTACTAAAGGGAATTAAAAGACTTAGAGAAGTGGACTTGTTAAAGTGGATACACTATTTAAGGCCAGGAAATCCACCAGAAGTCTTTATTCTATACTAGTGCCCAAAGATTATACCATTTACCAAAGCAATAAAGATCGTGCTGGTAAAGAAGGCACCAACATCGCTAACATTCTCAGTATTGGTTCTCCTCTTTAAGCTGTAACTGAGGATTGGGGTTACAGTTACAGATCTAACGCCAAGAGTGATTATAGGACCCCAGAACAATAGAGGCCAGGTAGTGGGGCTTAACCATCAGAATCCAGGTGTCATTCATGAGGTTAAAGGTGCAGCCAAGGGTTATGACCCACAGAAAGTTATGGAGATTTTTAATGGAATACAGCATTTCTATAAGCAAAACAGATGAGTAGCCAATAAGGGAACTACTCATTCCATATAATGAAATAAATCAAAGGAGGCTGAGGGCAATCACCTAAACAACATTTTTGGATTCTTTGCCTAGTTTATGAATGTAAGCCAGTTTTCAGACCCTAATCCACTGAGTGAAAGAAAAGCCAGGTGCCAAGGAAGAAGAATATATGGTATTCTTCATTCAGCAAAATATGTGCAATTATTCCCCCATTCTTTCCCCCAAAGGGGCGTATGACTATTTACTTAAATAAACAATATCACCACCCTGGGGGTAGGGGGGAAATGGCAGAAATTAATGTTTAAAACCTAGAATAAAGGGGTGGTGTTTCTCTAATATACATACTTAATTTATTAATTTGACTCCTGTAAAAACTAGATGAATCAGAGAAAATGATAGTAAATTACCACAAGTTCAACAAAGTAGCTCAATGTGCAGCTGCTGTGTCCACTATGGTTTCTTTGCTACAGAAGATTAACATGGCCTCAAGTGACTAGTATGCAGCCACTGATCTGGTAAATGCATTGTTTTATATCTCTGTTTTCAAAATTGAGAATCAGAAACAGTTTGATTTCACTTGGAATAGACAAGTATATACATGTCCAAAGAGATCTGGACAGGCTAGACATCATTCAGAACACCACAATCATTTATAATATTGATGATAACGTGCTAATCAGAGAGGACGATCAAGAAATTGCTGGTGCATTATAGACATAAATTCCTAAAACTCATGAATTCCAGAGAATAGGAGATAATCCTACAAAGAATCAGGAACCCACCAACCACATCAGAAAATGTTTCTGGTGTCCAGTGGTATAGGGCATACTGGGCCATTCTCTTCAAAGTGAATAATAATTATTGTATCTTGTAATTCCTACCACAAAGAAAGGAGAATAACCAGTACAGGACATTTTGTGTTCTTGAGGCAGCATATTCTACCCCTGAAAATATTGCATAAATCCAATATCCAATATGTGGAGAGTGACATGAAAATCTGTCAGTGTGAGAGAGGTCCAGAGAAGAAAGGGCTCTGCAGTAGGTTCAGGCTGTGATGTCAGCTCTGACTCTTGGACCATAAGAACCAGTATACTAGCAATTTCTTGATTATCTTCTCTGATTAGCATATATATCAGTCCTACAACTATAAAGAACTTATTTCTGCCAATAACCTGAATGATGTTGAAAGAGAATCCTGAGCTCCAGATGAGACCGCAGCCCTGGCCTGCACCTTGATTTCAACCTTGTGAGATCCAGAACAGAATCCAGCTATTTTGAACCCAAACTTCTTACCTACCGAAACTGAAATGATAAATTTGTGTTGCTTGGCCACTACCTGCTAAGTTTGTGGTAACTTCTCACACAGCAATAGAAAACTAATATGCCCGCCACGGGTATTCTTGGGGGCTGTCTTTGAACTCTTAGTGGAGAAAGATGCCTTGTGGAATTTGTGTCAGCTTCAACAGGAAAACCATAAGGTAAACTTTAAATGTTCTAAAACAAGGCTATGCCATTTGAAGTGGAGAAATATACACTTTTGAAAAGATAGTTCATGGTGTGCTACTGGGCCATGGTAGAGTTGGAACATACAGCCATGCAGCAACAAACCTGCTCATCATGAGCCAGGTTCTGCCAGACCCACGAAGTCATAAGCTGCATAGGTCCATTACGGAATAGAAGTGGTCCAACTGTGAATGAGCATGAGCAGGATTAGAAAACGCATGCAAGCTGTACGTTGCCTAGATCCCCATGTCAAACACCACTATTGGATTAGCACTTCTCTCTCAGTTCACACATTTGTCAATATGGATGAGCTGGCTTTGATATGTGGGTGCAATCCAAAAATGGATAGCAGCTGTACCACACTCCCACTTAGAAGTAGCTTTGAAAGACATGGAAGGGGAAAGCCTCCCATAAGGCAGACCTTTAGGTAATCACCTGTGTGTTAAGGATATAAATGGACTCATGATCATTGGTATGTGGAAACATATGTGAGTGAGCACAAAGTATACATATTTTTGTATACATGTTTTGCATACAAAATGAGCATGTTAACTCTCAATAGAGAGTATTCTCCATAGAAAAGTCACTAAATAAATAGGTAGACAAAATGATTTGACAAGTGGATCTCAGCCAGCCTCTGTCATAGTGTGGGCACAATGGGCACATGAACATCAAGACAGGTGACTTATGGATAGAAGCTATAAATGGGCCTGATTGCTGGACTCCCACATATTAAGGCTGATACATTTACTGCCACTGCTCAATGTCCAGCCTGACAGCAACACAGAGCAATGCTAATACAACAACATAACCAGACTGTATGAAGATTTGGTGGCAAGTTGACTTCATAGAGCTCCTTCAATCTTAGAAGGGGAAACAATTCTGTTCAATAAGAATAAACACATATTCCAGCATGGGTTTACCTTTCCTAACAGCTGGGTCTCATTCAGCACCATTCTTGAAGGGATGCCATTGGATCCCACTTACATCATGGCAATTAAGAAAGCCACTTTACAGCAAGAAGGTGCCGGAATGGACACATGACCCATTCTCTGTTTCATACACCAGGAAATTCATAGGGCAATGGAGCAATATTGAACATAGAGCTGAAGAGCTAGCTCCAAGGCAATACTTTATGAAGATGAGGTACCATACTAAAGGACATAGTATACAATCTAAATTAATGACCTTTTTATAGGGCTATGTCCCCAAAAGGCAGAACACATTGGCCTGGAAACGAGTGGATGGAAACTGGAGTGGCTTTGCTTTTCTTCACTTCCAGATAACTACTTAAGGGATTTTTGCTTACCATTTCCACAACTCTGGGCTCTGCAGGTTTAGAGGCCCCCATTCCCAAAGGAAGAAACCACCCACCAGGGAGAAACAGCAAGAGTCCTTCGAACCATAAGCTACAGCTACTTCATGGGCTACTTATGTTTCTCATGCTAAGGGTTCAGCAGACAAGTAGGAGAGTCAACAATAAAGGTACTACCCTCTCAATATAAATCTGATAACAGTTTCAGAATTGCGTAGAAGGTTGGCTGAACACTATTGACACTGCATTATAGTTTAAATTCTCCATCTACCCCATCATGCTTCCTTTCCTTCCCATCCACAGGAAAAGAAGACATACACGTGGTAATTTCTATCTCAGAGTCTGATTGTCAAGGAATCCAACCTACAATACCATATAAATTTTAAAATCAGGTTGTCAATTTTAACCAAAAATCTGCACAGATTATTTTTTTATTAGGATTGCATTGAATCTACAAACAATTTGGGGAGAATTGTCATCTTAAAATACTGGACCTTCTAATTACTTTATGTGGTATATCCACATATTTTATGGAACTTCATCTATTTCTCTCAATGTTTTGTACATTCCTCTGTAGAGATCTATACACATTTCATTAAATTTATTTCAACAGACTTATGTTTTTAAAACTGTTGTCAAGGATAATTTTTAAATAATTTTTTGTTGCATGTTTGTAGAAATAAAATTGTTTTCTATCTTGTGTAAATACTGATGTTGCATTCATTATTAAATCTAATGGTTTGTATAATATATTCTTTGGTAATTTCTGTGTACATTTTTCCCATTCCAATCTTTTTAAAAATTGATTTAGGATACATCCAATTATTTATTTCTTCTTATATCAATTTTACTAATTTTTTTCTAGATATTTGCAAACTTCATCAATAAATATTAGCTAAAGTTATTCCTAGTATACCCTTTTTTCTGTATCAACACCTGTAATAATGTTCCCTTTTTCATTTCAGAAGCTGATAATTTGTGTCATCTTTTTAAAATTTTAATTATTCTTACTAGAATTTACCAATTTTATTAAGGAAATAATTTTGACTATGAGTCTCTGCATTTTATATTTATCATCAATCATTTAATATTTGTATTTACCTGATCTTATATTTATTATTTCCTTTCTTCTATAATTTTTGAGTTTACTTTATAGTTGTTTATATACCATTTCTAGATAATTAAATAGCGGTGGAGGTCTTAGGGTTTTCTAAAAATAGTATCATGTCATCTGCAAATAGTGACAGTTTTACTTCTTCCTTTCAAATCTTAATGCCTTTTATTTCTTTTTATTGTCTGATCGCTGTGGCTAGGACTTCCAATATCATGTTAAATAGAAATGGTGAGAGTGGGCAACCTTGTCTTGTTCCTGTATTTAGAGGAAAAGCTTTCAGCTTTTCACCATTGAGTATGATGTTAGTGGGTTTGTCATAAATGGACTGTATTATGTTGAAATACGTTCCCTTTATACCAACTTTGATGAAGGTTTTTATTATAAATGGGTGTTGAATTTTGCCAAATGCTTTTTCTAAATCTATTGAGACGATCATGTGGTTTTTATCCTTTGTTTTGTTATAGTAGTGTATTACATTGATTGATTTGTATTACATTTTCACAACCCTGGAATAAATCACACTTGATCATGCTGTATAATCTTTTTTATGTATTGTTGAATTTGGTTTGCCAATATTTTGCTAAGAATTTCTGTATCTATATTCATCAGGGATACTGACCTGTAATTTTCATTTTTTTGTAATCTCTTTGTCTGGTTTCAGTATCAGGATAATGGTGGCCTCAGAAATGAGTTTGGGAGTTCAATCCTTTAATTATTTGGAATAGTTTGAGAAGGATGGATATTAACTCCTGTTTATATGTTTGGTAGAGTTCACCTGTGAAGCCATCCAGTCCTGGACTTTTGTTTGTTAGTTTTTTTGATTACTGATTCAATTTCAGTATTAGTAATTGGTCTGTTCAGATTATCTATTTCTTCATGATTCAGTCTTAGAATATTATATGTTTCTAGGAATTTATACATTTCTTCTAGTTTGTCCAATTTGTTGGCATATAACTGTTTATAGTATTCTCTTATGATTGTTTGTACTTCTGGTTGTAATTTATCTTCTCTCATTTCTTATTTTGTTTTTTTGGGTATTCTCTCTCTTTTTTTCTTAATGAGCCTGGCTAGAGGTTTATTAAATTTTATCTTTTAAAAAACCAGCTCTTGGTTTCATTGATCTTTTCTATTTTGGGGGTCTCTATTTTATTTATTTATATTCTGATCTTTATTATTTGTTTCCTTCTGCTGTTTTGGGACTTTGTTCCTCTTTTTCTATTTTCTTTAGATGGTAGTTTAAATTGTTTATTGGAGATTTTTTTTTGTTTCTTGAGGAAGGCCTGTATTACTATAAACTTATATCTTAGAACTATTTTTACTACATCCCACATATTTTGGAAAGTTGTGTTTCTATTTGCATTTGTCTCAAGATATTTTCTGATTTCCTCTGATTTCTTTGTTTTTTGTGGTAGTATGTTTTTTAGTAGTATGTTGTTTAGCCTCTACGTTTTTTTTTTTTCCATTTTTCTTCCTGTAATTGATGTCTAGTTTCATACTGTTGTGGATGGAAAAGATGATTGATATAATTTCTATCTTCTTAAATTTGTTGAGACTTGTCTGTGGCCTAGCATGTGATAAATCCTGGGAATGTTCCGGGTGCACTTGAAAAGAAGGTGCATTCAGCTGTTTTTGGATGGAATGTCCTGTAGATATCTATTAAGTCCAAGTAGTCTAATGTGTTATTTCAGATGACTATACCCTTATTGGTTTGTTTTCTGGATGGTTTGTCCATTGATGTAAATGGATGTTAATGTTCCCTACTAATATTTTATTACTGTCAATATCTCCATTTATGTCTATTAACATGTGTGTTATATATTTATGTGCACATATACTAGGTGCATATATGTTAATGAGTGTTATATTCTCTTCTTGTATGATCCCTTTATCATTATATAATGCTCTTCTTTGTCTTTTTATTATAGACTTTGTTTTAAATCTGCTTTGTTTGATATGAGTATTGTTATGCCAGCTTTCTTATCATTTCCATTTGCATGGAATTTCTTTTTCCATCCCCTCACTTACAGTCTGTGTGTGTCTTTAGCTCTGAAGTGAGCCTTTTAAAGGTAGCATATAGATGGTTCTTGTTTTTTTTCCCCCAATCATCCACCCTATGTCTTTTGATTGGACCCTTTAGTCCACTGACATGTAAAGTGATTATTAATAGGTGTGTACTTACTGCCACTTTGTTACTTGCTTTTTGGTTGTTTTTGTAGTTCTTCTTCATTCTTTTCTTCTTCTTTTAGTCTATCCCTCATAGTTTGATGATTCTCTTTAGTGTTATTTTTATCTTCTATTCTATCCATTTTTTTGTGTAACTGTTATAGGTTTTTGGTTTGTGATTACCATGGAGCTCATATATGTTGACCTATAACTATATCAACTTTTTAAAAACTGATAATCATTTAAGTTCAAACATTATAAAAGGTCTACATTTTTACTCCTCCCCCCATGTTTTTTGTTTTTGATGTCATATTTCATATCTTCATGCCTATCTTTTAACTGTTTATTGTAGTTATAGTTGTTTTTACAATTTTTGTCTTTTAGCCTTCATGCTAGCTTATATAAGTAGTTAATCTACTGCCTTTACTATATTTTTGCCTTTACCAGTGGGATTTTTCCCTTCCTATTATTTATTTCTTGTGGTAGCCTTTCCTTTTCACTTAAAGAAGACCCTTTAACACGTCTTGTAAGGTTAGTTTAGTATTAATGAACTCTTAGTTTTTGCTGATCTGAGAAACTCTTTCTCTCTCCTTCAATTCTGAATGATAACCTTACTGTGTAGAGTATCCTACTTTGCAGGTTTTTCCCTTCCAGCACTTTAAATATATCATGGCATTCAAAGGTTCTGCAGAGAAATCAGCTGATAGCCTTATGTATTCCCTTGTATATGACTCTTTTTTTTTTTTCTCTTGCCTTTAGAATTCTCTCTTTATCTTTAACTCTCCCCATTTTAATTATACATCTTGGTGTGGGTCTGGGTGGGGTCATCTTGGTCTGGTACTCCCTGTGCTTCCTGTACCTGTATATCTTTCCTTCTTCAGGTTAGGGAAGTTTTCAGCCATAAATTCATCAAATACATTTTCTACCTCTTTCTCTCTCTCTCTTCTCCTTCTGGGACCCCTATAATGTGAATTAGTTAGTACGGTCTATGTTGTCCCAGAGGTCCCTTAAACTATCCTTATTTTAAAAAATTTTTCTTTTTGCTGTTCTGATTGGGTGATTTCAGCTATTCTATCTTCCAGATCTCTCACGCATTCTTCTGTATCATCTAATCTGTTTTTAATTCCTTCTGGTGTAGTTTTCATTTCAGTTATTGTATTCTAAGGTCTGACTAGTTCTTTTTTATATTTTCCAGTTATTTGTTGAAATTTTCACTTTTTTTGTCTATTATTTCTCAAGTTCAGTTTGCATTCTTATTACTTTTCCTTTGAATTCTTTACCAGGTTAATTATTTATCTCTGTTCATTAGGGAATTATTCAGGGTTTTTTCTTGTTCTTTCATTTGAAACATATTCCTCTGTCTTCTCATTTTGTTGAACGCTCTCTGTCCTTATGTTACCCATCCTGATCTTGAAGGCATGTTCTTGTGTGAGAGCATCCCTGTGTAGTCTGCATGTGCCCAGTGGCTTTGATAGGAGAGCTGGATCTGAAGTGCACAGGAGCCGCATCGTACCCCAAGTTGCAGTGGCATCCGTTGCCTTGGTGGAAGATAGGGCTGGATTTAGAGAAGCTAGAGCCAGAGCTAGGTGTAAGCTGGGGCTTCTCCTATGCTCAGTGGCAGTCACTGCCCTATCAGGGGCAGGGTTGGTCATAGGGTCTGAGGGGCTAGAGCAGGAGCCCTAAGGGTATCTCCTAGGTGTGATGGCAGTCTCTACCTTTGTTGAGGGTATGTCCAGGGCTTGAGGGTTTGGGGCTGTACAACTGTGCTGTTTTCACTTTTTTTCCTGGTATGTGCATCTGGATTAGAGGCTGACTTGGGGCTAGAGGGAATGGAGCTGCACTACTGAGCTGGTTCCACGCATTCCTAATTCTGCACATACATATGCATGCCTGCAGTGGTGGTCTCTGCCCTGGAACTAGTTCTGCTCCCTCCCAAGTGTGTACATGGACACGTGTACTGGCAATCCTCTGCCCTGGTCAGAGTCAGGGCCAAGCCTGAGCCAGTTCTGTTCCTTCTAAACATGTGCACTCTCATTGGCAATCGCATCCTCTAAAAAAAAATATTTTTATTAAAGTAACAGAGCATCTAGATATCTGGGGACTAGCTGTCCTCTTGCTATCCTAAATAAACCAATATTGGATTAATAAGGTTTTCTGTTAACATAAAAGCAAAGCTGCAAATGGAAGAAAATGGCATGCTGGGTAGCATGGCTTTTTGAAGAAAACAATTCTTGTAAGTGTAAGAAATATGATTTTGTGATAGGTCTAAATCAGTGTACATTTATGTACAAATTACCTGATAGCAAAATGAAATTTTTTGAAATGCAACTATTTTATTTAGAAGAAACATCTAACACTAAAGAGTTTTCTAGCAATAGGCAGTGATGAAATAACCAAAAAATTTTGCTGAGTATCTTATAATGACAGTACAATATGCTTAGAGAAACAGTCATAAGAAGAAAATAATTATGTTCATTGGGTACAAATGCATGTTCCTAATCAAGAATTGGAGTACTGGCACAAAACAAAAATAGAAGAAACAAGAATGAGTTATCATAGGATGATTGTTAGGGGTTAATATTTCATAGTAAGTACCTGATTCTCAAAAGCTTGCATAACTGTCTCATTATGATACCCTAAAGAATTATTGAGGTAGTTTTGTTAGCCCACAGAGGAATAGGGTGGGATGAAAAAAAAACAAGTAAAAGCCAGACTAATATTTTAATGTAGTTTATATGGCTGAAAAATAGATAATAACATATTGGAATCAAAAGACTAGATTAAATTAATAAAAATTAGAACATGAGAGTGGGCTCAATTAAAGAAAACTAACTTCTCAAAACGCACAGGGACATTCACAAATTTTTAATTTAATAATTTGAGAGCTACAAAATAAAATATGAATTTTATAAATGTATTACCAATAGAATTTTAAAAGATCTCTATCTTCTAACATGTTATAGAAGCTTTAAGAAAACAAATTATGGTCTATAGCTCTGCTAACCTCAAGACAGTGGCCACTAGCCACATGCGGCTACGGAGCACTTGAAGTGTGACTAGTCCAGATTGTTGAGGGTGTAAAATACATACTGGATTTCAAAGACTTTGTAAGAAAAAAACACTGTAAAATATATACAATTTCTATGTAGATTATATGTTGAAGTGAAAATATTTTTGATATAATGGGTTAAATAAAATATATTATTAAGATTTATTTCACCAGTCTCATAGTCTTACTATATGACCCAGCAATCACGCTCCTAAGGATTTCTCCAGCTGAATCAAAAACTTATGTCCACACAAGAATCTGAACACAGATGTTTCTAGCAGTCAATTCATAATCTCAAAACCTGGAGGCAATCAAGATTACCTTCAATAGGTACATGGATAAACTGGTATATTACATACAGTGACATAATGTTCAATGATACAAGAAAAAGAACTATTGATTCATGGAACAACATGGATGAACCTTGAATGCATATTGCTAAGTGAATTAAGACAGTATGAAAAAGCTTTATATTGTATGAATCCAATTAGATGACATTCTGGAAAAGACAAACTATGGAGACAGTAAAAATGTCAGTAATAGCCAGGGGATCACTGGGTAAACAAGTGAAGTTTTCTCCCCAGCCCCCAGAGGTGAAACTATTCTGCATGTTATTATAATGGTCAATATATGACATTATACCTGTGTCAAAATCCATAGACCTTTATAGCACAAAGAATAAGCTTTATTGTAATTAATAAAACAGGCAAAAAACTTCTGGTCAGGGGATCCCAGCATGGAATGCAGACTGACAAAAGTAACTATATTGCAAATATAGGAAACAAGATAACAAGATCATTGAAGGGGTTGGGAGAAAGAGGTTCTGACCTAAGTAACTCTGGAAATAACTGAGGTCTGTCAACTAAAGGGAAAAAAAAACCACTGCTGATAAGCACAGTACTCTTGTTCCTAAGGATGTTTTCCTTGGGTTAACAAATTTCTCATTAAACTCCAAACTTTAGGGGGAGTTTACAGGTAAAGCAAGAGGAGGAAGCTGGAGTAAACTATGTAGTAATTGATTAAGTTGAAGACATCAGTATGAATATAGATACAGATGATTACTTATAGGAATATTTATGGGTATGCGTATATAAATGTGTTAGTATACCCACATACATTTCCTTGCTCCATCAGCTGCGAGAGTCCAGAAGGACCAACACCCCAGGAGCAATGAACACACCTTGCACCCCAGATCTTGGTTTCTAATACCATTCCCCAACAAAAGGAACCTGGGCTTCTTGGAGAAACGGCTGATTCTAGGACTGGGGCAGGTAATATACAAGATGACACTACAGCGTACTGCTGCACCAACAAGTAAAGAAGTCCTCAAAAACATAAATAAACCCCTAACAAATTCTGGTGTACTTCAGAAGGAGAAAGAAGCCAACTGAAAGATCACCCAATGGCCAAACCAAGGGTAGTGTGAGCAAGAGTATAAATAAAAAAACCAATATAAATAAATGATTGAATAAATAAATGGGGGAGAAAAGACAAACCTCCCCAAAATAATTTATATAGCTATTCCACTCCACTCTGTGGAGCATCTCTCTCTACTCTAAGTGTGGTCTGTACATAGTGTCTTCCTTCCAAAAAGAACAGTATGGAAAGGGGGGGAAAGAGTAACTTTACAGTGGAGGAACCTGTCAAAAACTACTTCAGCCAGGTGAATAAGGTCAACATAAATAGTGATGTCATGTTGATAGTGTGTACCCCTGATATGATGTCTTTAAAATGGCACTTTACCTCTGTGGTCTTCCTCCTGAAAATACATCAATGCAGCCTAATTATGAGAAAAATCTCAATAGAAGGACAGTCTATAAAATATCTGTGTAGTACTCTTCAAAACTATCAAGGTTGTCTTTTCATCTTGTTTATGGTTTCCTTTGCTGTGCAAAAGCTCTTAAGTTTCATTAGGTCCCATTTGTTTATTTATTTTTTTAATTTCCATTACTCTAGGAGGTGGGTCAAAAAGGATCTTGCTGTGATTTATGTCATAGAGGGTTCTTCCTATGTTTTCCTCTAAGGGTTTTATAGTGTCTGGCTTTACATTTGGGTCTTTAATCCATTTTGAGTTCCTGTGTATGGTGTTAGGAAGTGTCCTAATTTCATTCTTCTACATGTAGCTATCCAGTTGTCCCAGCACCACTTATTGAAGAGACTGTCTTTTCTCCATTGTATATTCTTTGCTGGAGAGGGTGTGGAGAAAAGGGAACCCTCTTGCACTGTTGGAATGTAAATTGATACAACCACTATGGAGAACAGTATGGAGGTTCCTTAAAAAACTAAAATTAGAACTACCATATGACCCAGCCATCGCACTCCTAGGCATATACCTTGAGAAAACCATAATTCAAAAAGAGACATGTACCACAATGGTCATTGCAGCACCATTTGCAATAGCCAGGACACGGAAGCAATCTAAGTGTCTATCGACAGATGAATGGATAAAGAAGATGTGGCACATATATACAATGGAATATTACTCAGCCATAAAAAGAAGTGAAATTGAGTTATTTGTAGTGAGGTGGATGAACCTAGAGTCTGTGATACAGAGTGAAGTAAGCCGGAAAGAGAAAAATAAATACCATATGCTAACACATATATATGGAATCTAAAAAATATATATATATGGTTCTGATGAACCTAGGGGAGGACAGGAATAGAGACGCAGACATAGAGAATGGACTTGAGGACATGGGGCAGGGAGGGGAAGCTGGAACAAGGTGAGAGCTTAGCATTGACATATATACACTACCAAATGTAAAATAGATAGCTAGTGGGAAGCAGCTGCATAGCACAGGGAGATCAGCTTGGTGCTTTGTGACCACCTAGAGGGGTGGGATAGGGAGGGTGGGAAGGAGACGCAAGAGGGAGAGGATATATGTATACATATAGCTGATTCACTTTGTTGTACAGCAGAAGCTAACACGACATTGCAAAGCAATTACACTCCAATAAAGATGTTAAAAAAAAACTCTCAAGGTTATTGCAAACAAGGAAAGTCTGAGAAACTATCACAGCCAAGAGGAGTCTAAAGAGAAATGCCCATAAATGTAATGTGGTGTCTTGGATGGGATTCTAGAAGAAAAAAAGAATATTAGATTAAAACTAAGGAAATATGAGTAAAGTAGAGCCTTTCATTACTAATATCAGTATTGAATTCATTAATGGTTAAAAAATTTACCATATTAATGCAAGATATTAATAATAAAGGAAGGCGGATGCAAGGTATATGGGTACTCTCTGTAAAACCTTTGCAATTTTTCTGCAAATGTAAAATTGTTCTTGACAATAAAGTTCTTTTTAAAAAAAGAGTAAAAAAAAAGAGTAAGAACTATACATTGTATGGAGTCATCTTCAGGAAATATTAATTAAGAAAACGAGGTACAGAAGAGTGTGCGTAGTATTCTATGTTTGATGAAAGAAAAATAAGGAAAATACATGCACGTGCATATGTGTGTGTGTGTGTGAGACAGAGAGAGAGAACATATACACTTTTTCATAAAGAAACATTAGGATGTGAAATCAAGAACTAGTAAAAATGGTAGCCTACAGAGAAAGGACAGAATGCGAGAGGGTTTGGGGCAGTTATGGAAGTTAGGCTTCTCTTCATCTGTCTTGTTTTGTACCTTTAACCTTGCAGCTATGTAGATATTTTGCATAATTTAAAAATGAAATTAAACTTTAAAAAAGCAAAGCAATCCCTAAAATCAAAAACAAGCTGGAACAAATGAGCCTAACTGTATGTCAAGTTGTTGGCATACCCACACAGAATATTATTTCAAGTGAAGAGAAGGATTTGAAGAGAAGGATTTTGAAACACACTCCTCCGTAGGGGGAACTATTCTAAAAACAAAATACGCACAAACTGCATTCATTTATCTGATTATTGGTAAAATACTGTATTATTTTGAAACAGAGAGAGAGAGAGAGAGAGAGAGAGAGAGAGAGACATCATTCTTATAAGATTTAAAGATCTTTTTGTTGGTGGGACACACACACAAAAAATTACACTTAGATAGATGAAAGGCACAACTCTTTGTTATTTACAGCTCCAAACAACAGAAGGCCAACACACAGGTCCACATAAGGGTCCACCTTGTCCCTTGCACTAGGGACAAGGTAACAGCAAGCTGCAGCTGGAAGGAGCAGCTTATATATGGCAGGCAGGATGAGGTTAGCTAGGTTTCACAGGATTCCAGTAGATCAGCTGAACTGAATCATTTCCCAGGTTCCTGGGCAGAGGGGATGTCCCTTGTTGTTTGATATTTAGCTCCAGGATGATAAGGGTGGGTGCATAGTAACCCCAGAAAAGGGAAGTGTTAGGGGAGTGAACTTAATCAGCTGCTCAAGGAGGGCAAATGACTGGCCTCTAAACAGGACCTCAATATAGTACTAAGAAATAAAGTACTATACATAGATATAGATAGATTGAAAGAAAGAAAGATGATCAATAAATGAGGAGTAAGCAAACATTATTAATATCATGAGGATCCAAGATTTTTAGGATAAGAGAAAAAATATACAAATACTGTAGTACTTTAAATAGGGTCAACTAACAGCTATTATAATCTTTCCATTTGAATTGGAAAGATGAACAGGAACTCTTATTTTCCCTTTATAAACATTACATATATTCTGGTTTTGTCCATTAAAAAGGACTAAAAGCAACAGCAACTCAGCAGCAATTAGTACCCTTAGTGCTTATATTAATATCCCTAAATCCATTTATAATTAAGAGGATCCAGAATTTCTAGGAATAACAGCTGAATCCATGTTTGGGGGCAGGAAATGTAAATGTATAAGACTTGGACATGTTGTGCCTGAAAGCAAGAAATTACCAAAGACTAATGGGATCATTGTAAAGAGACACAGGAGTCAAATTTAAAGGGCCTCAAATAGCCAAAGATAAAATAATTTGAGTTCATAATCATAATAAAACAATTTATTGATAATCATTGAAGGTGATTATTTTGAAAATTGGTAAAGGGAAAGATTCAAGCATCTATCCTGCCTTTCCTGTATGGAAAAAATTTCAGTGTAACCAAATAGTTGATAAGAGACAGCTATCTCTATAAAAGAATCTTAGCTAATAAATGTAAAAGAAATAATAAACTAAGAAATCACCATTCTGTAACCCTTACTGAATTAATACATTTAGATACTTATCAGCAAAAACTGCTTGAACTGTCAGTGGAAACATGGGGAAATTTAATGGAGGGAAGAGACTAACAAACCTGACCCTACTAACCAATCTTAGCATAACTAAAGTACAACCATCAAATATCATGCACCTCTGTGTAATGTAAGAGCAAGAGCAGCAGCAGCAGCATCAACAACAAATTAACCTGAATGTCACCAAGCTTCTAGCTCTAACTACTAGCTTACAGGAAATCTGATGATAGAATACAAAGTTTTATGAGACTATGAGAAAACAATCAACCAATTTCAAAACGTGGGAAACTCTACAAAGTGACCCCGTTTTTTAACAACATAAATGAGATGGAATAAAAGGAGGCTGAACTATTATTGAATAAAAGAAACATAACAGATATGTCAATCAAACATAAAAGATGAACAATGTTTCGATGCTAATTCACACAAACCAATTATTTAGGCATTTTTGAAATAATTTGGATAAAATCAACAAATGAATACTATATAATATTAAATTTAAAATGTTACAGGGAGATCAGCTCGGTGTTTTGTGACCACCTAGAGGGGTGGGATAGGGAGGGTGGGAGGGAGGGAGACACAAGAGGGAGGAGATATGGGAACATATGTATATGTATAACTGATTCACTTTGTTATAAAGCAGAAACTAGCAAACCATTGTAAAGCAATTATACTCCAATAAAGATGTAAAAACATAAAAAAAAATTTAAAAATAAAATGTTAGTGTGATATTGATATCACAGTTATGATTTTTAAGTTCATATCTGCTAGAAATACAAACTGAAGAATTTATCTCTTAAATGAACTAAAAAGTGAGGGTGGTAGATAATATAGACAAATAGAAGATAGATAGACAGACAGATAAACAGACAAATAGATACAGACTAGATAGAGTTTAATATCATATGGCCATCTGCAGCAAGAATATGCAGATAGTCATCCAGAGCACAATGGTAGAATGTTGATAACCATCCAAACTGTGCAAAGTGTATACAGAGATTCGTTACACTGTATTACCAAGTTTTATAAATGTCCATATACAAACTTTTGAAGATTTTTGAAGGTTAAGTTTCACTGTTTGTGCAAGTAGTCAAAAAAGGAACAATATGGACAGGCTTCCCTTGGAATACTGTTTTAGTAAAAAATATTTCCCAAAATATTCTTATGCAACATTCTCATCTCATATATCCAAAATAAAACAAACGAGAAATATATTTTAAAAAAATCTTCCCATTGCTTGCAAGTGTCCCAAAAATCTACTCTGTTTTCTCCTATAGTGCCATGAAAGGCAAAACTTCCAGATACAAATTTCTGTATTAGTCAGTTTTGCTAGGTTGGGCTTTGTAACAAATACCCTCCCTCCAATTTCAATGAATTATGACAACTAAGGTTTATTTCTTATTCACATTACATGTAGGTGGCTGATCAATTGCAGTTTTGCTCTATGCTGGGATTCAGTTCAGATATGTTTTACAAGTCTTCATTCCAGGGTCTGGCAGAAGAAGCATCTCCTATTTGAAGCATGCTATTCTCATGGCTGAGGGAAAAACCACAGGAGCTGAACTGAACCACACAATTTTCTTTAAAACAGTCACTTGGTAATAAGATGGCACATCATCTCAATTCCATTAGTTAAAATAAGTAATACAGCAAAGCCTGAGAATAGGGTAGGGAAATATATTTCATCCATATGCAGGGATGAAGTACAATATTACAATCTACCAACAGAGAATTTTCCACAAAGAACATGTTATGATACACCAAAGTGTTCTTAACCAACATTTATCTGGGCTCTTCAATGTTAAAGCAATTTAAATTTACCTTGCAGGCCTGGTTCCTCTGGGCAAAAGCTTAGCCTAAAGATGGCTGGGCTGGGAAAGTTCCATGTCCACTGTCTCAGGAAGCCAGAAGCACATTCCACCTTTAACAACCAACCTAGTGCTCAGATAAGTCCACTGATCCAGGCTATTTAAGCCCTCATTTATCTCAGGAAGTTTATCTGTTCCCTGTCACCAGAATCTGGACAGGTCACTCTTAACCACATTGATAGATTTAAGTAACTTAAATCTTGGGGAAGGAAAATGTTTTTCAATTCCTTCCATACCAGAGAGTCTCTAGGTCTTTTTTTTTTTTTAATTAAAAAATGTTCCACGCACTCTTCCTCACCCCCCAACAATAAGCACCCTTCATGCTGAATACATCTTCTTACAATCCAAAATAATTCAACTTTCTCATTACTAAACTCAATAAACCAATGAAAACAAAGCAAAAACTTCAACATTAATAGTATAAAATATTAAATTCAAATAAAAATTTAAAAAGAACAAACAGGGTTATTTTATATTAATAAAACATATAACCTTCAGAATAAAAGAGTCATGGAATTTTATGTGTTGAATGACAGAATAAAATATATAAAGCAAAAATGTCAGACATACAATAATTGTTGGAGATCTTAATGCAACAATCTCTTTTTCTAGATCAATGGGAAAAAAGAACTGAAAAATGTTGACAAGTTGAAAAATATTATTAAGAAAGTTATTATGAGGTACATTTGGATTTTTAATCCTACAAACAGATTTTAGACTTTCTTTTCAAGAATCCATGGAATATTTATAATAATTGACAAGGGCCTAAGCCCTCTTATTCAAAACAAGAAGAAAGTAAATATATTTATTTCTTTAACCACAACAGAATTAAGTTGGAAATTAATAATATTTTTTAAAACTCAAATTAATGGAATTCTAAAATTCTTCAAAATTACTACTGAATCAAAGAGGAAAATAAAATCATAAATGAGGAAATAGGAAAAATGAGAGGATTGCTTGCTAAAATAAGGGTGGGCTCCTATATTGATTTTGCCTATTTTTTTTATTGACTTAGAATGTCACAAAGCTACAGACTACATTTTCCAACCTTCTTTGTAACTAAGATTGTTCATGATGGTCTGGCCAATGGGATTTAGAGAAATAACTGGCACAGCTTCCAGGCCATCGTCTTCTAGACAAAATTACTTATTCTGGACTTTTTCTCTCTTTCTATTCTGTGGACTAGACCTGAGAGTTGTGTTGTCTTGGTTCTAATGATGAAGATGAAGACAACACTGCGGGAATGGCAGAATAAGTAAATGAAAGAACTTAGGTCCCGTGAATTATACTATAAAGCAGAGCCACTTGGCTTACTTACCTGGACTAGTATGTTGGAGAGAAATACATTACTACCTTGTTTGAGCCACTGTTTTTTGGAATCTGTTTGTTACAGCAACTTAACCTGCCTCCTCACTAAGAAGGCATGTGGCCAAAACTATTGCTGCAGTTGCATAGTGTTAAATTTCTTTATTAACAGTTAAAGAAAAAGGAAGATGTTATGTATTATATCAAATACCAGTGAGCCACACGAAAATTTAAAAAAGCACAATCTATCAATAGAATAGCTAAAAGAAGGAAAGATGAAGTCAGAAACTAATGATTTAGAAAAAGAGAGAAGTAATAGTAATGGAAAACAAATGTAGTAAAATAGACAAACATCAAAAATCAAATTAATATAGAGCCTATTAGGAGATTTGTGTGAGAAAACAGAGAACTTTTTTTAAAATTAGGATATGATGAAAAAGATTAGATGACCTGATGGATTCAGTCAGAGGCAAACTAAACACAAATCAAATGTCATGCCCTTCAAAGAGAAGTGATACCTTCCTTCTTGAAGCCCCCAAAGAACCATAAGTTCTGCAATAGATGTTCAAGAAGCCCTACTCTAGGCTGTAGCTTTGAAGGGCATCATAGTACCCTGATGAAGGCACATTAAACCTGGAATAGCTCTGGGGGTGTGTGCAGTAGACACACACTAATCTCTGCTCATTTCAGTGGCCTAATGAGTCACCATTCAGAGAAGTAAAAACATTCCAGTTTATAGACAGGGTGTTATGGACAATTCATTCCAATGGCAGGCCCAATTAAACCTTAGTGAGACTGATGATCTCAGCCTGTATGGTCATGCATAATAAGATCAGCATCAGAAGAAAGTTGTTATTTTCTGACACCATAACCATCTTTTATCATACACTTACCCTTAAAAACCCTTTGCCCCTTCTGAATGACTCATGTTCATGACACACAAAGTAGTGTTTAGAAGAGGTTACTAAGACATAGTGAGCATTCAAAGAATAAGCTCTCTGTCTTTGCCATCTCCTCCTCTGGCACATTTGAGGATAATCATCAGACAACAGAAACAGAACCTATGCTACAATCTTGTCGACCACACAGAGCTCTATTCTATCATAGGTAGAAAGGAATTTATCACTCAAATTTAAGACTGCAAATCTTTCCTAAACATTCCCCTTGATTGTGGAGAAATATCAGAAAAATTACGATAAAGAAAGAATACTCCCAGTAACCTCCTGAAACTCCATCTTTGTTTGAATTCAAATATGTTGTATGAAGAATTATTCTAGCCACAAGAAGGCCATTAATGAGGATATCAACTACTTGGTGATGAAGCCATAAAGCTTGTGTCAGCATTTTATGAAATTACAAGATTAATCTTCTATGAAGAAATGACAGGACAGGTAGATAGAAGAGAGACAACAGAGCCCCTTTTGACTTTAGCAAAGCTTTACAATTTTTCCTTCATTACCCCATTACCAATTCAATGAGAAATTATGGCCCAGACTGCCTAATTGCTAGTTGGAGGGTCACTCAGAATAAATTTCCTCTATAAGAGTAATGTTACCCGGAGGGGACATAGCAAGCAGTATTCTGCCAGGGTGAATACTGGGACCAATTTTTTTAAAAGTTCATCAGTGTCCTCAGTAATGGGATAAAAATGTAGGTTGGTAGAGATATTTAGCAACATTCAGGTTAAGATGAGAATTCAAAATGATACTAGTAATAAACACAATGGATTTCCACATGTATGAGGCAAGGCTACTTTTTCAAAGGGAAAAATTGCATGGATCTAAATAGGGAATCAGTAGAGTTATGGATAAGAGTAACAGAAAATGTTCCCTGACCACAGTGGAGGGTGGAGGAAAGCAGAGCAGAAATTAACAAGCTGTGCAGAAAAAGTGAGTTCAGCACAGTGCCTACCAGCCAGGCAATGGGCTGTGCATGAAAGAACAGAAGACAATCATCTGTGTCCTTAAAATATACGGCAAATGTGAATCACAGAAGTGACCATAAAAATAAGAGTCCTAAAGGATGTTTCTCTCTAAGAAGTAGTGTATTTCACACATATACAAAATAGTCCACTCTGAAAATGATTCAGGAACCACTAATTATCTGAGGCTCCAGGTGAGCCCCAAGTTGATCTGCCTTGGTATTAATATGTATTATATTATGATAGCTATTCTTTTGGTTTTGACAGAAATAGTAATTTAAAGCTGCATCAGCCTTCCCAGTAATTCAGGTGGGTCAAGAGGGAGAAACTAGGAGTGGTAGCCCACTGAGTTCTGTATTGATATGTTTTCCTAAAACCCTGAAACAACAAAAGTATGCAAAACAACAGAATCTCAAATAAATTGTAATTTTGCTTAGAGATATTATAAAGTTCACTTCTCCAAGAAGATTGTTTTAGGCAAAGGTGAGCAATATAACACCATTTTTGTTGTAAAATCACTTTGTTGGTCAAATCCTTCAGTGGTTAAAAAATTTCTCTGAGTCCAGAAGTAATAATCCCATGATAATTTTTATTTACCTGATATATACTTGAGAATTACATAACTCAAACTTTGTCCCTAGTGAATATAGGATCATGGAACTGATACAGTTAAGACAGTTCCTGTTTTCAAGGCACACAAAAAATTAGCAATACTTGTTTGTTTTTGGTAGGATCCAAATAAGTAGTTTTCAAAACTAGAACCACAGAAGGGTGATATTTAGGCTTGAAATACACAGACGAATGATAGAAATAATGGGGGAAAGAATGGAGTAAAAAAAAAAGTCCCAAAGGAGAAGTCAAGTTACTGCCAGAGTTACCATACGTGGAACAAGTATTCTGTAGAAAACACACATGTAGGGGAGAAGGATAAGGATTCACAAAGAAGGTGAAGTGAGAATATGAAAGAATTTGAATGACAAATAAAGCAGTTTGACCTCAATTCTGTAAGCAATGTGGAGATATTGAAAACCACTGCCCTTGAAATAACAAAAAACATGTTTTAAGAAGAGCAATGCATTTGTGGAGAGAAGGCAGGAGCAGCAGCAGAGAAAAGACTGGGTAAGTCATTGCAAAGCTAGAGCCATGAGATGTGGAAGATCATGGGGAAGTGGGTCATGGTGGGAAAGATGAACATGGAAGAAATGGTTATGAGAGGGAATCTAAAGTAAGCATGGATAGAGACAGAGGACTATTAAGACCATAGCTCCAAGGTTTACATTCTGAGTGATAGGGACAATGTTGACTCTATTAACAAAAATAGAAGAGCAAAAGGGAAACTGATTTCAGGAAGAATATTTAATGGCTTTGAGCAAATGAAGTTTAAAAGCCAGGAAGATATTCATGTGAAATGCCTCCTACTGCATCTTTTCTTCTGCTTTCCCCTTAAGTAATGATTCCAACTTTCTCACCAGTGGGATATCCTTGCCTCTCCCCTCATTCCTTACTCCTTCTCTGAGTAACTTCTCCAATCTCAAGGCTTCACTACCATGTGTATGTGGACGCCTCCTAAAGGTCAGTCTTCCTCCTTTCTCTCTCCTAAGCTCCAGACTAATTGTGCTACCTTCTTCTGAATACCTCCACCTGGATGACCAAGAGCCAACACGTGCAAAATGGAATCTATCTTTCCATTGAATCCTACCCCTTCTCTCAGCCAACAGCATCACTCTCTGTGGTGCCCACGCTAAAAAGTTAAGGAATTCTTGACATCTTCCATTTCTCAACCATCACCACTCGTCCCTCAACATTTACAATTCTCCTTGCTTTCCAAAACCATGTGGATACTATTGAAAGGCTCTTAAAATTATTTTTTATTCCATTCCCCCACATTTCATTTGCCTAATTGTTATATCCATACTATTTTCCTGGCATCATTGTGACAGATCTAATTTCTAAAATCTACCTTCATTCCAAACTCTTCCCCAAACTGTATGTTTACAACATTACTATCGGTGGCATTCTCAGAAGCTGGAGAAGAGCCCCTAAGCCTAACACGGATTTTGTCAAGCCTGACTCCAGGCTACTTTGCCACCCACTGCCAGCAGGACCACTGCGGTCTGGCCGCATTGGCTTCTTCAGTGACCCTCAAACCCACTAGATAGTTTAGTGCACACATGCTCCGTCCATACTGCTCTTCCAGACTATAAAGCTCTTCTTCAGCACTCATTTACCTCTTAAGTCCTACTCATCCCTCAAGACCTGGCTTGAAGGTCACAGTTTTCAAAGCCACTCTTTGCTCCAGTGGATAGAATTAAATGTCTCACCACTTTGTAGAAATAATTTTGCCACTTATCATAGTACACTGTGGCTATTTATGTAGGTATCTGGTTTTGCTACTAAAATTCTTGTGAACAGGAATTAGGTTTTATTTATCTTGTAATCCCCACTAGCCAGCACACTATGAAACATGGATGAGGATTTATGCTTACTGAGGTCAATTTGAACGGAGTTGACTTGACTTGAAGAAACCTGTGAGTAGTGAGAAACATTGTAAAGAAGCTCAGAAACAGGATCTGGAATGAAGATATTAGCTAAAGTATCAGAAAACTCACGTTTCCAAAGTTTCTTGTAAAGAAAGGGTTAACTCATAGAGGAGAATGACATGGAGGAGTTAGGAAGAGAAATATAAAAGGGGGTCCCAGTCAGGATTACAGAAGAAAGGCAGTTAGTGAAATAAAATGAACACCAGAAATTTTAAAATGTCACTGAATGCAGCCCACTTGAAAGAAACTTCAGAGAGAAGGTTTAGAAAATTATTTTATTTTTGCCAAGTCCTGTATTGCAGCTCATCCTGTTCTAAAGGATAATTTTCTCCTCCCTCGAAAATGAAAATAAATGGCACCCAGATGTTTTAGGATTATCATCCTTTTAATTATTTCCTTAACGTAATCTTTCAGAGATTGTAAATAACACAAATTTTCTTTTCATTTGCTTATTTGTTTACTAAGGTGGTTGTTATCTCAAGTACCTGGTGATGAGTAGCATTGTATTTATACAATATTTGCTTGCTGATGGTTTGTAAACCTACTCATTTTCTAATAAATGGATCTTTTATCTAACTGATTATATCTCTGCCCCGTTAAAATTTGGATTGCAAAACATAAATCCATTTTGAGTTTAAATTTCTTTCATTGTTTTTATTATCTACACGTGCTGTGTGCAGCAAACAAAATACAGGTCAAAAACATGTCCTAATAATTTTTCTATAATTTGCCTTCTCTGCATACTCTTAAATTTTTGTGGGTCCTATTTAACAGTTCTAATTCCAGTTAATATGTAAGAGTGTCAGAAATTATATCATAGGATAAAATTAGTGTATTGTCTGACTTTGGCTTCTTCATAAAGTCAAATTTAAAACCTCATGGATATGATCCTATGCTCCTTATTTCCCTTGATAACCAAGTAAGGTCTGTAAACTAAGATTACTTCTAATTGTACTGAGGAGATCCCAAACAGGAAGTGAATTTATTTCAGAAGGAGCTCATGTGTTCTTCAGTCTTCAGATCACTTCCCACTGGCACCCAAATTGAGAAATAGTAGCCTCTATTATGACTCACCTGATTCAATTACCCATCAGAAAGATAAGAAGCCAATTCTAAATATATGGTTGCAATCTGCTAGGTAATCTGTCAATGAACTATATTCTTGAGAAATTCCTGCCTCATCCCATGCAAAAATTCCTCCGTGTCAAACACTGGTAATGAGACATTTGTTGTAGAATTATGATTGCACCATACTCTTCTGATTTTCCTTTTCTCTAGCTCTTTCTGCTTGAAACAGCCTTTCCCCTTTGTTTAACTATTCATCTTTAAAAGCTCTGTGGTAAATCCCCTACATATCTTTTAGAAAGAAATAAAAGACAGGACAAATAGATAAACAATTCAATGAACTGAAAATAATATCATATATGAGCTGATACCAAACTCTTTTGGATAGAAAATTTCTTATTTTTGATAAATGTATTTTTAACCATATATTTACTTAGTTCTCATAGGCTCCAACAGTATTTTAGTGTTCAGTGAAAAAGCTGTTCTTATACTGATATTCATGGTAATGAGTATCACATTTTATATAACTACTTTGGAGAAGCACTCTGTTAAACCGAAGGAAATAAAAATTCGGCAATTCCAAAATAATAATAATAACCATTTTCTTCTCTCAAATTAAAGTCTTTTCCACATACCTTTGGTTGAATATCATCACATCCAAATTCTAAATGTCTCAGAGATACTGTCAATTAATTTCAATTCATCCATGCACACAGTTTTCTCAGATGCAAAATCATGTTAATTTTTTTCATGATTTATCAGAATCAAGTTATGTTTATTCTGGGAATAAAAGTTTGATTTAATATTTGGAAATCAATGCATGTAACTTATAACTTACCACAGGTTATGAACTGAATGTTTGTGTCCCCCCAAAATTCATATGTTGAAATCTTAACCTCACTTGCTTCAGCACCCTTCCCCTCTGGGTCAAAGGTCCCAGTGCAGGGAGAAGGGAAAACACACACCTAAAGGGAAAAGAGCCAGCCCAGGCCGCACCATCAGGGCTTCTGCTCCAGCTACTTGGGATCAGACCCCACCTCCGATAGGGTGGTAACAGCCACTGAGAGAACAAAAGTCCAGCTCACACCCGGCTCCAGCTCTAGCGCCCCCATCTCTACCAACTACCAGGGTGATAGGTGCCAGTATGCCCTAAGGAAAGACATGATTTGTGTCCACATCAAATCCAGATCTCCCAACAAAGACATTTGGCACACACAGTCTGTATGAGGATGCTCCCACATAAAAACAACACTTCGAGACTTCAATAGGTAACTGTTTCACCTAAATTCATAGAGGCAGAGAAAATTAAGCAAAATGAAAAGGCAGAGGAACTGCTCTCTATCGAAAGAGCAAACTCAAATCCTTGAAAACATAAATAATGAAAGAGAAGTAAACAACTTACCAGACAAAGAATTCAAAGCATTGGTGATAAAATGTTAACTAAATTAGGGAAAAGAACAGATGAAAACAGTGAAAATACTAACAAGGAACTAGAAAATACTAAAAAGACCCAATCAGAAATAAAGAATTCAATAGCTAAGATAAAAAACACACTAGAAGGCATGAATAGCATACTCAGTTAAACAGAAGACTGCATAAGTGATCTGAAAGATAGAATAATTAAAATCACTCAACCAGAACAGCAAAAAGAAAAACAAATTTTTTTAAATGAGAATAGTTTAAGAGATATCTGGGATAACATTAAGCATACCAACATTCGCCTTAAAGGGCTCATAGACAGAGAAAAGAGACAGAAGGAGATCAAAAATGTATTTGAGGAAATTATGGCTGAAAACTTCCCAAACCTGAAGAAGCAAACAGATATCCAGGTATAGGAAGCAAAGATGATCCCAAACAAGATAAACCCAAACAGACCCATGCCAGGACATATTATAATTAAAATGGCAAAAATTAAAGATAAAGAGAGAATTCTAAAGGCAGCAAGAGAGAAACAAAGAGTCATACACAAGGGAATACCCACAAGGCTATCAGCTGATTTCTCTGCAGAAACTTTGCAGGCCAGAAGGGAGTGGCATGATATATTCAAAGAGCTGAAAGGGAAAACCCTACAACCTAGGACACTCTATCCAGCAAGATTATCATTTAGTAAAGAAGGAGAGATAAAGAAACTCTCAGATATCAAAAACTAAAAGGGTTCATCAGTGTTAAACTCACCCTAAAAGAAATGTTAAAGGGTGTTTACTAAGTGGAAAAGAAGAATCTATAGAAAAGGGAAAAGTCCACTAGGAAAGGCAAATATATAGTAAAGACCGAGGATCAATCACTTAAATAAGTCAGTACAAAAATTAAAAGACAAAAAACTGTAAAAGCAACTATAACTATAATAAACAGTCAAGGGATAAACATGAAGATGTAAAATATAACATCAAAAACACAAAATATGGGGAAGAGGAGTAAAACTGTAGACCTTATAGAATGTTGTTGAACTTAAAGGACTACCAATTTAAAACAAGTAGATATACAAAAACCAAAAAGAAAGGAACACAAGAACACTACTAAAGAAAATCATCAAACCACAAGGGAAGACACACAAAAAAGAAGAAATGAAAAGAGAAGAACTACAAAAACAACCAGACACAAGTAATAAAATGGCAATAAATACATTCCTATCAATAATTACTTTATAATAATGGAGTAAATGCTCTAATCAAAAGACATAGGGTGGCTGATTGGATAAAAAAAAAATTTGCTTCTATATGCTGCCCACAGGAGGCTCACTTCAGAATTAAATACAGAGACACAGAGACTGAAAGTAAGAGGATGGAAAACGATATTTCATAAAAAGAGAAACAACAAGAAAGTGGGGGTAGCAATATACATATCAGACAAAAGAGACTTTAAAACAAAGGCTATAACAAAAGACAAAGAAGGGCATTATACAACAATAAAGGAATCAACACAAGAAGAGGATATTACACTCATTAATGTATATGCACCCAGTACAGAAGCACCTAAATATATAAAGCAAATACTATTAGACATAAAGGGAGAAATAGAAAATAATACAATAATAGTAGGGGACATTAGCACCTCAATGACATCAATGGAAAGATCATTCACACAGAAGATCAATAAGCCAACAGTGGTCTTAAAGGACACAATAGACTGGTTGGACTTAATAGATATCTACAGGACATTATATCCCAAAACAGCAGAATACACATTCTTTTCAAGTACACATGGAACATTCTCCAGCACAGATCACATGCTAGGCCACAGAACAAGTCTCAACAAATTTAAGAAGAGAGAAATTATATCATGCATTTTTTCTGACCACAATGGTATGAAACTAGAAATCAATTACAGAGAAAAAATGGAGAAAGCACAAACACATGGAGACTAAACAACATACTACTAAAAATATAATGGGTCAATGAAGAAATTAAAGAGGAAATTAGAAAGTACTATGAGATAAATGAAAATGGATACACAACACTCCAAAATCTAGGTTATGTTATAAAAGCCTTTCTAAGAAGGAAGTTTATAGCAATACAGGCCTTTCTGAAACAAGAAAAATTTCAAATAAACAACCTACCATACCACCTAAAGGAATTTTAAAAAGTAGAAAAAACAAAGCCCAAAGTCAGCAGAAGGAAGGAAATAGTAAAGATCAGAAAGGAAATTTAAAAACGAAAGTTAAAAAAAAATAGAAAAGATCAATGAAACCAAGAGCTGTTCTTTTTTGAAAAGATAAACAAAATTTATAAATCTTGATAGCTAGGCTTATCAAGAGGGAAAGAGAGAAGACCCAAATAAACAAAATAGAAATGAAAGATGAGAAACAACAACTGATACCAGAGAGATACAAAAAATCCTAAGAGACTACTATGAGCAGTTATATGACAACAAATTGGACAACCTAGAAGAACTGGACAAATTATTACAAACATACAATCTGCCAAGACTGAATCAAGAAGAAACAGACAATTTGAACAGACTAATCACTAGTAGTGAAATTGAATTTGTACAAAAACTTCCAACAAACAAAAGTCCAGGGCCAGAATTCACAGGAGAATTCTAATAAAGAAGAATTAATGCCTATACTTCTCAAACTATTCCAAAAAATTGATGAGGACGGAACACTCTCAAATTCATTCTATACCAGGCCATCATCACCCAGATACCAAAACCAGATAAATAAACAGCAAAACAGAAAATTACAGGCCAATATCTTTGATGAATACAGATACAAAAATCCTCAACAAAATATTTAGCAAACCAAATCCAACAGTACATAAAAAAGATCACATGCCAAGAACAAGTTGGATTTATTCCAGGGTTGCAATAGTGGTTCAATATTCACAAATCAATCAGTGTGATACACCAAATAACATAAGAAAGGATTTAAAAAATCACATGATTATCTCAGTAGATGCAGAGAAAAACATGTGACAAAATTCATCATCCATTCATGATAAAAACTCTCTTCAAAGTGGGTATAGAGGGAACATACCTCAAAATAATAAAGGCCATTTATGACAAACCCACAGTGAACATCATACTCAACAGTGAAAAGCTAAAAGCCTTTCCTCTAAATTCAGGAACAACACAAGGATGTCCACTCTCACCACTTCTGTTTAACATAGTATTAGAAATCCTAGCCACAGCAATCAGACCAGAGAAATAAATAAATGCATCCAAATTGGAAGGGAAGAAGTAAAACTGCCACTGCAGACAACATGACACTATATACAGAAAACCCTAATGTCTCCATCAAAGAAGTATTATAACTAATAAATGAATTCAGTAAAATTACAGGATACAAGGTTAATATACGGAAATACGTTGCTTTTCTATATCCTAATAATGAACTACCAAAAAGAGAAGGCAAAAAAAAAAAATCCTGTTTAAATTTGTACCACAAAGAATAAAATACTTAGGAATAAACTTAGCCAAGGAGCTGAAAGACATCTACTCTGAAAATTATACAACACTGATGAAGGAATTTGACAACGATACAAAGAAATCCTAAAATTTACATGGAACCACAAAAGACCTCAAATTGCCAAAGCAATTTTTTTGAGAAAAAAGAACAAAGCTGAGAGCATTATGCTCCCAGACTTTAGATGATACTACAAAGCTACAGTAATCAAAACAGCATGATACTGGTACAAAAACAGACACACAGATCAATGGAACAGAATCAAGAGCCCAGAAATAAACCCACACACTTATGATCAATTAATCTATGATGAAGGAGGCAAGAAGATAAAATGGAGAAAACAGAGTCTCTTCAATAAATGGTCCTTGGAAAACCAGACAGCTACATGTAAAAGAATGGGATTAGAACATTTCCTCACACCACATACAAAAATAAACTCAAAATGGTTTAAAGATCTAAATTTAAGAACTGAAACCTTAACATTCCTAGAAGAAAACATAGGCAGAATACTCTTTTAACATAAACCGTAGCAATACTTTTTTAGATCTGTTTCAACGGCAAAATAAATAAAAGCAAAAATAAACAAATGGACCTAATTAAACTTTAAAGCTTTTGCACAGCAAAGGAAACCATCAACACAATGAAAAGACAGCCTATGGAATGGAAGAAATATTTGCAAATGATATGATCAAAAAGAGGTTAATATGCAAAAATATATAAACAGCTCATATAACTCAATATCAGAAAAACAAACAACCCAATTAAAAAAAATAGGCAAAAGACTTGAATAGACATTTTTCCAAAGATGACATACAAGTGACTAAAAAGGCATGTGAAAAGATACTCAATACTGCTAATTATCAGAGAAATGAAAAACAAAATGAGATATCACCTCACACCTGTCAGAACTGCTATCGTCAAAAATTCTACAAATAACAAATGTCATTAATGATACAGAGAAAAAGGAAAAACTTATACACTGTTAGTGGGAATGTAAATTGGTACAGCCACTATGGAAACCAGTATGGAAGTTCTTCAAAAAACTAAAAATAGAACTACCATATGATCCAGCAATGTCACTCCTGGGTATACGTCCAGAAAATAAATGAAAACATTAACTCAAGAAGATACATGTATCCCAATATTCACAGCAGCACTATTTACAATAGCCACATATCTGTAAAAATACTGAATCACATTACTGTACACCTGAAGCTAATATAATATTGTAAATCAAATACACGTCAAAAAAAGTCAATATGGTTGTCTATGTCATTCAGTAATTAAATCAATATACACTGGCTCAAGCGATATTGGCTCTCTACTGTAATTTCAATTTTCTTTAATAAGACTGTCAAATTCTACACACACACACACACACACACACACACACACACACACACACAAACCTGCTGTGATTTTAGGGAGAAATTTCATTGAATCTTTATTTCAATTTGAAGAGAACTGACATTTTGATAATATTGGATCTTCCTACCCATGAGTACCATATGTTTTTTCACGTTTTATGTTTTCTGTAATGTGTTTAAGTAAGCTTTTGTTATTTTCTTTGTAAAGGTCAGGCACCTATTTTTGTTGCTATTGTAAATGGGCATTTTTTAATTTATTTATAAACTATTTTTTTATAGAAATAAAAACTGGCTTGTATTAATCTTATATCAGGCAACTTAACTATATAAGTCAGGGTCTTACAGATACAGATATCACTCTAGTCCTCTCCCCCAAAGAAGAGGATTTAATACAGGGAATTAAATGCTTACAAAATTGTAGAAAGGGCCAGACTAGTAAGCTCCAGGCCAAGCTTCCAGGAGGGACACCTAGAATAGAATCTTAGAACTGGCCTGCAAGGAAAAAATATCTCTGCCAGAAATTGAATGTTGGAGAATCAAAAAATCACTGTCCAAGTGCTGACCCCAAGGCCGCAGCTTAGTCACAAC
This sequence comes from Tursiops truncatus, assembly GCF_011762595.2. NCBI lineage: Eukaryota > Metazoa > Chordata > Mammalia > Artiodactyla > Delphinidae > Tursiops > Tursiops truncatus. The sequence goes on along the minus strand of NC_047037.1, from coordinate 79,756,160 downwards.
CCAGGCACAAGAAGCTCACCCACAGCTGTTGACTCCAGGGCCAAACTTTCTCAGCCTCCAAGATGAAAACTTCTCAGCAGCTACCAACTAGGGAAGGTCCAAACACTGGGATACTGTTACTGCCACCCCAGTACACCAAATGATTTTCCAACTCTCACTGCCAGCAAGAACAACAGAAGCATGTTCTTTGCCTCACTTTTAGTTGTAAATATCTCCTGTGAGTGCCTGCTTGTGGAAGCCAGATCACATGTGGAAAGTGAGCTGAAAGAGACGTTGGTAAATATATTCTTAGGAATTCTAGCTTTTAGGATCCAGTAAAGTAATGCTACAAAGTTTGGAATAGCATTTAGAAAGATGCAATTTGCCATCCTGTATAAATTATGTTTAATTTTCATAATATGTCTAAATATCTGGGAGATTTTCTATATAGAAAATCATACCACCCACAAATAAATACACTTTTGTTTTCTATCCCCTTCTCCTTTTCATCCTTTTCCTATTGTATTCATAGGGTAAGACCTCCAATAAACCCTGACTATAATAAAAATGGCTCTAATGTAAAACCATAAAATAGCCCATTTACTATAGGCTTCTTGTAAATTCTCTTTACTGAGTTAAGAACATTTACTTCCATTCCCTATTTACTATGAGATTGCTTTTCTCCTTTGTTTGTTTTAAAAACAGGAATAAGTATTGAATTTTATATAATAATTGTGCTGATGTAGTCAAGATGACTGAAGATTTTTCTCATTAATCTATGAATGCAGTCAATTTCATCAGTAGTTTTTGCAAGGGTGAACAATCTTTACATTTCTGTGTATTCTATTTTTATGAGGCCTCCTGTCTGCCCTTTCCACATTCCACTTGCCCCTCGTTAGTCCATATCCCCATTATCTTTCACCTGTACTACCGTAATAGTGTCCTAATTGGTTTTTCTGTCAAAAATGTCTGGCTTCTGCAATGTATTCTTCACATTTAAACCAGAATTATCTTCCTCATTGGATAATCTCACTCTGATCCTCAAAACCCTTTAGTGCCTCTTCATAACCTAGGAAGGAAGATTAAAACTAGGCCTTTTCCTAGGTTCCAACCTCTAATTACATCAACACTTTTTACTATTATTACTAACACAGCCATTTACCATAAATTGGTCATCACAAGGTACTGGAGCGTCTACGAAACATGCCACACCTCTTCTTGTCTTGGAGTCTTTCAATTAGCTCAGCATTTCCCAGAATGTGTTCTAGTGAACACCAATCCCATGAGATATTTTTGGAATTAATGGTTTCAAAATCAAATAAATTATAAAAATACGTTTTCTACATTGGTATTAAAGATTTGTATCACTTATCAAAATAAGAAATACTGTGAAATCTTACAATAAGAACTATCTTTTAGCTCAGTACTCTTTAGACATATTCATAAATATCTGTTCTTTTAAGTGACCTATAACATTAATTAAAACTAAATTTCTATTGAAAACATTTCGTAGGAAAAAAAAAAAGTCTAGGGCTTCCCTGGTGGTGCAGTGCTTGAGAGTCTGCCTGCCGATGCAGGGTACACGGGTTTGTGCCCCGGTCCAGGAGGATCCCACACGCAGCAGAGCAGCTGGGCCCGTGGGCCATGGCCGCTGAGTCTGCGCGTCCGGAGCCTGTGCTCCGCAACAGGAGAGGCCACAGCAGTGAGAGCCCCGCGTACCACAAAAAAGTATATAATGATATAGTCAGCATAGAATGTGCTTCCTCTCTTTCCCACCCATCAAATTCTACTCATCTTTCAAGGCCTCCTTTATGAATCTCTCTGGATAGTTCATTTCCAATTTAGAACTCATTCTCTAAATCTCCATAGCACAGTTTTGTATGTTTAAACTGTGTGCTGAATCTTTTCCCCCAAATAATTTTCAGTTCTTTAAGAACAGGGTTCTCCAATCCAAAACTGGGCAGAAGACCTAAATAGACATTTCTCCAAAGAAGATATACAGACTGCCAACAAACACACAAAAGAATGCTCAACATCATTAATCATTAGAGAAATGCAAATCAAAACTACAATGAGATATCATCTCACACCAGTCAGAATGGCCATCATCAAAAAATCTAGAAACAATAAATGCTGGAGAGGGTGTGGAGAAAAGGGAACACTCCTGCACTGCTGGTGGGAATGTGAATTGGTACAGCCACTATGGAGAACAGTATGGAGGTTCCTTAAAAAACTACAAATAGAACTACCATATGACCCAGCAATCCCACTACTGGGCATCTACCCTGAGAAATCCATAATTCCAAAAGAGTCATTTACCAAAATGTTCATTGCAGCTCTATTTACAATACCAGGAGATGGAAACAACCTAAGTGTCCATCATCGGATGAATGGATAAAGAAAATGTGGTACATATATACAATGGAATATTACTCAGCCATAAAAAGAAACGAAATTGAGCTATTTGTAATGAGGTGGATGGACCTAGAGTCTGTCATACAGAGTGAAGTAAGTCAGAAAGAGAAAGACAAATATCGTATGCTAACACATATATATGGAATCTAAGAAAAACAAAATGTCATGAAGAACCTAGGGTAAGACAGGAATAAAGACACAGACCTACTAGAGAATGGACTTGAGGATATGGGGAGGGGGAAGGGTAAGCTGTGACAAAGTGAGAGAGTGACATGGACATACATACACTACCAAACGTAAAATAGATAGCTAGTGTGAAGCAGCTGCATAGCACAGGGAGATCAGCTCAGTGCTTTGTGACCACCTAGAGGGGTGGGATAGGGAGGGTGGGAGGGAGGGAGAGGCAAGAGATATGGGAACATATGTATATGTATAACTGATTCACTTTGTTATAAAGCAGAAACTAACACACCATTGTAAAGCAATTATACTCCAATAAAGATGTAAAAAAAACCAAACAGGGTTCTCACTGCGTTCCAGAAAAATACTTGGCATATAATAGGTGCTTAATAAGCATGTGTTTATTTCAACCCATTTAAGTCTTTTTCCACTTTATAGATTTGGACATTTTATATTTGTATATAAAATTGTATTAGATATTGTTGGAAGTACAAATACATTTGAGACATCACCCTAACTCTAAAGGGTGCATTATTTTGGAGAATACAGAGTCTAGACAAAGAGTCTAGGTCAATACACACTAATAAAAATTCAAAAATACAAACTGTAATTTAAGTTGCAGAGTCTTTAGTCCTTTAGGCAATCAGAGAAAAGAGACTTCAAACTATCAATAGAACAAGCAGAACAGATTGCATGAAAACGTGGGACTTGAGAGAGCCCTGACCAGAGGGCATGGGCCCACAGCAAACATGTTCTAGATGCCATGAAAGGAACCCAGACATGCTGGTGCCCCCAGACATCCACACCCTGCTCAGTCCTCATTAGCCTCCACTCAGCTTCATCCGAGCACTGTAGCCAACTCACACCTTGCCCTTTGCTCCACCTTCTCTACTGACTATTCTTCAAGTTAATAGAAATATGATTTAACAAGGGAACTAAGCCTGCTAGAGAAGAAGTGGAGATAGAAGAACCTGACTTGATCATGGAAACCTAAGTAAGGAAAGCTAAATTACATCTGTGGAAATAGATTAAATGCATCCTACACTTTTGGTGATTGTGGCAAACAAAGAGAGCCAAGATCAAGGAATCTTCCTGAAGTGAGACTGGAGATGACCTGATGAAAACAAGGTTACATATGATAGTGAACAGATGCCCAGCACACTGCTTAGCAATGTTCAAATCCAGACAGCAGTGCATTGGAGTCGGGGCTGGGGAGGAAGAAGGGTTCAGAAATGGGCCTGACAAATTCATTCTTAGGGTAGTGATGCCCAAAGGATTTATGTTCTCCCAGGATATAAAGAGAGGGTGAAAGCAAACGGTACCAAGAAAAATACTGGACATGTTGGTATACAGCAATACAGCGGGAATTGGAAGAACATTAAGGATTATTGCAAAGGTTCAGCAAGTCCTGGCCTATATGACATCTTTCAGGTATTTTGGTCTTTTCCTCTCATCCCTTATCCATTGCTGCAAAACTTCCAATCCCTCACTACATCTTCCCTCAATTCTCCCTTCATTATCTTCTGTAGCCCTCGTCTCTTCTGCTCAAGAAGCAAGGCCAGAAGGATAGGGCAAAGTGTGGGTTACTCTCATTACCAAAAACTATCACTCATTCATTCATCCGTTCATTCATTTATTCATTCATCATCCAACAGATATTTGATGATATTTTTACTATTAAATAGGCACTATGGCATGAAAGAATCAATATCTAAATTGAACCACTTAGGAGGGTGAGGAAGAAGTGTTCCAGATAGATGAAACTGCATGTACAAAGGCCTGCCCGGGAGACAAAGCACACTGTGTTTGGAAAAGTAAGTCTTGTTAGGTTGACTGGAGTAAGGAGTTCAAAAGAGCTGATGGGCAGAACAGAAAGCAGTGGCCAAATGACGCTGGGCTTTGTAAACCATTATAAAAAATGCGGACTTGATCCTAAAAGCAGTAGGAAATATTTCAGGAATTTAAACACTAGTTTCCTTCGTTATCTATGCCATGGCTTCTGTATATAGGAAAAAGCATGTGTTTAGTTATTTTAGAATGTTTGAGATAGAAACTAGGATACCATAGGAGTAAAGATGTAATTCACAAAGATTTTGCAGCCACCAAAAAATCTTTCCTTTTTTTGTTATTATAGTTAAAATAAAGATATTTCAAGGAAAATAGAAACAAATGCAATGTTTACTTTTTAGCATCTCTTGTACATCTCAAGCAATTTTGTTAATTTAGAAGCATAAAAGTGTATTATTAGGCCTAATTGGTTTGTTCATAAAATGTTCATGTTTTATATATTACGTTTTAAAGCATAGTTTACTCAGACAATTACAAATTTACTAGGAGAATGCCTTAAAATGCAGTAAATTAAACTACAAGCTGCTAAACTATAAGAAATATATTCTCGATCCTGCCAGTTTATAAGAAATAGGCAAAATTTTGAGATAGAAGAAATATCGATATTATAACAATTACTTCATTTTCTTGAATCAGTCTCTTCCAGTACAATGTCAAGAACTTACAGAAAGCACTTGTTTTCAGCAGAACTTTAGAATAAAAGAAAAATGTTCACTGAATATTTTCACCGTATGAGAATTTGTCTAATTATTACCTGTCTCTGAGCCATTTCTCAGCAGTTTTTGTTTCACCTGATGCTTTGATTTGGAAACTCAAGAAATTCCTTTTCTAGAAAAACAACTGGTCTTAGGGCCAGGTCTCTTAATTCTAGAACAGTGTGACCTGGAGCAAGTCACTTCCTTTCTGCGGGAATACAACAAAATCTGTGAAGTTCTTTCCAGCATTATGAGATAATTGTGGAGTGGACCATAAGGAGGCTTGACCCAACCAGTTGATTACATGTGCCTGTGTGGGAAAGGTGGGGTGGAGTGGAAATTGCCCAACTAGGTGGATCAGAAATACCTCCCATGAAGCTGGAATACACATCTCTTGTGAAAAATGAGGTTACAGCAGTAGGAGAAGGAGTAAAAGAAAGATGGTCATCACAAGAGAAAAGAACAAAAGTTCTGTTCAAGAAAGTTGTAGGCATTCTGTTTGTTATCTGTATACCTCAGAGTGTGAGCAGCTCTGAACATGGTGGAGTGTCCCCATGGGGTCAGAACTGGAGTGTTAGAATAGTATGATGTGAGAAGAATAATGCCCAAGTCAAAAAAAATGAAGAAATCAGTGGTATAAAAGTGGGATTTGGGGGCTTCCCTGGTGGCACAGTGGTTGAGAGTCTGCCTGCCAATGCAGGGGACACGGGTTCGTGCCCTGGTCCGGGAAGATCCCACATGCCGTGGAGCGGCTGGGCCCGTGAGCCATGGCCGCTGAGCCTGCAAGTCCGGAGCCTGTGCTCCGCTACGGAAGAGGCCACAATGGTGAGAGGCCCGTGTACCGCAAAAAAAAAAAAAAAAAAAAAAAAGTGGGATTTGACATTTTCATATATCAACTCAATATAATTTTTATATTTTTAAAAAATGTGTTAATATTTCTCTTCAAAGTGCTTGGATGATACATAGTCTAAAACACTGCCACCTGTTTTGGTGCAATGGTAGCTATTTCCAAATATAATATAAATCAAATAAACCTGGACAATCACAGGAGCCTTGATCTGATCCCTCTGTGGCAGCTATCAGCAGCACCAGGATTACACACCATTACAAGCTCCACTTTATTTATTGAATGCGTCTCTACAGTTTCTTTCACTGAGTGTGGAAGGGAAGAAATCTGAGACAGATGAGAGAGTAGAGCAGGGACTCCAAGGGAGTTAAGTCTTGCCAATGTGATGAAAAATGGGACCCTGTGTATTAAAGGGTCCCTTTGTATGCCCCTAAAGAGGTCTGACATTTGTCCTCTGCTTCTGGGAGGTAATCTCTAAAATGTCCTGTCTGACAGGAGGTTGCCTGAAGGCCTTGGGCCAGGACAGACTGTATAATAATGTGACTTAGGGTAGAGGCTTTGGGTTACACGGAGAGGGCTGGTCAATCAATCAGTCATTGATTGTAATATGTAATAGAGCCCAATAAGACTCCCCACTTCAGATGAACTTCCATGGTTGGCAATACTCCATGTTTGTAAACCAACACTGAAGTGCTTCTCCCAGACTCCACCCTATGTGCTTCTTCCCTTAGCTAATTTTAATCTGTAAAAAAGATTTCTTTTCCTGTAGTAAACTGTAACCACAGGTATAACAGCTGTCAGTGAATTCTGTGACTCCTCCCCTTCTAGTGAATTATTGAACCTGAAAGCGTTTTGGGATTCCCGGAACTTATAGCTGATGTTAGATGTGACAGCGGTCTCCTGTGGATTGTGTTCTGCCTAACCTCTCAGTTGGCAAAATTCACAATCACTATGGCTGGCAAAACCCAGACTTTCTCATTTTCCTTCCTTCTTTCTTTTAGCATCTCTATTCACAGGACTTAAAATTCACCCATTTAAAGTATACAATTCAATGAATATTCAGAGTTGTGCATTACCACAATGTAGGTTTACAACATTTTCATCACCCCCACAAAAAAACCCATTCACATTAGCCTTCACTCCCCAACACCAACATCAGACCCAGACCTCAACCCAGACCTCTACAGATTTGCCTATTCTGATTATTTCATATAACTGAATTATACAACATATCATCTTTCTGGACTGACTTCTTCCCCTTGGCATAATGTTTTCAAGGTTCATCTAAGTTGTAACATGTATCAGTACTTCATTGCTTTTTATTGCTGAGTAATATTCCATTGTGCAATTATACCACATCCTATCTGTTCATCAGCTGACATACATTCGGGTTGTTTACAATTCATGGCTATTATAAATAATGCTGCTATGAACTTGTGTACATTTTTCTGTGTGAGCATGTTTTCATTCCTCTTGGTTATATACTTAGGAGTAGAATTGCTGGAACATATGGTAACTCTATGTTTAACATTTTGAGGATTTTCCAAAGTGGCTACACAATTTCACATTTCTACCAGCAATGTAGAAATTTCCAATTTCTCTATATTCTCACAACACTTGTTATTGTCTGACTTCTTGAGAATAGCAAGCCTAGTGAGTGTGAGATAGTATCTCATTGTGGCTTAGATTTGCATTTCCCCAAAGATTAATGATATATATCTTTTCATGTGTTTATGAACAGATTGTCTATCTTTTTCAAAGAAGTATCTGTTCAAAACCTCTGCTCATTTTTAAATTGAGTCATTATCTTTTTATTATTCACTTCTGACAGTGCTTTATATATTCTGGATATGTCTTTTAAATGAAATATGATTTGTCAATGTTTTCTCCTGTTCTATGAGTTGTCTTTTCAATTTCTTGATCATTTGCCTCACAAAGTTTTAAATTTTGATGTACTTCAATTTAGCTATTTTTTCTTTTGTCCCTTGTGCATTTGATGTCATAGTAAAGACACCATTGCTCAATCAAATGTCAGGATGATTTTGTTCTGTTTCCTTCTAAATGTTTTATAGTTTTAATCCTCACCCTTAATTGTATGATTCATTTTGAGTTAATTTTTTTTTTTTTTTCCAGCATGCAGGCCTCTCACTGTTGTGGCCTCTCCTGCCGCAGAGCACAGGCTCCGAACGTGCAGGCCCAGCAGCCATGGCTCACGGGTCCAGCTGCTCCACGGCACGTGGGATCCTCCTGGACGGGGGCACGAACCCGCGTCTGCCTCATCAGCAGGCAGACTCCCAACCACTGCGCCACCAGGGAAGCCCTTGAGTTAATTTTTGTGTAAGGCCCATGATAGGGATCCAAATTATTTTTTTTTGTATGTGTATATCCAGTTGTCCGAGCATCATTTTTTTGAAAAGGCTCTTCATTTCCCATTTTATTCTTCTCAACTTAGTCAAGAATTAAATGGCTAAATATTGATAAATCTATGGATTTCTAGACTCTAAATTTGATTCCACTGATTAATATCTTGCATTATCTTGAATACTAGAGCTCTGTAGTGAGTTTTGAATTTGGAAAGTTATCCAAATTTGTTTTTCTTTTTCAAAATTGTTTTGGCTATTCTGTTTCCCTCACATTTTCATATGAATTTTAGGATCAACTTGTCAATTTCTGCAAAAAAGAAAAAAACAGTAAGAACTTTGATAGGGATTGCATCAGATCCATAGATCAATTTGGGTAGTAGTGCCATCTTAACATTACATCTTCAAATCTATGAACAATGGATGTATCTCCATTTACCTAGACTTCTCTAATTCCATTCAACAATGCTTTATAGTTTTCAGTGTACAAGTCTTGCACTAGTTTTATTTATTCCTAGGTATTATTATTCTTGGCACCACTGTAAATTACATTATTCTCTTAATTTCATTTTCAAATTTTTCATTACTAGTGTACAGAAATATAACCAATTTTTGTATACCATCTTGTACCCTGCAACCTTGCTGAATGTGTTTATTAGCTCTGATATTTTTTGCTATTTCTTAGGATTTTCTATATATGATTATGTTACCAGCAAATACAGACAGTTTACTTCTTCCTTTCCACTCTTGATACCTTTTATTTCTTTCTCTTGCCTAATTGCCCTGGCTAGAACAAGAGGCAATATTCAACAGGGATGGCAAGAATGGATAGCCTTGTTTTGTTCCTGATCTTAGAGAGGAGACATTCGGTATTTAGCCATTAGGTATGATCTTAGCTGTGTGCTTTTGCAGATGTCTTCTATCAGGTTGAGGAGGTTTCCTCCCTTCAATTCCAATTTTGTTAAGTATTTTTATTATGAAAATGTGTTGGATTTTGTCAGATGCTTTTTCTGTGTCTAGTGATATGATCATGTATTTTTTGTCCTTTATTCTATTAATATGGTATACTAGTGGGTTAATAATTTGGTATTACTGAGATAAATCCTACTTGGTCAGGGTGTACAACCCTTCTTATATGTACCTGGATTTGGTTTACTTTTTTTTTAAGGAATTTTGTGTCAATATTTGTGAGAATATTTGATTTTAATTTTCTTCCCTTGTGATACCTTTGTCTGGTTTTGGTATCTGTGTAATTCCGGCCTCATAGAATGAATTGTGAAATATCACCTCTTTTTTATTTATTAAAAAATTTGTGAAGAACTGGTATTCTTCTTATATATTTGGTAAAATTCAATAGTGAAGGCTGGATCTGGGCTTTTCTTAGTGGGAAGTTATTTAAATAGTAATTCATTCTCTGTACTTGTTATAAATATTTTAGATTTTCTATTTGTTTTTGAGTCAATTAGCTGCATTCTATAAGTTTGGTAATGTCACGTATTTCTTTCAGCCATTGGTTATTTAGGGATATGTTGTTTAATTTCCACATATTTATGAATTTATAAAATTTCCTTTTGTTATTGATTTCTCATTTAATTCCAAATTGATCAAAGAACATACCCTGAATGATTTTGATTCTTTTAAATTTATTTTTCTTTTTTTCATGGTCTAGCATATGGTTTATTCTGTAAATGTTTCATGTGTACTTCAGAAAAAGGTTTATTCTGCTGTAGAGTGAAATGTTCTTGAGATGTCTGTTAGTCTAGTTGGTTTATACTTTTGTTCAAGTCTTTTATTTTTTTGTTAATTTTCTACCTAGTTGTTCTACCCATTATTGAAAGTAGAGTATTGAAGCCTTCCAATTTTATTGTTGAATTGCCTATTTCTGTCAGTTTTTGCTTCATCTATTTTGGGGCTCTATTGTTGGGTGTATGTATATTTATAATTGCCGTCATCTTCTTCATGGATTGACCCTTGTATCATTTGTAAATGCTCTTCTTTTTCTCTAGTAATAATTTTTGTGGTACAGCCTATTTTTCTGATATTATTATAGACACTCCAGCTTTTTTATGATTCCGGTTTGCATGATCTATCTTTTTCCATAATTTTACTTCCAAGCTATTTGCATATTTGAATCTAAAATGTGTCTCCTCTCATCAGGATACAGCTGGAGATTGTTTTTATTTATCATTATTTTTTGATTTCATACTCTTTGCCTTTTAATTGTATCACTTAATCTATTCATATTTGTTATTATTACTGATAAGATTACATCTGGCACTTCCATTTTGTTTTCTACATGTCTTATTTATTTTTATTCCTCTGTTGTTTCTTACTGCCTTCTTTGCTCTTCTTTTTAGAGATTTCCTGGGGTAGTATTTTAATTCCATACATAATATTTAATCATATTTTTGGAATTTTTTGAGTGGTTGCCCTAGAGTGTACGATATACATCTTAAATTACCAAAAATACTTCAGATTTACACTAACTTAATTACAGTAAAATATATAAAGCTTACTTCTATATAACTCCATTTCCTCTTGCCTTATTTGTGCTACTATTGCTATACACATCACCCCAATACATGTTACAAACCCAACAATGCATTGTTAAAATTATCTTATATAGTCTCATCATATCTTTTAAACAAGCTTTGAGAAGAAAGGAACGCAAGCATGTATTTATAGAGTTGCTGTATTAACTACTTATCATTTCTGATTCTCTTAATTCATTATTATGGATTTGAGTTGTCATCTCATGTCATTTACTTATTCCACCATTATTTTGTTTCCATCTTTGCATTTTAGGCTGTTTTTGTCCAATATATCACATCTATACATTCTAAGTCCAGCAATACAATTATATACATACACAGTTTTATGTAACTGCTTTTTCAATTAATCAAGGGAAAAAAGAAAAATTATTCAGTCATATTATCTTTTCTAATTATCTACATAATTACCCTTATTAACACTTATTTTACTCATGTGGATTCAAATTATTGTCTGACGCCTCTTGTTTCTTGTTTGAAGAACAGCCTTAAATATTGTAAAGCAGATCTGACAACAATGAACTCTCTCATTGTTTATTTATCTGGGTGTTTGTATTTTAATCTTCACTTTTGAAAGATAGTTTTTTGGATATAAAATACTTGGTCAATAGTTTTTTGCTTTTAGCACTTGGAGTATGTGATTCCACTGCCTTCTGGCTCTATTGTTTCTGGTAACAAGTCTGCTGTTACTTTATTGAGGTTCCCTCGTACATGATGAGTCATTTTTCTCTTGGTGCTTTCGAGATTTTCCCTTTATCTTTGACTTCAACAATTTTGATTATGATGTATCTGAGTATAGATCTGTTTGCCAAAGTCCCTTGTGTCAGTGGAGCTTCCACTCTTTGTTGATGAATCTGTGTACATCTTGAGAATGTTTTCAAGTCTGTCCCACATTCTATTTTGATTGTTCCTGAATGTTTATAGACTAATGAACGTGCTCATACTTCTTAATCCTCAGGGTTGACTCTGATCCTAGGAGGCTATTTTTGGTTGTCTCTTTCCCTTGTTCTCTCTGTTAAACTTCTAGCTGTTCTGCCATTCTGCTTGTTTCTACTAGTAGCATGGAGCTATGATAATCTTCCAAATTGATGCCTACCTAATAAGATTTCCATTGTTTGCAATAACACCCACAGTCAAGGAATTCTCTATGCTCTTATCCAAATAAGTTAGTCTCCTTGGACAGAGCTGTGGAGCTCTTTCTCCTATATGCTGCCACCTCTCTCCCAGGCAGAACCTCTTTGCCACTACACAAGAACTGGGGATTAGATCAGTGGTCTCCTTATCTCATAGTGACATCTCTGCTCTAAAAACAGGCACTGGGGAAGGTGGTAGTCCCCTGTCTTTTCAGATTGCCTCTCCTGATATGGAAACTCTGCCCTATAAGTAAGCTGGGTCAGGGATGATCAGGTTCCCAATATTCTCAGCCTGCTGTTCCTGGAGTAAAGTTTCTCTTCCTACACAAAAGAGCAGGGTGATTTAAGGGACCTTCAGTCCTCTAACAACACTCAGTAGGAACAGAGCTTCTGCAACATAGGGATGGGGAGGGATGAGAACCCTGATAACTTGTCCCTTCTAAGTTGAAATCATAGCACTAGACTGCATTCTGGGCAGGAAAGAGAACCCTGAATTCCTGGCTTATCCACTCAGAGTAAAGCACCCCAAGTAGAGTTTCATAAGACTTGGATGATTGGATGAAGGGTAAGGAAGAAGGCCATGGCTCAGATGCCATAGTCTCTTATTCATCTTACTCAGGTAGAGCAGATTTCCTTTAGTGAATGTTTCTTCATCTGCTGTATGCCCCTAGAACAACTTCAGGAGACTTTAAATATTTTTTTAAATAATTTTTTTCCAGTTAAATGACTATTTTGTTGGAAAGAGAGATTACTGCACACCTCATGTCATCATTTCTGAATCCTCAGGAATGATTTTTCCTAGATTTTATGTGTCTGGTCCAAACACCCAGTGATGTTCTGAATCTCCAATATTTGTAAATATGTTTTCAATTTCAAGCCCTTATTGTGTTGCCTGTTGTTTTTTGTTTGTTTTCTAAATTTAATCAAATGTAGCACAATGATATTAGAATTTATAGGGCTGCATTTAATCTAAAATTCAAGATATTTTATCAGCATGGGTTAACTTGGAGCATTTTTCTTGCATATATTAATAAAATCTTTTGTGTGTCCTTGTTAGAAAAGATACACTTTGCTTCTGAAGAACAGTTGGATTTTGGTAAAAAACGTTTGACAAAAATGTCCTGTTGAATGACTGCTGAGAAAACTGACTTTAGAACCTTAGAGATGTTCTGTGTTTGTATTCAGAAAGCATCCTCAACTAAAATGGTCTTCACATTTCCAGTTCCTTTAAGATCCTCAACTATTATTGTTTATTGATGAGATTCTATGAAACCTAGTAGTATCATAGATAACACTATGATTCTTCTTCATTGGTTTTTACGATAGAACTTCAGTGTTTTTATTGCTTGCCTTCCTTCCTTCTTAAAAGACCATGCTTATAAGTTGCTTTCTATAGTTTATATACTCTAATTTTCTATATTTTTGTAAATATACTCAGATAGTTGTAGTAGAAAAAATATTTACTATTGACATCAAAGGTAGATTATGCATCTAAACACACATTATTTTTCTGAGTGCAGTGGGAATTTTCTGGGTCAGAAAATGGAGAAAGTAGCATCTGGAGAAAAGTATAATGCAATAATGCAAAGAGGGAACGTTGCAATGTGAGAAATATGGGAAGAAAATGAGGCCAGAGAAGTAGGGAAGAAGCAGAACAGTGAAGGGACTTGAATTTAATTTTATATATCAAATTTATTAATCTTTTATTTTATATCCAATGCCTGTTTCTTTTTAATGAAATATTTTCTATTTGTCTTTTTAATTATGTTTTATATTTAAGTTCCTAATCCAATTGGAATTGATTATTGAAGTGAGTATACAATTTTCTCTTTTCATGTATAACCATTTTCCTACTTTCAGTTAAAGAACACTCCTTTTCTACACTTATCGCACCTGCTACCTCTGTCATATGCCAAACTCCATACATCTGTGATTCTGTTTCTTTGTATTTTGTTTCATTGGTCAATTTACATATCCTTGCACTAATACCACACTATGCTAGTTACAACAGCTTGAGAGTATTATATATGACAAGTGTCTCTTGCCTGCACATCACAGAAGTACCCAGGTAATTCTTTTTCACAGAACTTTTAGAATGATCTTTGAAAGTTGTACAAAAAGCTGAATAAAGTCTTAATTAGAATAGTTCTTTATTTTAACCTTGATTTTTAATAATTAATGTTTCTATCATTTTATTTTCTTGTTCTTGTCATACGTGGTTAATATCTCCCCTTATTGTTTTATACTATTAGTGTGATTTTAAATTTTTGGTGAATCTGTTCTAATATTTCTAATTTTGTCAAACTGCATATTCCAATGTGCTGTTTTTTGTTTTTTTAGAAGTTCTTAAATGTCTTGTTATTTTAGTCTGTAAGCTTCCCTTCCTCTGAAATATCAGTAATTCTGACAATGCATACATTATTTGTCTTCAAAACCCCAGAGAATCTAGGGGGGAGAATGGATGAGCCCTGTGGTAGACAAACAAATCAGCAGAAAATCACAGCCACCTCTCACCTACAAAACAACTTCTCAAATAAAGGCTTCATCTTTTCTCCCTAAGAATTAATATCAGGGGAGACACTGCCTAGGTTATAATTTAATAGGTCTTGGATTTTGGAACCGGAGGGATGAGAAAGGGGCTGCTCTTAGCTATTTTGTCCTCACCAGTCTTTCTCAGCACTTCATAAAGTTAGGGCTTCTGTAACTACTGAATTTACTCCTGAGAACTTCTGTACCAGAGCTCTGGGTCATCACAGGTTTGGGAGATAAGCATCGTGCATCTCAAGGTACTGGAAAGGGAGAATAAATAAAAGAACTCTAACATTTACTTTCTTAGTACATTCTCCCACAGAGCCTCTGGTTGTCTGGTTCTCCAGGACAAAGCCTTCACCTGCCCACCCCCTACATACACACCAATTCAAATCAATCCCTATCATCCCAGGTCCCTGTATTTCCCATTCCATATGGGTCTTTCCTTTTTCTGTTTATTCTTTACTCAATTCTCAATAACTATATGGATATTATCATTTATCTATCACCTCTTCCTACCTTTTCACTGCATGGTGCTGCTCATTATAGTCATGGTTCAATAAATGCCCTCTTGAGCCTGCTGCTCTCAATTTGCTTCTGCAGATCTGGCCAGGCTTTCTTCTTTAACACCATTTCCATAAACGGCAAATGAACCACATGGCTTTTCTAAATTTCATATTTCTGAAATTACATAAACTACACTTCTTTCTCTTTCTTTTTTTTTATTCATTAAGAGACTTCTCTTTGCCGCAAATCCTACTGAACCACATTTCCTAGATTGAATTCACTGACAAGTCATCTATGAGCTCTATTCAGGCTGAAAACATGTCTGAATTATTATTGTATATTCAATGCTTACATTTACAAAACAAGATTTTAGGAAAGTACAATCAAAATATATTTTTCCACACTTCTGTTCCTGATTCCTTCTTGTACTAGTTCTATCAACAATATTCTAACTCTATTACAACAAACAAAAATGATGGAAAATAATGATGAAATTAGGAATATTAAAACATTTTACTGCTGCACATCTCCATTTGCCAATAATTTTGCAAAAAAACAACGGGGGGGGGGGCAAGATGGACAGTATGAATTAAATCAGCTCCCTTTCTAGCCGTGTCCTAGAATGTCTTACTATACTGCCAAGGATGGGATGCTAAACATTCCATTTCACAGACGTCCTTGCAGTGAAGATTCTGGATTTCTATAAATCAAATGTCATTTCAAGATTTGAAAGCAGAAGACAGGTATAGGCCATTTATTAGTTTCCTAGGGCTGCCATAACAGTACCATAACCTGAATGTGTTAAAGTAACAAAAATGTATCATATCACAGTCCAAAATCAAGGTGTCAGCAGGACCAGGCTCCTTCAGAAGTCGATAGGGAAGAATCCTTTCTTGACTTTTCCTAGCTTCTAGTGGTGCCTGTCATTCTATGTGTCCCTTGGTTTGTGGCAGCATTACTCCAATCTCTGCCTCCATCTTCACATGGCATTTTCCCTCTGTCTTTACCATTGTCTTCCTTCTGTGTATGTATGTGTCTAAATATTCTCTTTTGATAAAGACAACAGTTTTGTTGGATTAAGATCTGCCCTAATGACCTCATCTCAATTTCACTACATCCATAAATACTTTATTTCCAAATAACCTCACATTTTTATGTACTAGGGGTTAGGACTTCAACCTATCTTTTTTGGGAGGTAAAATTCCACCTATCTTCCTGACAGTTTTGGCTGGTTTTAACAAGCAAATAAGGTTCTTCTATCACACCTCTATACCCAGCCAGTTTGTTAGTACTGAGAGGAAGTTCCAGCAGTGACTTCCAAATCCTGGGATCATAATTATAGGCGAGTGTTCTTAAAATCAAAACTTTCAGTTGCAGCCTCAAAGGCAATAGCTCTTATGGCAAGCGGTCATATAGCATTCTAGAAATCACTTCTGTAGGCCCAGCCTAAATCTTGCTCATATTTACTTAACTTTTATGTTTACCTAACTCCCTGTATTAAATAGCTTTATGCTTAAAATACCTTGAACATTTTCTCTTACCGCATCAAGTCCTGACAGATATACACATCAAATTTTTCATGATCTTAAAATTCATTTTAGACATGCATTATACCACCAAGAGTGCTTCTGTGGCTCCTTTAATGTTGTGTAATATGATGAGTGGGTAACCTATATGTTTGGTGCTGTCTGTACTGAAGCAATATAGCAGAAGCTGAATTTTTTTCAAAAGCCAAGTTCAAGAAGAACTACCACTTGACTTGTATCATTAAGATCATGTCTGAGACAATTAACAATTTTAAGTGACTACAAGACACATCTTACACACAAGAATACATTTGGTCACCCTAGCAGCATTTGGAAATGCATATTTCATTTGACAGCATTTGCAAAACCCTTTTATCACTTCAAAATAACTTGTAGAATGTACAAACTTCCAAATGTTAGAAGTTAAGTCTTACAAATTTTTTGTATGTAAAAGTACAATTTGACTTATATATAAAAATAAAGTTGTAGTCCATAGTGATTTAGTTGTCATATCTTCTCAAAATCAATCATGAAAATTCCTGGTCTTACAGTCTTCACCAAACTTTTGAGGTTGTGAAGGCAATTTTGCCATAAAACTAGAAATTAACAGGAATTTAATTGTTATAGTATTTTTAAATGTTATTATACTTTAATAGTATTATTATGCCAAGAAGTGTTGTGGCACAATTTTCGAGGGCTTATGCTTCCTTATTTGGTTTTCTATAGTCAATATCTTTATTTGCATACATAGGAAAAATGTTATTTGTTTAAATAATCCGGAAGAGTAAAGAAGGTCTTTGCTCAACTGTCTTGTTCTACCTGTTTTCTCTGACTGTAAAACTCCACTGACATATTATTACATATGTCATTGTGAAAACATGTGAACATATAATTTAGAAAAATATAAGCCCATCTTTCAGACCCTTTGTGAATCTCTCAAGTTCACACTACTACAATGAATCAAAGTTCTAACTCCCTTCTGATTCCAGGCTATTACATTTGCTCTTATTTCTCTTTGTCTTTTGTCATATGAGAAAACAGAAAAATTAACTTGAATTTCACTGTTGGAGTAAATGATCAGGGTCCAACCTCATTCCCAGCCCATTGAGGCCTTATCTAAAGACAGATACGAATCAACCAATCTCCTGATTAGGAAACATTAAGTGAAAATACACAAGGATAGAACTCTTCTCCCATCTTGTATGAAAATGGAATCCTGTCCCCACTGATTCCCACCCTATAACAGAAATGCCTTTTGCTTTATATGTATTTTCAAGTGTTATAGAAAGAAAATACGTATACTAAAAATTAAAAATTCTTATCATTATGTTATATTTATACTGATAGAAATAAATTTAACACAGATTTAATTCAGATCAGAAGTCTAATTTTCTAAATAAAAATAAAATGTATGAATGTATTTTACAGAAATAAAAGATGACAGCTAGCCAAGTGAAATACATAGCACCTGGCACATCTAAAAGATAAAACAGGATACAGGTAGTTTTGAGGAAATCTGAACAACAAACAACTGAAAGTAGCAAGAAAATTGAAAAATACCATCAGTGTTAGAAAACATACATAAAAATTATTTCAAAGCAAGATGGCAAAATATAATCAGACTAAATATTGTAAACTATGAATTCCATAATTCTGTAGGAATTACTGAGATTCCTCATTTCACAGCAGGAAGATTTCTTTTGTCTTACTCTGAAAAAAAGCATGGTCCTAAAGAATGTGTGTTGCTTATTTCAAACACCAATTCTAACATATCGACATCCAGTCACACAATAAATTATATAGAAGTATTCATAACATATATTCATAGAAAACACTGAGAAAGTTCTGGGCAAGTCTTCTTTGTGGCACAGAATTGGGAAAAGGTACGGTAGCCACTGTGAGAGGGGTAGGGAAGAGCACAAAAGCTGAGTTGCAAGAACTGGAAATATGTTAGTGAAAGGTCATTACACTCCATGCGAAGCAGTACTTGAAATAATAAGGAAATGTTACAGTGAATCTATGCCTATAAGTTTGACAAAGTAGCTAAAATGGACCAAATCCTTGCAGAATATATACTAACCAAAGCTCTCTTAGGAAGAAAATGATAACATCAATAGCACTGTATTACTAAAGAAATGTATTTCATAATTTGATAATTTCAAACAAAGTAAACTCCATACCCAGATGGTGTTACTAGCAAATTCTACCAAACATTTCAGAAAGGAAAAAATACCAATCTATACAAACTCTTCAAGATTTGAAAATCAATCAAGTCTACTCTATTAACTGCCTAAAGTAGAAAAATCACATGATTATTTCAATAGAGGGAAAAAAAGAATGTGACAAAATTTAACATTCATTCATGATAACAATTCAGTAAATGGGACTTCCCCGGTGGCGCAGTGCTTGAGAGTCCACCTGCCAGTGCAGGGGACATGGGTTTGAGCCCTGGTCTGGGAAGATCCAAGATGCCACGGAGCAACTAAGCCCATGCACCACAACTACCAAACCTGCGCTCTAGAGCCTGCGAGCCACAACTACTGAGCCCATGTGCCACAACTACTGAAGCCCACACACCTAGAGCCCGTGCTCCACAACAAGAGAAGCCACCATAATGAGAAGCCCAGGCACCGCAACGAAGAGTAGGCCCTGCTCGCCGCAACTAGAGAAAGCCAATGCACAGCAACAAAGACCCAATGCCGCCAAAAATAAATTAATTAATTAATTTTAAAATTCAGTAAATGATGAATGATAAAAGGACATCTACATAAAACCTACAACTAATATCATATGTAATGGTAAAAGATTCAATGCTTTTCCCATAAGATAGGGAACAAAGAAAAGATGTCCTTTCTCAGCACTCCTGTCCAAAACTATAATGTAAATCCTAGCTAATATAATATGGCAAGGAAAACAAATAAAAGCATATATATTGGAAAGGAAGAAATTAAACTGTACCTATCCACAGATGACATATTCATCTATACAGAAAAGCCCAAAGAACTTACAAATAAACCCCTAGAAATAATATGTGAGTTAAGCAAAGGCACAGGATATAAGGTAAATAGGCAAAAATCCACTATATTTCTATGTACTAGCAATAAACATTTGGAATCTTAAATTTTAAAATACCACTTAAAATGCCACCAAAATCGAAATACTTATATTTTAACCTATCAAATCCATGTTCAGGCCCTGTATGATGAAAACTATAAAACACTGGAGAAAAAAAAAATGATGGAAACTTAAGTAAATGGAGAGATATACTGTGTTCCTGGATTGGAAAACTAAATATTGATAAGACATCAATTCTTTCCAATTTGATAAAATAGATATCAACTAGCTGATTCTAAAATGTACACAGAAATGCAAAGGAAATACAAATATTTTCGACAAAGGACAACAAAGTAGGATGGCTCATACTACCTGATATCAAGACTTACCATAAAACTACAGTAATCAGGAAAATGTGGTTTGGCAAAAGAATTAGCACAAAGATCAATGGAACTGAATAGAGAGTCCATAAATAGATCCACACAAGTATAGTCAATTGAGTTTTGACCAAGATACAAAAGCAATTCACTGAAGAAAGAATAATCTTTTCAACAAATGGCATCGGAACAATTACACATCCACATGCACAAAAATAAACCTCAAACACACCTCAAATGTTTTACACAAAATAACTCAAAATGGACATAAATGTAAAATGTAAAACTATAAAACACCTACAAGAAAACATAGGAAAATATCTTCATGAACTTGAATTTAGCAAAAAATTTTTAGATATATACCAAAAACAGAGTAAGAGAAAAATTGATAAATTGTACTTTATCAAAATTATAATCGTTTGCTCAGTGAAATGCACTGTTAACAGAATGAAAGGCAAGCTGTAGACTGGCAGAAAATATCTGAAAACTGCATATCTGATAAAAGACTTATATTAATAATATATAAAGATCTCTCAAAACTCAATAGTAAGAAAACATCCCAATAAAATGGACAAAAGTTCTGAAAAGACATTTAAACACAGAAGCTATACAGATGGTAATAAGCATACAGAAAGATGCTCAACATCACTAGCCATTAGGGAAATGCAAATTGAAATCCCAATGAGATAATAACTGCACACATATTACAATGACCATGTTTACAAACAAAACCAAAGTGCCAATCAGGATGCAGAACAAATGGAACTATCATTCATTGTTAGTAGTCAGGCAAAATGATACAGCCACTTTAGAAAATAGTTTGGCTTTTTTTTTTTTTTTAACAAATTAAGCATACACTTGCCCTACAATCCAGCAATTCTACTCCTAGTCATTTACCCAAATGAAATGAAAACTTACGTTCATACAAAAGCCTTTAGGTGAACATTTATAGAAGGTTCATCCTTAATCACAAAATCCTGGAAAGAACCCTGATGTACTTCAACAAGTGAATGATAAGCAAACAATTCCATACAATAGAACACTACACGACAATGAAAGAATAACTGATTCGTGAATTTTGCTAAGTGAAAGTGGCAAGACCCCCAAAACTACATATTGTATGATCCTACTTTTGTAAATTTTAGAAAAGCCAAAACTATTGAGACTTAGATCACTGTTGTTAGGGGTTGTACGGAGAATGAGTTGACTAAAAAGGGGCAGCAAAAGAAAACTTTTGGGGTGACGGAACTGTTCTCTTTGGTATTCTCTGCATTTTTCAGAAACCACAGAACTGTATACGACAAAGAGTGAATTTTGCTGCCTTCAAATTTTAAAATACCAACCAGACGGTGAGGAGAACTACAGATGGAATGTGGACTGTGACAAATGCAACAAAATGTAATTCAAATGAATGACATAACTACACTGAAATGGTTGGGGAGAAATGAGTTAACCTAAGTGACTTTGAAAATCATTGTTTTGACTGGATATTACAATACTAAAGACAAAAACGGACTGTATACAAACACTGTGGCAACTTGTTTTTCACAGTGGTATGAATTAGTAATTCTGAAACTAGATTTCAGAACCAGTTTAACCTACGTATACTCGGTTAAATAATAGTTATAGGTAAATATATTAAGATATTAACAGCCAGGTTTCTCACTGTTGGAGGAAGAAGTTACAAGTAAGCAAAGGTGGAATGCTAAAATGGATCCTGAGTTGCTAGATTGAAGTTAGAGGTATCGGTGTGAACTCATGGAGTTTTGGGGAGATTATTTTTTAACACCTATTCAGATAGATTGACACATTAATAAATATATACATGGTATGTATACGTAGTTTGGTAGACATACAGATACTTCGTAGCTCTGTCTGCTGAGAACAATGATACCTCAATAGCAATATGCACACTTAGCACCTAGTTCTTTGTTTATAAATACTATTTTCTGATAAAAGGAATCAGGCTCCTTAGAGAAATAGGTGATTCCAGAGCTAGAGCAAAGAAAATCCAACATAATCCTGAAACATCTAGTGGACTAAAAAGTAAGGAAGTACTCAAAAAAGGGGGAAGAGAATGAGAATATATGAAGAGGACACAGGAGCCAACCTGTAAGAGCACTTGAGGGCCAAAACTGGAAAATTTTTAGCAAAAATATAAATAACAATAGAATTGGACCATGATCAAAGAATAAGTGTCCATGAGACAATAATGACAAATAAATGATTGAGGTAATAAATTAAGGGGGGAACAGGAACAGCTCTTCCTTACAGAAGAATTCCAATTAATAAATGTAGAAGGAATTACAGAAATCAAACATTACCTATAGAACAAGATCTACTGATGAAAGTTTAAGAACAAGATATTCTCATAGTCTCAAAGCATTTCCTCCACATATTTACTAATTATGAAGAAAAAATTGGTAACTTTACAATGGGGGAACCTGGAAGACACCAACTTAACCAAGTGATCAAGGCTAACATAACCAGTAATAAATCCTATCAACATTATGGAACCCCTGATATACTGCATTAAGAAAGTGATATCACCTCTGTAGATTGCCTGTGAAAAATGCATAACCTAAGCCTAATTATTAAAAAAAAATCAGGCTAATCCAAACTGAGAAACATTCTACACCTGATCACTATTCTTCAAAACTTTTAGGTTCATTGAAGTCAAGGAAAGACTGAGGAACTGTCAGGTACTAGGGGAACAAAAGAGATATGACTACTAAGTGTAATAAGGGATCCTAGATTTAATCCCAAGACATAAAAGGGATATTAATTGAAAAACTGGTGAAAATCAATAAAGCATGTAATTTAGAAAATAGTATTCATAATTGTGCTGTGGTTATATAAGATGTTAGCCTGAAGGAAAGCCGGGTGAAGAGTAATTAGGAACTCTCTATACTATTTTTGCAATTCATTCATAAATCTAAATTATTTCAAAATAAAAAGGTGGGTTTTTTAAATTATATGAACTGGAATTCCAAGTACAGTAAGGGGGAAAAACTATTATAAGCAAAAATCTAAAACCTAGAATCTGTCTTCTAGAATAGCCAAGAGTTCCTAAATCCTGAACCCTGAGGTGTGTGGACTGGATTTCATTAATTCTATAACTATTGGATTTTCCATAACTATCTTGGATTCTCCCTGCCCTAGTTCTGGAATCACTTTTTCAAGGACCCTAGTTCCCTTTATTGGAGAATGGTATTGATAAACCAAGAACTAGATTCTGGGTATGCTTATTGCTACCGGGGTATTATTGCTCTCAGCAGACAAAACTAGGAAATATATTTTTTTCAATATTAGCTTCACAACACAAAAGTAACCATAAGCCTGGAGGATATGTTCCCCAAGTCAAGAGTCTGAAGAAATACTAGATGTTTTTCTATTGGTGGCCAACCAAGAGCAGCAAAGGAATGGGACAACACATATTTGTTTACAAAAAATAAATAAAAAAGGATTGGAAAAAATAAATATGAGAATGATAAAAGGTATAAAATTAAACAAAAGAAGAAAGGCAAACCACTACTATTACATCCCAGAAAAGTACACATAGGCAGATATTAGTCATATTCTAACAATACATAAGTTTAATATTCACCAGCTCCTATCCCAAAACTTCAGTGAACCTATGTTGCTTTCCAACTTAAGACCAAGTTCTTCAGCCAGATATTCAGAACATTTCCTGATATGATCTCAGTGTTTTCACTATTATCTCCCAAGACTTCCTTGTCCATGCACTGTACCCCAGGCACCCTGGACTAAGCCCTGTGCCTCCTGCCTTTTCGCCCTTACTTGTACTGTTCCCTCTACATGGAAACTGCTCTGCTGATCAATAAACAACTCGTACTTCAAGTCCACACCGGATGTCCTCTCTTTTCTGAAGTCTATACTGTTTTCTCTAAATTAATGCGATCTCTTCCTCCTTTGAACTCTCTAAGCAGTTTCCTTCCTTTCATGTTCTAACTTGTGTTCTTGTCATTTGTATCTTGACCGTCCCCACCAAACAATATATATTTCCTTAGAGACAGTAAAGGACTCTTATCTACTCATCTTGACCTCTCCAGAGGGATAAGTATCATTTTTACCACGTAAGTGTTCCTTCAATAGGTAATTGTGGAATAATTTAATGAAATATCCAAAGCTGTACTCAAGCTGGAAAAAATTTACAAAGTAATGAATTTTTCTACCACAGATTCTCTCACTCCAAAAGAGTCTTAGATTTTCTTGATCATAATTTTTGGGCAAGGGAAGATCATATTATCATTTCAGTGAGCATGGTTCTCTCCCCAGAAAATCCTAGTGGGAGTCACTAATTCTGTTGCTAGGGGAATTGCTAGACAAACTTCAGAGCAGAAGGGCCCAGTCGGGGGAGACTGCTGACGACTCCAATGACCACAGCAGGAGTTGTTTTCTTTTCCCTCTGTCCCTGGAGAGAGAGTACTGTGGAGTGGAGAAAAAGAAAAATGGCTCTAGCATGTGACCCAAACTAAGAGGATTTGTCTCTACCTCCCCCCCAGGTCAAGGGAGATGGGTGAACCTTCTCTGATGCAGAAGGCGAGGCTGTGGCCTATCTGACAGGAAGAAGCTTCAGAGTGGGGTCAAGGTGCTAGCTAAGAGGATTTTACTGTCTCATTCTGTCTCGGTTTTGTGCCAAGAGAATTGGTGGGAGGGTGAGTAGACCGAGCAGGGCCCTCGTGAAGAGTCTGTAGTGGGCACACACTGCTATGGGGCAGTGTTACTGGGGAGACACACAGCCTGCTTCCTCTGGAGATTAAAAAGGGGGACCAGAAAAGAGCCCATGGCTCTGCTCCCTTCTCAGCAAGAACCACTCTCATCTTTCTTCCCTTCTGAGACCTTAGTCACCCCAAGGTCACGTCACAGGAAGCAGAATCCAGGGCTCAGTCCTGCATGGGGAAAAGGAGCAGAGGACTTCTGTTCTTGTCTCTATCCTTCTTCTGTACCAGGGACCATATTGCTAATTGTCATTTTTTAAACCTCTTTTATCTGGAATATTACAAATGTACGGAAAAGTACATAAAGCATAAATGTGTAATTTAATGAACTGTAAATTAGACACCTGTTTAACTTTTGTCCAAGTCAAGAAATTGGATATTAACAGGATTCCAGAAGCCCTCAGCATGTTCCTTCTCAAACAAAATCCTTTCCCTCCTCCTTCACAGTATAAATACACTGAATTTTATGGAATTCAATTTCTGCATATTTATCAAATAGTTTTACTGAATTGTACCCTCCTAAACAATGTAGTTTAATTTTACCTGTTTTTTTGAAGTTTATATAAAGGGGATAATAAAATATTTATTTTACTATGTTTGGCTTCTTTAATTCAATATTATGTCTTATGATTCACTCCTGTTGTATGTATCTATAATTCATCATGCTCATTGTAGTATGACATTCATTGTATGTCTATAATACAGTTTATTCATACTATTCTTAATGGACATCTGCGCATTCCTTTGCTTAGTTTTGTAAAGAGGAATGCATAAAGCTACATATTCATCACTAACTGTCCAAGTACACTGTTATATACTTCTGAATCAAGACCTTGAGGACTTATGTATCAGAGCTCTGTATGAGGTGTGTATGCCTATGTGCACTAACCTTACAAGGTTTTGTTGTATTTTACATGTGTGAGATAAGGTACTACATGGGAGGAAGAGCACATACTCCAAGGAGTTCTCTCAGAGCTATGCCCATCATTATACTCCTAAAACAGGTGTTCCCAGCCTACATGCATAAATAAAGATTGAAACATAGGTTACATCTATTTTCTACAAGACCTAAACACCAGAGAGGCATATATTATACTTCAGAACCACTGCTAACTTTTAACACATTTTATAGTAAACATTGTTATTTTAAGCTTCACTTCTGTTTCCAAAATTTGTTTTAGCAAATTTTTTCTCTCACAAGTTACCTTTTAATGAAAGGGTTGATATAGGAGGATCTAATGGTAAATTAGATGTACGCAGACTTTCTGGAGCTTTTCATACATTCTCTCCTCTAAGGCCTTACTAAAGAAATTTAGTAAATGCACAGGTAGTGTCTCTTCTGAAGGATGTAGGGCCTAGTTGAGAAGAAATGCAAGACAGTTCAGCTAGGAAAAGGGACTCATACTCTAGGGATTAATGTTGTGATTAGGTCATAAGAATTTAATAGAAAAGAATGGCCTGTTTGTCACTCTACCTAGACCAAAGGGTTTAAATTGTCAGCGAGTTCTCTAGCTCAGATTGTTTCCCAACAATAAGTGATTTTTTTTTTTTTTTTTTTTTTTTGCGATACGCAGGCCTCTCACTGTTGTGGCCTCTCCCGTTGCGGAGCACAGGCTCCGGACGCGCAGGCTCAGCGGCCATGGCTCACGGGCCCAGCCCCTCCGCGGCATGCGGGATCTTCCCGGACCGGGGCATGAACCCGTGTCCCCTGCATCGGCAGGCAGACTCTCAACCACTGCGCCACCAGGGAAGCCCCAATAAGTGATGTTTATACTTTGGACCCTTGTATTAGTCAGAGGCCTTTCTGTTACAGGTGAGAAAGTCTACCTCAAAATATTTGAGGTAAACAAGGAGATTTAACTGTATATACTATGAGGAAATTCAGTGGTCTCCCCAACTGACCAAGAAGTAGCCTCACATTGATTCAAAGTCTCAAGTGGTGTTCTGATTTCACTCCTTTTCACCTCCATGTCCATATCTCTCTCTTATTTTATCTCTCTCTGCTTCTCTCCAGTTCTCTCTGATTCTCCTCTGTTGCACAGATTTTCTCCACATAACAGAATGGTAACTGAAAGACACCATAGACAACGTCTCTATGTCCAACACAAAAATCCTAAGGAGGCTTCTGACTGGTCCATGCTGGGTCACATTTCCCACGCCAGCAGTCAGAATGAGTATAAGACACAGAAATAGGGAATTTCCTGGCGATCCAGTGGTTAGGACTCAGCACTTTCACTGCCGAGGGGCCCGGGTTCAATCCCTGGTCAAGAAACTAGGATTCCACAAGCTGCAGAGTGGCCAAAAAAAAGAAAAAAAAAGACACAGAAATATTAGCTCTGTCCAAGTCAAAGAGGAGGGCAGGAGTCACCAAAGAAAATAGAAGGGTGTGCTGTTAATTTAACCTTAACTAAAGAGAGCTCTGGCTTTTGCCTTCAGCATCTGGGAGATAATCTCTAAATCCTTAAAATGTCATGCCTGATAAGAATGTCTTATGTTTGCCTGTGGGCCCTGGGCTGACAAGATAGTAACAATGTGATGCAGGGCCAGGCATCGGAGCCACACCAACAATGTGACATGGGGTGGGTACTGACCCCCTGAGGTCAGCCATGTGGGCAGTCAAGCATTCCCACAAGATGGAGCCCTAATAAAGACACCAGACACCAAGACTCAGGTGAGTTTCTGACTGGCAATACTCCATGTGTACTGTCACACCTTAATGCCAGAAAAGTAACTCTGCCCTGACTGCACAGGGAGAAGGTGCCTGAAAGGTATGTGCTTGATCTCTGCCTTATCCACCTCTTCCCTCAGCGGATTTTGATCTGTATCTTCTCCCTGTACAGTAAGTCCGCTACATACAAACCTTCAAGTTGCAAACTTTCAAAAATGCAAATATGCGTTTGCATGTCCAATCACATAAGTTAGTTCATGTGTCTGGTATACACTGTCATATGCATGTATCCTCTACAAGTGGGTGTGCTTTTGTGTACTTCACTGTACAGTACTGTATCGAGTACAGTAGTACAGTATCTTTATTACAAGCCCAGGATGTGATTGAGTGAAATTGCATCTTGCCCTCCGTCTCCTATTGCTGACCCTTCATCAGCTCTACCATCTCCCACCTCCTCTCCCTCCTCCAGTCAGTAACTCTTCTTGCCTATTCACTCGATGCCAGCCCCTGTATGCCAGCTCTTGTGCTGTACTGCTGTACTTTTCAAGGTACTGTACTGTAAAATTTAAAATGTTTATTTTTGTGTTTGTTTACTTTTTATGTATTATTTGTGTGAAATACAGTACTATATAGCCTATTGTGTTAGTTGGGTACCTAGGCTAACTTTGTTGGACTTACGAACAAATTGGACTTAGGAACACACTCTTGGAACAGAAGTTGTTTGTATGTAGGGGACTTACTGTAATAAACTGTAACTGTGAGTATAACAGCTTTCAGTGAGTTTGAGTCTAATGAATTACTGAAACAGAGTGTGGTTTGGGGAAGCCCTCCAGAAACTTACAATTGGTGACAGAGGTGAGGATAGTCTTATGAACTCTGTTTCCTCTTACTTCACACTTGGCAAAACTCCCTCAGTAAGAGATATAGTGAAAATATTCTGAGTAGTCAAACACTATAATTAACATACACAAATAGTCCACCAATGATGTTTCACAGGTTTCACTCTAAATTCTTGATTTCAGAAATACCCTTAATTCACATCATTGCCAGGAGAGGGGAATACTCATATTTCCTAGACAAACAAGTCCTACAAAGTCTTGGGGAAAGAGCTGCACCTTTCTGAGCAGGGACCTTAGCCTTAGATAAAATTGGGGATAGATAAAATACTAATGTGACTAGTTAAAATACCTTGGGATATGAACAGATGAGATACTGATCACGTACTTATTAATGAAGATTGAGGAAGGAAGAAGAATTGAAGACACATGTTCATATTTTCTTGTTTAACATTCAGTTCTGACTTGACTTCATGTAACTAAGTCATTGTATTAGAAAAAATCAAAAACCATCATTCCACTGAAATGGTATAATAAAAAGCAAGTAAATCCTCCCATTTGTGGGACTAATATAGGAAAATGGAATCTGGAAACTAATAAATCTTCCCTTTAATAAACCATCTGATAAAGGCATAGTACTTTAAGAAAACAAACTTTAGCACTATTTGGTACAAAAAGCTGAATGCAAGTTACAAGCAGTAATAAGGACCCTTGTACTCAGAGTAGCATGGGACAAAACTGCATCACGCACAAAGGAAAGAATAATCATAGTTTAGAACACTGGAAGAAGAAAAAAAAGAAAGTCTACAGAACCAATGACTGTTCTCTTGAATTTTCTTTATAAGCGTTATCATTTTAGTTAAGAAACACTAAAATTTGAAAAGTATTCAATTTTGCTAAAAAGTATTCACATTTGCTTAAATTATCTGTGTAGTAAAGTATATGCAGTTCTCATTTCAGAGTTGTCCTTTATAAAGCTATAAGTTAAACGATTTTCCTGCCACCACCATACAAATACATTGTATTTATTCAGCTCCAAAGTGCATATATTTTTCACATTTCAATCTTATAATTGTAATCTGCTTCCTGATTTTAAAAAAACTTATTTTTTTTTTCTGAAAAGCTGTTATCAACCCAATGGCTTTTATTACAGTCAATGGCAAGGAAATATTTATAGTGAATTAGTGAAGCCCAGTAAATTGTTAAGGACATGAATCAGGTACCCAGTAAGGAGAATACTGTTCAAGGGCTACACCTGATGCAATACCGTTTTACATATAATACCTGGGGATACTCCTCATTACAGAAAAACAAGCTGAATGAGCAATGCATTTTTTTTTTTTTTAATCTTGGGTACTGGTAACTTGAAACATAAAATTTTAAACTTCTTGAGTTGAACAATTAGAACCTTGGTTGTCTCACTCAATGTGGTCCCCTGGTGGTCTCACTAATTTCCATAGCTTCGCCTCCCACTAGGTAGTAAAGATTGCCAAATCATGGCTATCCAGCCCAGAGATCCAGAACTATATATCCAATTCTCAATCAGATGTTTCATTCACTCACTTATAAAATTTAAGAATCCACTATGTCCTACAGGCAAATGAAACTTAACACATCCAAAACTAACTATATATATAAATTTTTAATAGCCAGCTCTCTATATTCTCTACTCTGATTAATATTATCTTGGAATTAGATAAAAGCAATAGAGTTATCATCATTCTTTCAACCACTTAACCAACTATTTTTAAGTCATCACCTTAAGATATCTCATATGCATCCTATACTCTCTTTTATTGCTTCCACCTAAGTTAAGGTCCTACTATGGTCTGAATGTATCCCCCCAAAATTCATATGTTGAACCCTAATCCCCAATGTGATAGTAATTTGGAAGTGAGGCCTTTGGGACGTGATTACGTTGTGACGATGCAGCCATCAGCATGAATGCAAGATGCACTCGTGAATCTCATGAATGGGATTCGTGCCCTTATAACAGAAACCCCAGAAAGATCCCTCATGCCTTCCACCAGGTGAGGACCCAGAGAAAAGACACAGTCTATGAACCAAAAGGTGGGCCTCAGCCAGGTACTGAATATGTAAGCACCTGATCTTAGACTTCCTAGCCGCCAAAACTGTCAGAAATAAATGTCTGTTGTTTATAAGCCAACCAGGTTATGGTGTTTTAATTGTAACAGTCCCAAAGAGACTAAGACAGGTCCTCATCATGTCTTTTATGAACAACAGAAGTCACATCCTGACTTGTCTCTCTATCCCTTATTTATACTAAATTTACATTAAAAATCCATGAATTTCCTTGCCTCCGTAATTGCCACTATTACACTGGGCATCAATCAGACTCACCTGTATTAACTCATAAATCTGCCCAAATGCACTCATTATATAGACATTGTTATTATTTCCAATTTCCACGTGGGGAAACCAAAGGTCATGGGACTTAAATCACTAATAAGTGGAAAATTCAGAATTGGAAACCAAATTTTTTTCATCCCAAACCAGGGTCTATTGTATTATGCTGCATAGCCTCCTAGATAAGTAACCGTCAAACAAACAGATAAGAAAAGAGGAAGGGGGGCTTCCCTGGTGGTGCAGTGGTTGAGAGTCCGCCTGCCGATGTAGGGAACATGGGTTCGTGTCCCAGTCCGGGAAGATCCCACATGCCGCGGAGCAGCTGGGTCCGTGAGCCATGGCCGCTGAGCCTGCGCGTCCGGAGCCTGTGCTCCGCAACAGGAGAGGCCACAACAGTGAGAGGCCCGCGTACCGCAAAAAAAAAAAAAAAAAAAAAAAAAGAGGACACGGAGGATGAGACAGATGTTTCCTATCTCATAGGAGGGCAAGGGTTTTCAAAACGGCAAGTTGAGAAGTGGTACAAGTACACTTAAGAACACAATTACTTGAGGGTATAATTTGGTGAGGTCCATGGAATAAGGTGGCAGGAGAGGTACACTCGTGGCACATTTCATTGCACAAGTCACATGATATGAAACTGCCCAGTGTTGAGACTGATGAGAGAAGGGCATGGCAGTGGGTATGTCTGTTACTATCAATGGAATGCTTTTTTAATCAGGCACTGGTATCACTGGGCATGCCTGTAATATATAAAGGAGAAGAAAAATATGCTCATGGGTAGCTTAAATGTTAAATAGGATAGATCTTCCCCCATTTTTGAGAGAGCCAGCAGGTAGCCTGTCAGAGCACATCAAGAGTGTGACAGCTGTGAGTCAGACAAGGAACTGGCAGGGGTATGTGTGGGCTGAGAGAATATAGTTCTCAAAGAGCTGCCTTTTCAGAGATGAAGAAAAAAAGTATAGCACTGAGGACAAGTGAAACAATCCAAACAGGGTCTGATGAGCATACAAGAGTTGTCATATTTCCAACAGACATTATGTCAGATAATTAAACATAGCAAATAAGAATAAGTAAATATGTGATTTAATTGTCTGAAGTTTGTGATTTTATGTCTTTGACTCAGAGTATATTACTAAATTATTTATTAGTGTTGTTCATCTGTTACCTAAACGTCAATAACGAAACTATTTAAAGATAAACACTAGTCAGAATCCTGACAGGGCTGTAAAATACCGTAGCTGGCTAACTAATTTGAAGACCTGATTATACAGCCACTCACCTGAAGGCAGGGTCATGTACTGAGGAACAACTTTTAGGAAGGAAATTAAAAGGATCACCAGTTGTTGCTTCCAACACCCTTGAATTCTTGCCACTCTTAGAGGAATCATTTCTTTATAACCCATTATTCTCTGTAATAAAAAAATTTTAATCCCATATAATCCAGTTTATTTTTAATATTTGGTCTAGAAATCTATTACATGGTTTTCATCCAGTAAGTTCACTCTTCTAGTTAATTTTTAGCCCCATATTACTTGGTTTTAAATGAAAGAGAAAAAGATGATGCATAAAATGTTATCTGTTTTCTGTTTCCCTAACTTAGAAAAGTTCAGCTGAATACATTCTGTTTAAAAATGCAGTCATTTTCAGGTTTTAATATCCTTAATCTCATCACCAGAGCTGGGAAACTGTAATTTCCTCATTACATAGCTTTGTTCATCCTCTAAGCCAAAGAGCCCTCCTCTTATCCCTGCCCCCAGAAAGCATGAGCCTGCATCCATCCCCAGGCTGGTCTGGTTAGGCAGCTTCTCTCTGCTTCTAAGCACTTCTTCACTTGCTGTGCTCCCCATCTTTGCATCCTCTGAGTCCCTCTGCAGAAATCACACAGACCAGGCATTTCCACAGACAGATACTTCTAGAGAGAGCAGGTTCCTAGAGAAACCTCACTTCTGAACTGAGTGGTTTGGGCATGCTTACCATGGTACCATGTAAGTGAACGCTGAGATGTGAGTGAACACAAATTATGTAGCTGGTCCTGGGGGAGACAGACAAACCAGTCTTTAGCAGGATGGGAGGAAGTCATCTTCGACGTATTTGTGAATAAGAAAAGTCTTAGATTAAGTTATTGGCGCTTGAACTGTGTCAAAAGACAGGTAGGAAAAGTGTTGAGGGGCACCAATGATTATGCTATAACAGAATTATTTTCTGGAGTATATATAAATGGGGGAATTAAATAATGTCTTACTTTTGTTAAGTATTAACAATTCTATGTAGTATGTGCTCCTTCTCAACCTCTAATGACTCCTTTTATGTGAATTTGCTCTGGGCATGTGCAGGAAGATCCAGCTGTGAAATATAAGTGAGAAGTGGGATGGCAGCTGGGTGGCTGGACTGATGGCCACTGGTGCACAAATGGCCAAGGACTAACTGCTGCTAAAGTGAGAGGCAGGGGAATGTGGCCAGAGGACACCAATGGGGCAGAAAGACTGATTCAAGTGAGGGGAGTAGTGAAATCACAGGGCTTTCAAACCCAGGACAACAGTCAGAGAATAGCTTCGCACCTGATCCTACCCACACAAAGCCTATTATGGGAGATGGTAGTGAATTAATTAGGCTACAATGGCTGTACCTTGTGATTTGTGGAAGATCCCAAAATATTTTCGGATAATGCAGAAGACAGATAAATAACTAGATGAAGAAGAGGGGAAAGAAAGAAGGAAAAAAGAAAGTAAGGGAGGAATGGAGGATGGAAGGAAAGAAGGAAGGAATGTAGGAAACACTGAGGAGCATACAAGTGAAAGAGGTGAAGACAGGAAAAGAAGGAAAGAAAGTGGGAGGGAGGAAACATATTTAGGGTTTATTATCATATTTACTATACTTTACATAAATCTACATTTTACATATATTTACTCTAGAGGTAGGGACTATTATTATCACCATTTTATATATGGAGAAACTGAGGCTTAAGGAGGTTGAGAAAATTCTGTAAGTTCACATGCCTAGTAAGTGGTAGAGCAGAGTTCCAAATCACAAAAATTAACTCCAGCAAAAACAAATGTAATATAATAAAATAAAAAGTATGTTCTCTAACAGACGTTCTGAAAGCACAGAGGAGGAAACAAGGTTAATAGCATAATCTCAATCTACTCCCTGTGACTTTTGCAATTAATATGATTTAGGGCACATTTGGTTGTTTTTGTTTAAATTTATTTGCAAATAAATTTTGTTACTTTACTCTCTTTTTATTTAGAAAGAGCTATCACTACATGTTAATTTCTAATGGGGATGGAAAATATTCAACACGATATCCTCTATTGTGTATAAGGTGTTACTTTTGCGTTTAGATAGACTTTCTGTAATATTTTGTTGCATTTGTTTGATAAGTCTTGATAAAAATACCTACTAACTGACTTACACTTGTCACTCAGCAGCTACCTATTCTGCATCTTCACATCTAAATTATGCAACTGAAATAAATGACATCAGAAGCAGAGATTTGTTTATATTTTCATTTAACTAATTTAAATATATATCATACACAAATGGAAAAAATACAAAGGGAACAAAAACATATACCATGAAATAGATACATATGTCTCAGCCATTCAGTCACCTTTCCTAGAGGCAACTGATGTTTCCAAGTTTTAGTATACCCTGCTGGAGATATTCAATGCATAGGCAAGCATGTATAGATACAAATACAGAAACACACACACACATGAATGATGACTTTCTTATTCTAAATCTTTTTTCACCTATGTATACATAGAAAACAGAAAAATAGGAATAGATAATATAGGTAGATAGATGATAGACTGATGATAGATATAGATAGATAGATAGAAAGAAAACTATTTCATATTAATACCTACAGAGCTGCCTCACTCTTTTTAATGCCATATAGTATTCCATTTAATAGACATAGTATGCCCATTAATTTCTCTACCACTCCTTGTTGATAAATATTTAAGTTGTTCTCACTCTGTGCTATTACAGACCATGTTGTAATGCACCTTTGTATGGATGTCATTTGGGACATATATATTTGAGGAATAAATTCAGAGAAATAGAATTGTTGAATCAAAAGATATTTATATAATATTGCTATGAGCACTAGGGTGCATATATATTTTCAAATTAGTGTTTTTGTTTTCTTTGAATGAATACCCAGGAGTGGAATTTTTTTTAATAACCATGATATGGAGGAAACCTAAGTGGCCATCAACAGATGAATGGATGAAGAAGATGTGGTACACATATACAGTGGAATATTACTCAGCCACAAAAAAGAATGAAATCTTGCCATCTGCAACAACATGGATGAAGCTGGATGGTACTATATTTAGTGAAATAAGTCAGACAGAGAAAAACAAATGTTTTCACTTATATGTGGAATCTAAAAAACGAAACAAAGGAACTGATAACAAAACAAAAACAGACTCACAGATGGAGAACAAACTAGTGATTACCACAGGGGAGAGAGATGGGAGGAGGGGTGAAATAGGTGAAGAGGATTAAGAGTTATAAACTGACAGTTATAAAATACATAAGTCACAGGAATGTAGTGTACACATAGGGAAAAAGTCAATATTTTATAATAACTTTTTATGATGTGCAATCTATAAAGATATCAAATCACTATGCTGTACATCTGAGACTAATATAAGTCAACTGTACCTCAATAAATAAATTTTAAATTAAAAATTTTTAATATTTACATTTTAATTTTTAAGAAATATTTGTCAAGGAGACAGGGGGAAGATGGTGGAAGAGTAAGCTGCAGAGATCACGTTCCTCCCCACAGATACAACAGAAATACATCTACATGTGGAACAACTCCTACAGAACACCTACTGAACGCTGGCAGAAGACCTCAGACCTCCTAAAAGGCAAGAAACTCCTCACGTACCTGGGTAGGGCAAAAGAAAAAAGAATAAACAGAGACAAAAGAATAGAGACGGGACCTGCACCACTGGGAAGGAGCTGTGAAGCAGGAAAGGTTTCCACACACTAGGAAGCCCCTTCATGGGCGGAGACAGTGGGTGGCAGAGGGGGAAAGCTTCGGAGCTGCGGAGGACAACACAACAACAGGGGTGCGGAGGGCAAAGCAGAGAGATTCCTGCACAGAGGATTGGTGCCGACCGGCATTCACCAGCCCGAGAGGCTTGTCTGCTCACCCGCCAGGGTGGGCGGGGCTGGGAGATGAGGCTTGGGCTTCGGTTGGAGCGCAGGGAGAGGACTGGGATTGGCGGCATGAACACAGCCTGCAGGGGGTTAAGTGCACCATGGCTAGCCCGGAGGGAGTCCGGGGAAAAGTCTGGACCTGCTGAAGAGGCAAGAGACTTTTTCTTCCCTCTTTGTTTCCTGGTGCACGAGGAGAGGGGATTAAGAGCCCTGCTTAAAGGAGCTCCAGAGATGGACGCAAGCTGTGGCTAACAGCGCAGACCCCAGAGACGGACATGAGACGCTAAGGCTGCTGCTGCCGCCACCAAGAAGCCTATGTGCGAGCACAGGTCACTATCCACACTTACCCTCCCGGGAGCTTGTGCAGCCCACCACTGCCAGGGTCCCATGATCCAGGGACAACTTCCCCGGGAGAACGCACGGCATGCCTCAGGCTGGTGCAACGTCCTGTTGGCCTCTGCCGCCGCAGGCTCGCCACGCAATTCGAACCCCTCCTTCCCCCGGCCTGAGTGAGCCAGAGCCCCCGAATAAGTGGCTCCTTTAACCCCGTCCTGTCTGAGCGAAGAACAGACGCCCTCTGGCGACCTACACGCAGAGGCAGGGCCAAATCCAAGCTGAGCCTTGGGAGCTGTGAGAACAAAGAAGAGAAAGGGAAATCTCTCCCAGCAGCCTCAGGAGCAGCGGATTAAAGCTCCACAATCAACTTGATGTACCCTGCATCTGTGGAATACCTGAATAGACAACGAATCATCCCAAATTGAGGAGGTGGACTATGAGAGGAAGATTTATTATTTTTTCCCCTTTTCCTCTTTTTGTGAGTGTGTATGTGTATTCTTCTGTGTGAGATTTTGTCTGTATAACTTTGCTTTCACCATTTGTCCTCGGGATCTCTCCGTCCATTTTTGTTTGTTTTTACTTTTTAATAAAATTTTTTTCTTAATAATTATTTTTTTATTTTAGTAACTTTATTTTACTTTATCATACTTTATTTTATCCTCTTTCTTTTTTCCTTCCCTCCTTCCTTCCTTCCTTCCTTTCTACTTTTTCTCCCTTTTATTCTGAGCCGTGTAGATGAAAGGCTCTTGGTCCTGCAGCCAGGACTCAGTGCTGTGCCTCTGAGGTGGGAGAGCCAACCTCAGGACACTGGTCCACAAGAGACCTCCCAGCTCCACATAATATCAAACGGCGAAAATCTCCAAGATATCTCCATCTCAACACTAACACCCAGCTTCACTCAACGTACAGCAAGCTAAAGTGCTGGACACCCTATGCCCAACAACTAGCAAGACAGGAACACAACACCAACCATTAGCAGAGAGGCTGCCTAAAATTATAATAAGTCCACAGACACCCCAAACACACCACCGGACATGGACCTACCCACCAGAAAGACAAGATCCAGCCTCATCCACCAGAACACAGGCATTAGTCCTCTCCACCAGGAAGACTACACAACCCACTGAACCAACCTTAGCCACTGGGGACAGACACCAAAAACAACGGGAACTACGATCCTGCAGTCTGAAAAAAGGAGACCCCAAACACAGTAAGATAAGCAAAATGAGAAGACAGAAAAACACAGCAGATGAAGGAGCAAGATAAAAACCCACCAGACCTAACAAATGAAGAGGAAATAGGCAGTCTACCTGAAAAGGAATTCAGAATAATGATAGTAAACATAATTCAAAATCTTGGAAATAGAATAAACAAAATGCAAGGAACATTTAACAAGGACCTAGAAGAACTAAAGATGAAACAAACAACGATGAACAACACAATAAATGAAATTAAAAATACTCTAGATGGGATCAATAGCAGAATAAATGAGGCAGAAGAACGGATAAGTGACCTGGATGATAAAATAGTGGAAATAACTACTGCAGACCAGAATAAAGAAAGAAGAATGAGAAGAACTGACGACAGTCTCAGAGACCTCTGGGAAAACATTAAATGCACCAACATTCAAATTATAGGGGTTCCAGAAGAAGAGAAAAAGAAAGGGACTGAGAAAATATTTGAAGAGATTATAGTTGAAAACTTCCCTAATATGGGAAAGGAAATAGTTAGTCAAGTCCAGGAAGCACAGAGAGTCCCACACAGGGTAAATCCAAGGAGAAATACGCCAAGTCACATATTAATCAAACTGTCAAAAATTAAATACAAAGAAAACATATTAAAAGCAGCAAGGGAAAAACAACAAATAACACAAAAGGGAATCTCCATAAGGTTAACAGTTGATCTTTCAGCAGAAACTCTGCAAGCCAGCAGGGACTGTCAGGACATATTTAAAGTGATGAAGGAGAAAAACCTACAACAAAGATTACTCTAACCAGCAAGGATCTCATTCAGATTTGATGGAGAAATTAAAACCTTTACAGACAAGCAAAAGTTGAGAGAGTTCAGCACCACCAAACCAGCTTTACAAAAACTGCTAAAGGAACTTCTCTAGGAAAGAAACACAAGAGAAGGAAGAGACCTACAATAACGAACCCAAAACAATTAAGAAAATGGGAATAGGAACATACATATCGATAATTACCTTAAATGTAAATGGATTAAATGCTCCCACCAAAAGACACAGATTGGTTGAATGGATACAAAAATAAGGCCCATATATATGCTGTCTACAAGAGACCCACTTCAGACCTAGAGACACATATAGACTGAAAGTAAGGGGATGGAAAAAGATATTACATGGAAATGGAAAGCAAAAGAAAGCTGGAGTAGCAATTCTCATATCAGACAAAATAGACTTTAAAATAAAGAGTATTAAAAGAGACAAGGACACTACATAATGATCAAGGGATCGATCCAAGAAGAAGATATAACATTTGTAAATATTTATGCACCCAACATAGGAGCACCTCACTACATAAGGCAAATACTAACAGCCATAAAACGGGAAATCAACAGTAACACATTTATCGTAGCGGACTTTAACACCCCACTTTCACCAATGGACAGATCATCCAAAATGAAAATAAATAAGGAAACACAAGTTTTAAATGATACATTAAACAAGATGGACTTAATTGATATTTATAGGACATTCCATCCAAAAACAACAGAATACACATTTTTCTCAAGTGCTCATGGAACATTCTCCAGAATAGATCATATCTTGGGTCACAAGTCAAGCCTTAGTAAATTTAAGAAAATTAAAATTGTTTCAAATATCTTTTCCGACCACAACGCTATGAGATTAGATATCAATTAAAGGAAAAGATCTGTAAAAAATACAAACACATGGAGGCTAAACAATACACTACTAAATAACGAAGTGATCACTGAAGAAATCAAAGAGGAAATCAAAAAATACCTAGAAACAAATGACAGTGGAGACACAACGACCCAAAACCTATGGGATGCAGCAAAAGCACTTCTAACAGGGAAGTTTATAGCAATACAATCCAACCTTAAGAAACAAGAAACATCTCGAATAAACAACCTAACCTTGCACCTAAAGCAATTAGAGAAACAAGAACAAAAAACCCCAAAGCTAGCAGAAGGAAAGATATCATAAAGATCAGATCAGAAAGAAATGAAAAAGTAATGAAGAAAGCGATAGCAAAGATCAATAAAACTAAAGCCTGGTTCTTTGAGAAGATAAACAAAATTGCTAAACCATGAGCTAGACTCATCAAGAAAAAAAGGGAGAAGACTTGGGTTTCACTGGTGGCACAGTGGTTGAGAGTCCGCCTGCCGATGCAGGGGACGCGGGTTCGTGCCCCGGTCTGGGAAGATCCCACATGCCGTGGAGCGGCTGGGCCCATGAGCCATGGCCGCTGGGCCTGCACGTCCGGAGCCTGTGCTCCGCAACGGGAGAGGCCACAGCAGCGAGAGGCCCACGTATCACAAAAAAAAAAAAAGGGAGAAGACTCAAATCAATAGAATTAGAAATGAAAAAGGAGAAGTAAAAACTGACACTGCAGAAATACAAAACATCATAAGAGATTACTACAAGCAACTCTATTCCAATAAAATGGACAACCTGGAAGAAATGGACAAATTCTTAATACTGCACAACCTGCCAAGACTGAATCAGGAAGAAATAGAAAATATGAACAGACCAATACAAGCGCTGAAATCGAAACTGTGATTAAAAATCTTGCAAAAAACAAAAGCCCAGGACCAGATGGCTTCACAGGCGAACTCTATCAAACATTTAGAGAAGAGCTAACACCTATCCTTCTCAAACTCTTCCAAAATATAGCAGAGGGAGGAACACTCCCAAACTCATTCTACGAGGCCACCATCACCCTGATACCAAAACCAGACAAGGATGTCACAAAGAAAGAAAACTACAGGCCAGTATCACTGATGAACATAGATGCAAAAATTCTCAACAAAATACTAGCAAACAGAATCCAACAGCACATGAAAAGGATCATACACCATGATCAAGTGGGGTGTATTCCAGGAATGCAAGGATTCTTCAATATATGCAAATGAATTAACGTGATATACCATATTAACAAATTGAAGGAGAAAAACCATCTGGTCATCTCAATAGATACAGAGAAAGCTTTCGACAAAATTCAACACCATTTATGATAAAAACCCTGCAGAAAGTAGGCATAGAGGGAACTTTCCTCAACATAATAAAGGCCATATATGACAAATGAACAGCCAACATCGTCCTCAATGGTGAAAAACTGAAAGCATTTCCACTAAGATCAGGAACGAGACAAGGTTGCCCACTCTCACCACTCTTATTCAATAAAGTTTTGGAAGTTTTAGCCACAGCAATCAGAGAAGAAGAGGAAATAAAAGGAATCCAAATCAGAAAGGAAGAAGTAAAGTTGTCACTGTTTGCAAATGACATGATACTATACATAGAGAATCCTAAAGATGCTACCAGACAACTACTAGAGCTAATAAATGAATTGGTAAAGTAGCAGGATACAAAATTAATGCACAGAAATCTCTAGCATTCCAATACACTAATGATGAAAAATCTGAAAGTGAAATCAAGAAAACAATCCCATTTACCACTGCAAGAAAAAGAATAAAATATCTAGGAATAAACCTAAGGAGACAAAAGACCTGTATGCAGAACATTATAAGACACTGATGAAAGAAATTAAAGATGATACAAGTAGATGGAGAGATATACCATGTTCCTTGATTGGAAGAATCAACATTGTGAAAATGACTCTACTACCCAAAGCAACATACAGATTCATTGCAATCCCTATCAAACTACCACTGGCATTTTTCACAGAACTAGGACAAAAAAATTTCACAATTTGTATGGAAACACAAAAGACCCCGAATAGCCAAAGCAATCTTGAGAACGAAAAACAGTGCTGGAGGAATCAGGCTCCCTGACTTCAGACTATACTACAAAGCTACAGTAATCAAGACAGTATGGTATTGACACAAAAACAGTTAGATCAATGGAACAGGATAGAAAGCCCAGAGATAAACCCATGCACATATGGTCACCTTATCTTTGATAAAGGAGGCAAGAATATACAGTGGAGAAAGGACAGCCTCATCAACAACAGGTGCTAGGAAAACTGGACAGGTACATGTAATAGTATGAGATTAGATCACTCCCTAACACCATACACAAAAATAAGCTCAAAATGGATTAAAGACCTAAATGTAAGGCCAGAAACTATCAAATTCTTAGAGGAAAACATAGGCAGAACATTTTATGACATAAATCTTAGCAAGATCCTTTTTGACCCAACTCCTAGAGAAATGGAAATAAAAACAAAAATAAACAACTGGGACCTAAGGAAACTTCAAAGCCTTTGCACAGCAAAAGAAAACATAAACAAGATCAAAAGACAACCCTCAGAATGGGAGAAAGTATTTGCAAATGAAGCAACTGACAAAGGATTAATCTCCAAAATTTAAAAGCAGCTCATGCAGCTCAATAACACAAAAACAAACAACTGAATCCAAAAATGGGCAGAAGACCTAAATAGACATTTCTCTAAAGAAGATATACAGACTGCCAACAAACACATGAAAGAATGCTCAACATCATTAATCATTAGAAAAATGCAAATCAAAACTACAATGAGATATCATCTCACGCCAGTCAGAATGGCCATCATCAAAAAATCTAGAAACAATAAATGCTGGAGAGGATGTAGAGTAAAGGGAACACTCTTGTACTGCTGGTGGGAATGTGAATTGGTACAGCCACTATGGAGAACAGCATGGAGGTTCCTTACAAATCTACAAATAGAACTACCATATGACCCAGCAATCCCACTATTCGGCATATACCCTGTGAAAACCATAATTCAAAAAGAGTCATGTACCAAAATGTTCATTGCAGCTCTATTTACAATAGCCAGGAGATGGAAACAACCTAAGTGTCCATCATAGGATGAATGGATAAAGAAGATGTGGCACATATATACAATGGAATATTAATCAGCCAAAGAAAGAAACGAAATTGAGTTATTTGTAATGAGGTGGATAGACCTAGAGTCTGTCATACAGAGTGAAGTAAGTCAGAAAGAGAAAGACAAATACCATATAACACATATATATATATATGGATTACAAGAAAAAAAAAATGTCATGACGAACCTAGGGGTAAGACGGGAATAAAGACACGCACCCACTAGAGAATGGACTTGAGGTTATGGGGAGGGGGAAGGGTGAGCTGTGACAAAGTGAGAGAGTGGCATGGACATATATACACTACCAAACGTAAAACAGATAGCTAGTGGGAAGCTGCCGCATAGCACAGGGAGATCAACTCGGTGCTTTGTGACCACCTGGATGGGTGGAATAGGGAGGGTGGGAGGGAGTGAGATGCAAGAGGGAGGAGATATGGGAACATATGTATATGTATAACTGATTCATTTTGTTATAAAGGAGAAACTAACACACCATTGTAAAGCAATAATACTCCAATAAAGATGTAAAAAAAAACCACAACTTTATGATAGCTACAAGTAAAAGAGTATAGTATATGATAGTTTTGTGCTCTGATAATATAGGTGAAATACAACAATCAAAAATGGGGAAATTGGGTTTTCCTGGTGGCATAGTGGTTGACAGTCCACCTGCCGATGCAGGGGACGCGTTTTCGTGCCCCGGTCCGGGAAGATCCCACATGCCGCAGAGCAGCTGGGCCCGTGAGCCATGGCCACTGAGCCTGCGCGTCCGGAGCCTGTGCTCCGCAATGGGAGAGGCCACAACAGTGAGAGGCCCGTGTACCGCAAAAGAAAAAAAAAAAAAAAAGGGTAAATAAAGGGGAGAAAACCTCAAATTACAATAGACTTGTAGAATGCCTTATAGCTTATACGTAAGATAAAGGAATATTACTTCAGTTCAGAACCTGGTA
Source organism: Tursiops truncatus (assembly GCF_011762595.2). Taxonomy (NCBI): domain Eukaryota; kingdom Metazoa; phylum Chordata; class Mammalia; order Artiodactyla; family Delphinidae; genus Tursiops; species Tursiops truncatus. The sequence continues at coordinate 79,713,049 of NC_047037.1, read as the reverse complement.
GATAAAGACTGGAGGGGAAGAAGAAGTTACTAGTTATTCCAGTGTTTTTAAGAGTAGGGAACCGGGCTTGCCTGGTGGCGCAGTGGATGCGAGTCCGCCTGCGGACGCAGGGAACACGGGTTCGTGCCCCGGTCCGGGAAGATCCCACATGCCGGGGAGCGGCTGGGCCCGTGAGCCATGGCCGCTGAGCCTGTGCGTCCGGAGCCTGTGCTCCGCAACGGGAGAGGCCACAGCGGTGAGAGGCCGGCGTACCGCAAACAAACAAACAAACAAAAAAGAGTAGGGAACCAATAGAAAATAACTAAGTAAAAAAAAAGGAATTTAGAATAGCATATAAAAGTGTTAGTATAAAAGTAAACAGTAGTACAAAAATGCAACCTTCCTGAGACCAAAAAATATACTCAAGAAATATTTAAAAAAGAAATAATGGAAGAAGAGATCATAACTTCTTCAGTAAGTGAAGGGAACAGGGAAAGAAGCTTGAATTCTTTGAATATGTTTTTTTAATATTTGAGTTAGGAATTAGAGCAATATTCCCTCAAACAATTTGAAAAATATTAAAATTATAAGTCAATATCCTCAACTAAAAATAAAATAAACCTAAACATGTATTCAGTTGAATGAACCGTTCCAAGAGACTGTAAAACACACTAATTCAATGTAACACGACTAGTAGAATATACTCTAGTGGAAAAAAGTGCAAACAGGGTCTTCAACTGTTTTCACTAATCAAAAGTATTTGTAGTAGTAGATTTTTACATCTGTGTATTACGGGATAAAGCAAGTAAGTAACTGTGGGACATTTTATCATTTCCAGCACCACCAATGAGAACTGTAATTCCTTCTACGTGATAAAGGCAATATAGTTGAAAGAAAGAAGACAAGTTAAAAACCTGTTATTCTTACTTTCAAACTCATGGAAATATCAAAATAAACTCATGATACTCATTTATCTTTAAAAAAATACATCCTAGCTCTGTTCACTGAAAAGACTTAGAAACAATGTCCATACCAGTAGCAATATATACTCCGATTGTCCACATTGTAGTCTCCATATACCATTTTACACTTAAAGGAACCAGGACTTAGAGAATTGGCTGATTCATTTCTGTATGAGTCTGGAACATTTTGACGTACCAGAGAAACTATCAAACGCTGTTAAGTTGAGGTCAGAATAACTCAGGAGCCAATTTGGAAAGGCTCTCACTATCAAAAATGGGAAAATTTGTGCATCAATTAGAACTAAAACTGTAATGAACTGAAACATAACAAATATATTTCAAACTATTAGTTCAAGTAATAGTAAATTTTTTATCTTAATTGGTCACCATGCTAATGGTTCAATTTATTATTTGAAATCTTTTATTTGAAGAATAAAAGGAAATAATCAGATATTCATGCTAACTTTCCCATATTCTATCAAGACAGATAACCAAATCAAGATAAAGGGAAGTGTCTTTTTACAGAAATACTCTGGGTAATAAATAAAGAAGAAATGACAGAAGTAAAATATCACCATAAATAAATGGATCAATAATTGATCTAGACAGTGTATATCAGGGACGGCTAACAACCAGGCATTATGCGAAAACATCAGTAATAAAATAGTCATGCTGACAGTGTTGACACTCAATCTGATCAAGCCCCTAGGTCAAACTACAATTTACACAGAATAAGTAGTGTTAAATTCCACCAAGTATATGTTATTAGCAAAATTTAGAGTGGTGAAAATTCTCCAGAACAAACGAGCCAGCTTCTTCAACATAGAAATTCCAAAATTAAGTAAATAATAAGAAAAAAAGTAAAAATAGAAGAAAAGGAAGCTAGGAGATTAAAAGATTTAAAAGATAACACTCACCCATAGCATCGTAGTCTTATTTGGATTCTGAAATGTTTTATACGTATATGTATAATATATATATATATGAAATTAAAACAACATTTTTAGAGGTTTGGAAATTTGAACACTGATGGCTATTTAATGATACTAAGAAATTACTGAGAATATTTAGTTGTGATAATTTTATGGTTACTTTTTGAAAAAGCCCTTGTGTTTTAGAGATATACAATAATATATGTATAAATTAAGGAATAGGATATCTGAGATTAGCTTCAAAATAATATTGAGGGAGTAAGAGGGTGAGAAGGAAACTAGATTGGGGCTAAAATTGATCATTGTTAAATCTGGGTGATGATAAATGGGGGTCCATTACACTACTCTGCCTATTTTGGTAGATGTTAGAAATTTTCCATGATAAAAGTTTTTTTAAAAATTGAGAAAAGGAAGGGGACAAGTGATGACAAAATAATCATGATTTATGAGAATTACTTGAAAATAGACTTGTTTTAATTGGCTATAATAAGGAAGTAAAAAATACATTTAATTTCATATACAATTATCAAATAAAGTGCTATATATATCCTCTGACCTTCACATGGAGAATAATTATCTTATATAGGCTTTATCACATGAGAGTATCTTATCTCTCAGGCACAGTGATTGTATCAGGAATGAACACAGATTCAAACAGAGAGAAACCACATGAGAATTCTGGCAACTGAGAGGGTGCTCCCTTTATCTGCTATATACAGACTATACTAGGTTTGTGTATATAATCCTAGGTCTGCTGAAGACCCCCATACAGAGACAAGTTGCATCAGAGTTAGTGCATCCCCAGAAGAAAGCAGAGCCACGACAGAGAAAAAGACTGAGTCCTAACAATGTCAGGTACCTCTCTTTGGAACCATCTAGCTGCAATTAAACAGGGTCCTCTGTACTTCAAAATAGGTTTTTAAAAGAAGATTTATTATTAAATGTCAATAAATTTTGGTAAATTCTCTCTTAGCATTGTTGGAGGAATCATGGAGAAATATGAACTGGAAGATGGTACAGTTAAGTAGATTCCCAACAACTTGAACAGTTACACATAGAATGTGGATAAATGATAGTTACAGACCTGAGGGGAGGATTTGTTCTCCAATATTCTTAGTCTGTACTAACCAGCATTTTATCATAATCTTGGTTTAAGATACAAAAGGCACACCTATCAATTTTTATGTGCACGAATCTGGGAGTCATCAATAAATTACACAAATTTAAAAGAAGATTTAGAGATATCATAATATCTAAAAAAATTGGTTACATTTGATGAGATTCTGTTTTATATAGATAAATGAATAGTTCTGCACAAAAACTAAAGAAGTCAATTTCATAAGCACAGAGAAAAAAAAAGAATCTAACAGCAAATCATGGGTAAAGGCCTGGGATTTCAATTTAATGCAAGTTCAACTAACCTGTTTATAATTGTGTCAAAACAAAAGCATCTACAATATATATATATATAATTTAATTTATATATTATCTATATAGATAACATATAAATTTTAATAGGAGTAATATCTCTAAATCAACTGAAGTAATAGTCCCAACTGCATTTTGCCTTTTGCCCTTGCCAGAGTATTCAGTTCTTATTAACATATTTAAGGAAACAATTTTTAAAAGTGGAAGACTCTATAGGAGGAGAAAGGATGATTATCTGAGACTGTTTAGCCTAAGGAAAATCAGACTGCATGGCAACTCTCTTATTTAAAGAGAGAGGTGAAAACATGTGGGAAAGGTATTCAATTTATTCCATGTAGACCCAGAGCTGGGACCCAAGGATGGAATTACAGAAATGTAGGTTTAAGCTTAAGAAAAGAAAAGATCTTCTAACAATCAGGGCTGTCTGAAATCAGAAGTTTCCTTATGGAAGCAGTAAACTCACTAATCACCACAAATGCGCCGGATGAACACCCCTTTAGGTGACTAGATACCTCCCAATTAAAGGCAGGTGGCAATTTGAGCTAAATGACCTTCATAGGCCTTTTATGATTTAATATCATATTATTATTATTATATATAAATTTTTTACCATATGATTCTTTTTATGTGAAAATCTGGAAGGGACAATTCACATATATAGTGATAGAAAGAGGATCAGTGTTTGCTCGGAGTTGAGGTAGGTTTGGAAATGGACTGGGAAAGGGCAAAAAAGAAACCTTTGGAGGGGTAATGAAAATATCCTGTATCTTGACTGTAATAAGAGTTACACAGATGTATACATTTATCAAAGCCTACTGAATAATATAGTTAAAATACATGCATCTAATTATATATATATATTATACACCAATAAAATAAATTTTATATTTAGTACAGTGAACCCATACTTCCTTCCTTCTTGAAAATATCATATTATTAAATTATACTAACAGTCAAATAAATCAGATTTACTATCAGGCATTTCATAAACCTTATCTATAACAAGATGATATTATTTTATATTTGCTATTACCCATTTTTTAAAAATTATTGAGCCTGAAGAACAACACAAGAAAAACTCTCAGCTTCTTGTATGTATTTGCTCCTTCTTGACTCCAATTTTTCCCCATTGTATCTTTCAATCTAACCAACTCAGCTAATCCACCAAGCATGCCACTCTATGCACTTAATAACATCTAATGTGCTGGCCAAACTTTCCATTAAACTTTTACATTTTGTTAATCAGCAGCTCTCCAATTGATTTAAGTTGCTTCTTCCTTTCTCTACTGATTGCCAAGCAAAAGTTCACAACAGATATATGAATATATTCTGCTTAGCATAATCTAAAGCCACATAACTCTTCACAGCAAAAACCACGTGAAAGCTTACCTAGATTCAGGGCATCTTATATGCCTAAAACTTAAATTTGTGATTTACTGCATAAAATGGAATCAAAGGTCACACTTCTCCTTGTTTCTTTTAATCTAAATATTAACTTATAAACTATATCAGAGTATATTTCACCAAATTCAAATGTTTAAGATGTAACCCTGAATATCTCTAGTTTGCATCACTCTAGATGGATGATGTGTGAATCCATAAATCAACTTATTCATCAAATATTTATTGAGTGTCTATTTGTCACACCTTGTTCTACACCCTGGGAATAAAAGATGGACAAAACAGTCATGATCCCTCTCTTCATGAAGCTTAAAATCTAGTAGAATAGATAGACATCAATAACTAACACATTGATATCCTATTATCAGACATAAAACTTGAGTTGTGATAACTACTACAAATGAGAGGTACTGGATGTTGTGAAAGCACATGAATAATGGGATTAGGCCCCGTCAAGGTCAGGGATAGCTCCCCTTTACAGCAACAATAGAGCCTCTTTAAAGAATGAGTGAAAGTTCGCCAAGACACGGAGAGCCACTTTATGCTTACAACATTGTAAATGCTTCCCAGTGGAATAAACTGTCTCAAGTATAAGAGAATGGAAGAGATCTGTGTGGCCAGAACCAAGAGGGGCACGAAAAAAAGAGCCTAGTGAGACACACCTGGAAAAATAGGTAGGGCCAGACCACGCAAACCCTTCAAAGGGGCAGGTGGTCAATATGATTGGGATCAGATAGCATTTCAAATAGTCATGGGTCATGTGGCAAAACGGGAGAGATATAATGATGCAGAATGGAAGCCAGTAAACTAGGGGGGCTATTTTACTGGTCGATTTGAGAGAAGGGTGGCTTGGATTGGATTGGCCATGAAGGTAATGAAATTGGTTGTATTCAGGAGATATTTAGAAGGTAAATATGATAGGATTTGAATACATCTAAATCTGTCTTTTGCCTGTAACTTACATTTAAATAAACTGAGTTGCCTAGTGCCTCTTTATCCAGAGAATTCCCCGAGTTCGTGAGCTACATTAGTCAGGGTTCTCCAAAGAAATAGAACCAATTGGAAATACAGAGCAAGATTTATTTTAAGGAAGTGGCTCACACAATTGTGGAGGCTGGCAAGTCCAAAACTGCAGGGAAGGCCAGCATGCTGGAAATTCAGGCAGATTCCTATGTTAGTCTGCTGGCAGAATTCCTCCTCAGGACAACCTCAGATTTTGTGCTTAAGGCCTTCAAGAGATAAGAGACGGATGAGGTCCAGCCACGTCATTGAGGGTGCTTTACTTACAGTCGATTGATGGTACATCAACCTTCACAGCAACATCTAGACTAGTGTTTGACCAAATAACTGGGCACCACAGCCAAGTTGACACATAAAATTAAACCACTGCATGAGTCATGTATAAATTTACCTCTTTTGGTACCTCAGAGGATCCCTCTAAATTTGGCATTGAAATCTAGTGAACAAATCCATATGAACCATATGAATTTATTAGCTCTAATAAATGAACTTTAATAAAACATTATTTATTTTAGCTTTAGGTTTTCCAGGATTAAAAATTATAGTTTGTTTTCAACTTTCCTCATGTCCAGCCCTCTGTTATACTTATCTACTTTCTCAAACAACTGTAAGCTCCTGGATTTTCCAGAATAGCATAGATATTAAGAATAAGGGAAAATGTATTATGTTAACTTTGATGCATGTCTTGGTCTGAGATTAGTCTAGAAACAAAGCTACATGACACTACAAATCTGCCCAACTTCTTAGCACATCTGTGAGGGATCTGAGTATTGGAAAGTCCCCAGTGTACTAGCAAACCTGGAGGTTTTACTGAAAACTAAGAAATTTATTAAAAGTTTTCATGAGGTCCAATCATGCCAAATACTTGCAGGAACTCACTTTAACAATCCTGGAGACAAAGAAATGACCAGATTTTTCTTCTATTTTGGTAAGTTGACTTCCTCATTTTTTCTCCTATATGACTTTCCCAAGCATAAGCAACACCACCACCATCAGAATGATAACTTCGGTGTGTGTGGGGGGGGCACACACGTGCATTTCATGTCAATCTTCGGTAAAATTTTGAAGTTAAAGTAAAGAATATTTTCTGATTTCTCCTTGTTGAAGTGTCCATTTACACATCATAGCCCCCAGCACATCACTTCCCCTCCCCCATCAGTGCATACACAGACACACATACTGTGGAATTAATATATATTTCCCCTAATATTCTGTAATAAAGGCAGTATATCAACCTGTAGGATGAATGCACTGAATTTTACTGAGAGTAAAGAGTAAAGAGAATAAAGAACCTTCCTTCTTTATTAGAAGATTTGGAGGAAAAATGTTGTCAAATAACTAGCTGGAATTTTTAAACATTTCTCTTGTCTCTTCCTAGGACTTATTATCTTTATCTACTATTTCTACTGTGTCTTTAACTTTTCTATGTCTTTATTCTGGCCTGCCACCCACTAAGAGGTTTCCTCAATCTGAACTTCCCACTCACTGATTCATTTTCAGCTCTGTCCATCCTATTGTTCATCTCAGCTCTTGTGTTCTTAATGTCCACTACTATTTTTTCAGACCTAATATTTCTGCTTGATTCTTAGTACAAATTTTTCTGCTTCATATCCTCCTATAGTTCATTGAGCATATTATTTTGCTTATTATAAATTCTTAATTCATCGGTTCCAGTAATTGCCATATTGTATGACCTGTTGTCTTTCTTTATTGTAGTTCAGCTTCTCAACTGCCTGATTATTTTGGTCAGTGGACTCATGTTCCCCTGAGTATATCAGCTACTGTATCAGGTAATGTGTAAGGGAGAAGGGCCAATACCCAGTCCCTACTTTGTGTCCTCCTTGGCGAGTTGCAGAAGTGAAGGGATGAGCCCTGGGGAAGATTCCACTACAGGCAGCATTTCCTGCTTCCATTTGTTGCCACACTGTACCAGTTAGGGATCCATGTTTTAACCACTAGAATAAAGCAGCACTGGGAAGGGGCAGCCTCTTTAGTAATTATCATTTGCCCTGGGAGTTTGGAAGAGAAGGGGGTAGAGAAGTAAATACCTGAGAGCAGCCAGTCAGCCAGTCATTGAGCATCAGTTACTTACCCCAGCAGTCCTTTTTATGGCTTGATATCGCCTTCCAACACCAGGTGGCCTGAGCTGTTGCTGAGACGATGGAATCAGCAATGATTGCCTAACTCACTGTGAAGGAAAAGCAAGAGCAGAATCTAAAAAACACGCTCAGCCACCTTCCACTGCTGTGTCTGGCTGACCTCTATTCTGAGTTCCTGAGACACCCAATTTCAAGGTTTCTTATTATTTTTGTGTTCACTTCTCAGATGACCTGCCCTCTAACCTCTTTATGGTTGATTTTAGAGACGGAGCTAACAGCTCATGCTATATCATATTTTTTAGGAAACAGAATCCAAAACATAGTTTATCTCCTAAAGCAACATTATTATGGAGTAGAATGTAGTTTCACATGAATATATCAGATAAAATACAAAAATTAACATACTTTTTGGGGAATTCCCTGGCAGTCCAGGGGTTAGGACTCCATGTTTCTACTGCAGGGCACACTGGTTCGATCCCTGGTCGGGGAACTAAGATCCCGTAAGTTGCAAGGCACAGACAAAAATAATAATAATAAACTAAAATAAAATACATTTTGTTCTTGCAGAATATTTCTTCAAATTATGCCCAACGTGTACTTTCTTAAATTCCCAGGGTGTACCTGTTCGATCTACTTTGCCATTTTAAGTCATCTTTGGGAAAGTCTCAGAAGTGCTGGTTTCAGTAATCAGTGGAATAATCCTTTGTTACAAATCCCACCAGTCTGCCCTCAAAAGAATGAGATTCACTGGTCTGTAACTCTTGGTCTCCAGGGAACCCTTCTCACTCATGGTTCGGAGTTTCCTTGGCAATCACACAGCAGAGTGGCCTGTATATGGCAGCATGCATATTTATGCCAAAGACTCCACAGTTTCACCCCTGAGTTCCTTTAAAACTCTCTTGACAGGTCATCAGCAGCAGAGGGACTCGGGGATCTGAGAGATGTTGGGACCACATAACAGGGAAAGAGAACACAGAACCCTTACCAAGTACCAGGACCTGGGCAGAGTCATGAACCAGACATGCAATAGGTCTCGAGCACATACATTTATACAGAGCAGAGTAAGAGAGGATTCTAAAGTCTGAAAGGTCAGTGACGGAGCACATGGGGAGATAGCATGCAACTTGGAGCATGGACTCTATAGAGGAAATAGGAACAGAACACAGAGCAGAGAGGAAAGCATGGTCTCTACTGGGATGCCTCAGCAGGTGACCAGCTGCCTTCACGTTCCTCTCACCTGGGTATGAACCAGTCTGTACTGAACCTGGCCAGGGGGAGACACTTGCAAATAGCTGCCATGCTAGACAGTGAGTCTAACCGTAGGGGGAGCAAAGGCATTTTCCTGACAAAAAAACTACGATGGATGATCTCAGTCCAAGTTATTTGTCTTCATCTAGTTTTTCAATTACGTATAGAACATACCCAGCATTTCCTGGCATTTGATCTAGTATCCCTGATCTGTCTTTGTTAAGATATAATTTGGAATTGGAGATTCCTTTAATGTCTTCCTCAGAAAACCCCCCAAGCAAAAAATTCATTTCTTCTCCTTGCTCTCTCTTTTGTTCCCAAGTGCAGCCTTCACACAACCATTGCCAAGGGTTTTTCCCTCTGGTTTTCGGCCTTTGGTGTGCTTAAAGAAATTATTATTGGCATTAGAGAATCTTGCATGTTTTCCTTAAATTTTTTTTGATTTGCCTTATTTTACTATGCCTTTGACCTGCCACAATTCTGTACTACCTTGGTCTCATCTCTTAACTAATTTTCCCGTTTCTGCAAACATAATTTTCCTCATTGCCAGGCTCCTTTTTGAAAACTTGACTTTCAGGCTTGCTGTGATTTATGTGCTTTCAATTTTTTTCCCTTTTATGGTATCCTTAGCATTTTCTTTAAGTTTTTTTCAAAATAAATTTATTTATTTATTTTATATTTTATTTTTGGCTGCATTGGGTCTTCATTGCTGCATGCGGGCTTTCTCTAGTTCTGGCAAGCGGGGGCTACTCTTCGTCGTTGCAGTGCGCGGGCTTCTCATTGCGGTGGCTTCTCTTGTTGCAGAACACGGGCTCTAGGAGCGCGGGCTTCAGTAGCTGTGGCACAGTGGCTTAGTAGTTGTGGCTCGTGGGCTCTAGAGCACAGTCTCAGTAGTTGTGGCGCACAGGCTTAGTTGCTCCGTGGCATGCGGGATCTTCCCGGACCAGGGCTCGAACCCGTGTCCCCTGCATTGGCAGGCGGATTCTTAATGACTGTGCCACCAAGGAAGTCCTCCCTAACATTTAATTTTGTCAATTTTCAATCTCTAAATTTCAATTTTATGATGAACGTCTTTTTTCTTGCTCACTTTCCTTTCCCCATGAGATCACTGTGTTAAATTTTGGTGCTGCTTCTTATTTTCCTTAAAAATAAATAAGGCACAAAATTTTGTTCCCTACAAAGAACCAAGCCAATGTAGCAATTTTCTTTGTGAATTTTAAGATAGCCCATTCTAGGAAGTAGACAGAACTCATCCACATACTTTGCTTCTACTTAAGATTTCACCCTGGCTTGGCTTCTATTGGGTGGATACTCCATTGGGTGGATACTTGAAAACATTCTATCTAATTTGACTGCCCAAATTCAGTTTCTATCTCATAGGAGGTGTGTGGTATACTGCTTTTATATTTTTGTCACTTTGGTGCTGCGTGAGGTTTTCTGGTCAAGCTTTACACATATATTCCCTTCTTCTCTGATCCTACTGATCATCTTAACTGTTGCCAGATTTTTATCCCAGAAGCCCCACGTTCATCCAAGAGCAATTAATTGAGCAGTCACTATGTTTCGGCACTATGCCAGGTCCAGGGAGACCGGCAGTCACCAAGAGAGAATTCCAGCACTTAGAAAGCTGAGAAGTCTTCAAGGCTTTCCACCACTGTCAAGCAAACATTTATAATTTTCATAGATGCATTTTTATTTATTTTTTTATTTTTTTTTCGGTATGCGGGCCTCTCACTGTTGTGGCCTCTCCCGTTGTGGAGCATAGGCTCCGGACGTGCAGGCTCAGTGGCCATGGCTCACGGGCCCAGTCGCTCCGCGGCATGTGGGATCTTCCTGGACCGGGGCACGAACCCGCATCCCCTGCATCGGCAGGCGGACTCTCAACCACTGTGCCACCAGGGAAGCCCCATAGATGCATTTTTAGATTAAAGTAGACTTATTATTTTAAAATTATCTTTGTCATCTGGTGTTGTCAGTAAAAGTCATCTTTACTTTCTTTGAATATGACATTATCTAATGAGTCTGAGTAGATGGAGTGGGAGGTGAAAAGGTTTGGTCAATTCTTACAAGAAATTCCTTTGTGCTATACTATAGTTTTCACTGAGGTTTTAGTTAAAAAATAAACTGTTTTGTGATTTCTGATTCAAAAAATTGATAACCCCTGAGGCAGCCTCTCTGCCTAAAAATACCTATGAAAACCATAAAAGGTAGAAATAATAAAAACATCAAAAAAGACTGACAGTTAAAAAGTTATCTGGATCTAAGAGAAAACTTTGCTAACTATCCAGGCTTTATCTTTCTTTCAACAGAGCTGCCACATCCACTGAAACAAAAGCCCAGTGCACCTCCTTCTTCCCTCACTTTCATACCTCTAACCTACAATACCTCTTCTATGCAGGTGATGCCTTTTAATTAAATATAATTCTCCTTATCCTACCCTATAATGTGAATTTCATATTTTTACTTTATGACACTCTGAGAAGACAAATATATCAAAGCCTTAATAATCTTAGTATGAGCTAACATTTATAGGAGATTATTCTGTGCAAAACATGGTGCTGAGCACTTCACATATATTATTTCATTGAATCCTCACAACTCTCTTATGAGAGTTTTATAGATGAAAACTTTATAGATGAAAATGACTTGTGTCCCATCCATTTTATAGATGAAAAAATGAGGAACAGAGGTTCTCTGTCACAAGATTACTTACAAAGGAAGAGGCAGGGCCAGGATATAATAAGCATTCTAGCTCTAAGTACCTTAGTGTAAACTAGGATGATCTAGAAATCATGTGTCTGGAGGCTCTGAGCCTAAGAAGTTAATTGACCCTGCTACTGATCATAATTCCTGCCATGTTGTTATGAAAGACAACGTGCTGATGCTACTGTGTTTGCTGATGTGTCAGAGTTAAATTTTCAAGGAAAGAGAGTGAGTGCATATGAAAAAGCGATTACAAGGTGGAAAGAACAGAGCTGAACTTTATTTTCCAATTTATGTAAATACTCCTCTTTTTTCTTCCTTTTTCCAAATCAATTTGATAACACCTTCAGGGACCATTCTTCTTATAAAAATCATAGGTGTTTATTTCTACTGCATTTTAACTTTTATTCAATCTGGGGAAGTTACTTCCCTCTTTAAACCTCAGGTGTCCATTCATGTCTCTTCTCAAGTGCTCAATTAATCATAGTTTGAGTTATTATTTTTATTAGTATCATAGTCACTATTAGTAGGTTTTTTTTACATCTTTGGCCAAAAGCTCTTTGAGAACATCAGCAACGGCTTATTGTTCTTTATGTAAGAACTGACTAGCATTGTAATTGTTACATTGTAACAATTGACTAGCATTGTAATTGTTACATTGTAACAATTGACTAGCATTGTAATTGTTACATTGCAGGTGCCCAATACATGTTAAAGGAACATTAAACTTAATAACCAAACTATAAATTTTCTAAAAAGTATCTCAGACACATAGAGTTAGCACCAGGGTTGATTGCCCAAAAGATGACATATCTGATGACACAAGCCTTATTTTCCTTCCACAAAATCTGTGGCCAAGGGGTCCCTACATGGTAGCACCATGCCCTTGAATAGAGAGGGGAAGAAAAATCTGCCCAAAGTTGGCTTGAAAAAGTCATCACATATATTAAGTCTATAGTGATTTAAATTATTTAATATTCAATATGGAAAAGAATACTTCAGTTTCCATGTGCCATAATGAAAATTCTAGACTAGTTTCTGAGTGCTTCTGCAACCACAGATTATATCAAGAGAAGCACAAACACAGATACTCATCACCCCTGAGAAACAAAAATCTATAGTTTTCATGGTATCTGAGAGGAAAACTAGACAAGTTAATTAATTTATATTTTCTCTCCCAAACAGAAGCAATAGCATGACCCACAAACTTTCACAGCATTTATATGTAGTTGTCTTTTGTTTTAAAGGCAAGAGAAATAGAAGTGTTTTCCCAGAGAATGGACACTATTGGCTACAAGAACAGATGTTCAAGGTAATAGCTGTACTGTGGTAGAGCTGTGTGTTTGCCAAAGTGAGAGCCACCCATATTGTTTTAAGTAAGTTTATGTTTTATGTGTTTGTAATATGTGGGACCTTAAAGAATGAAAAGCCCATGACAAGACATTATTTGCCCTAGTTTATGGATGATATTGTGTACCAGTCCCATCATGGTCCAAATGCTTGTCACATGAATACTTTAGCAGTTTCAGGAACTAAAATATTAGTCTCCTAAAACAAGGTTTATCAGAAATCATCCAATACATTAATCAATACTTGCCTAGAGAAGAGCTGAAAGAAGCATTAGGATGAAAATAAAATGAGAAGAGGGGGAGGGGAAAAGGAAGCATAAAAATAGCGGGTATAAAATTTATGGGATATTGCAAAAGCTGTACTTTAAAGGAAATTAATAGCTACAAATACCTCTATTTAGAAAAGAAAAAGATCTCAAATCAATAACCTCATCTCCCATTGTAAGAGACTAGGGAAAAAAGTGCCAACTGAACCCAGAGAAAATGGAAAGAATGAGAGAGGTACAATGAGAGCTGACATTAATGAAAGAGAGAATAAAAACTAATAGAGAAAATCAATAAAAATTGATTCTTGAAAAGATCAACAAAATTGACATGCCTGTGGCTAGAATCCAAGAAAAAAGAAAAGACTCAAATTACTAAAATTAACAATGAAAGAACAGACATAGCTACTGATATTACAGAAATAAAAAGAATAATAAGGGCACAGAATAAACAACTACATACCAATAAATTAAATGAAATCAAAATTCTTCTAAAAAGATAAAAACTACTAAAATTGACTTAAAAGGAAACGGAAAATCTGAATAGACCTATAAGTAAAGATATTTATTTAGTAACTTAAAAAAATCCCACCAAGGAAAGCTCACTTTAGATGGCTTTACAGGTGAAAACTACCAAACATTTTTTTTTAAATATCAATTTTTCACAAACTCTTCCAAAAAATAGAAGAGAAAGGGACACTTCTTACTTATGAGGTGACTATTGTCTTTACACCAAAATCAGACAAAGAAATTACAAGAAAAGAAATGATAGAACAATATCCTTATGAATATAGATGTAAGTTCCTCAACAAAATACTAGCAAACAGAATCTAACATTTAAACAGAATTATAAACTGATCACAAGTGACTACTGTGAACAATTATATGCTAACAAATTTGATAATCTAGAAGAAACTGATAAATTTTTAGAAACATACAACCTACCAAAACTGAATTATAAAGAAATTTAAATTTCAGCAGACCTATAACTAATAATGAGATTAAAGCAGTAATTAAAAAACAAAACAAAACAAAAAACCTCTTAACAAAGGAAATCCCAGGACCAGATGGCTTCACTGGAAAAAATCTACCAAGTATTTAAAGAAGAATTAACACCAATCCTGCTCAAATTTTATCAAAAAATTGAAGAGGAGGGAGAAATTCCAAATAAAGCCAGCATTACCCTGATGCCAAAATCAGAAATAGATACCATGAGAAAACTACAGACCAATATCCCTGATGAACACTGATGCAAAAATCATCAAGAAAATACTAGCATCAAGAAAATACTAGCAAACCAAATTCAACAACACATTAAAGTGATTATACATCATAACAAAGTAGGATTTATTTCTGGAATACGAAGATGGTTCAATATAAAATCAGTCAATGTAATATAGCACAGTAAGAGAATAAGGGACAAAAACCACATGAGCATCTCAATTGATGCAGAGAAAGCATTTCACAAAATTCAATACCCTTTTGTGATTAAAAACACTCAGTAAACTAGGAAGAGAAGGAAATTACCTCAACACAATAAAGGCAATGTATGAAAAGCCCACAGCTAACTTCATACTCAGTGGTGAAAAATGAAACCCTTCCCTCTAATATTAAGAACAATGCAAGGATGCCCACTCTTGCCATTTCTATTCAACACAGTACTAGAAGTCCTAGCCAGAGCAATCAATCAAGAAAAAGAAATAAAAGTCTTCCAAATAGGAAAGGAAGAAGTAAAATGTTGTTTGCAGATGATGTGATCTTACACATAGAAAACCAAAAAGATTCCCTAAAAATACTGCTAGAACTAATGAACAAATTCAGTAAAGTTGCAGAATACAAAGTCAACACCCCAAAATCAGTTGTGTTCCTATACACTAACAATTAATAATCCTAAAAGGAAATTGAGAACAATTCCATTTATAATAGTATCAAATAGATATAACAAACTTAACCGAGAAGGCAAAAGACATATACACAGAAAGCTGCAAAACATTGAAAAAAGAAATTAAAGATGGTACAAATAAATAGAAAGACATGTAGTATTCATGGATTAGAAGACTTAAAATGTCCATACTACTCAAAGTAATCTATAGATTCAATGAAATCCTTATCAAAACCCCAACAACATTTTTTGCAGAAACAGAAAAATTCATCCTAAAATTCATATGGACTGCAGATAGTTAAATTTTTCTTGAAAAAGGAAAACAAAGTTGGCAGTCCCACACTTTCTGATTTCAAAACTTACTACAAAACTACAGTAATCAAAACAGTGTGGTACCCACATAAAGACAGACATATTGACCAATGGAATATAAAAGAAAGCCCGGAAATAAACTCTCATGTATATATATGGTCATATGATCTTTGACAAGAGTGCCAAGGCTACAATGGGTAAAAGATAGTCTCTTCAACAAATAATGCTGGGAAAACGGAATATCCACACACAAAAAAGAAGTTGGATTCTTCCCTTATAACAAAATAAATAAAGTACCCCATGCTTTAAGGGAGTTGGTGCTTCCCTTAACTCAAAATAAATAAAGACCTAATATATAATGTGAAAGTATAAAAGTTCTACAATAAAAAATAGGAGGAAAGCTTCATGCCACTGGATTTGGCAGTGCTTTCTTGGATATGATACTGAAAGCACCTGCACAAAAAGCAATAATCAACAAGTGGAACTATATCAAACTTAAAAACTTCTGCATGGCAATCAACAGAGTGAAAAGGCAACCTATGGAATGGGAGAAAATATTTGCAAACTGTATCTATGATAAGCGATTAATAGCCAGAGTACATAAATAATGCCCACAACTCAACAACAACAAAAAACAATTAAATTTAAAAATGGGTAAAGGACTTGAATAGATAATTCTCCAAGGGAGATATACAAATGGCCAACAAACGCATGAAAAGATGCTCATTATCATTACAAGAAACACAAATCAAAACCACAATGAAATATCACTTCACACTTGATAGGACAGGCACTATAGGAAAAAAAAAAGAAAATAGTAAGCATTGACAAGGATGTGGAGAAATTGGAACACTTGTGCACTGTTGGTGGGATTGTAAAATGGTGCAGATACTAGGGAAAACATTATAGAAGTTGCTCAAAAAGTTAAAAATAGAATTACCATATGATTCCACTTTTGGGTCTATATCCAAAAGAATTGAAAACAGGATCTCAAAGAGAAGTTTAATCACCCATGTTCACTGCAACATTATTTGCATTAGTGAAGAGGTGGAACCACCCCAAATGTCCCTCAACAGATGAATGGATAAAGAAAATGTGGCACATACATATAACAGAATAGTATTCAGCCTTACAAAAGAAGTAAATCTTGTCCTGTCATATGCTACAACATGGATGAACAGGGAGGACACTATGCTAAGTGAAATACCAGTCACCAAAAGATACTTTAAGAGTATCTTAAAGTATCTAAGAGACCTCTGGGACAACATTAAATGCACCAACATTTGCATTATAGGGGTCCCAGATGAAGAAGAGAAAAAGTATCTGAGAAAATATTTGAAGAGATTATAGTTGAAAACTTCCCTAACATGGGAAAGGAAATAGCCACCGAAGTCCAGGAAGTGCAGAGAGTCCCAGGCAGGATAAACCCAAGAAGAAACACACTGAGACACATAGTAATCAAATTGACAAAAATTAAAGACAAAGAAAAATTATTAAAAGCAACAAGGGAAAAATGACAAATAACATACAAGGGAACTCCCATAAGGTTAACAGCTGATTTTTCAGCAGAAACTCTACAAGATAGAAGGGAGTGGCACGATATATTTAAAGTGGTGAAAGGGAAGAACCTACAACTAAGATTACTCTACCTGGCAATGATCTCATTCAGATTCTATGGAGAAATCAAAGCTTTACAGACAAGCAAGAGCTAAGAGAATTCAGCACCAACAAACCAGCTCTACAACAAATGCTAAAGGAAGTCCTCTAAGTGGGAGACACAAGAGAAGAAAAGGACCTACAAAAACAAACCCAAAACAATTAAGAAAATGGTCATAGTAACATATATCAATAATTACCTTAAATGTGAATGGATTAAATGCTCCAACCAAAAGACACAGGCTTGCTGAACGGATACAAAAATAAGGCCCATATATATGCTGTCTACAAGAGACCCACTTCAGACCTAGGGACACACACAGACTGAAAGTGAGGGGATGGAAGAATCAGCTGAACAGATCCTTTGCCCTGTTTGGAACATTGATAATGATAAGTAATGAAGATCAGCTTTTCTAATGAGGTAACCTACAAAAAAATTGGATAAAGTGCAAAATTCATCTTCTTAGAGGTGTCATTCCTCCCTCATTCCATGAGTTTAAATATCTTTTCAAATATTTAAGAGATACTTTGTAGCTTTTATTTGTGAATTGTTTTCTTGTCTTTTCCCCATTTTCTACCAGGTTTTTGATTTTTTTGTCCTCTAATTTTTTAGAGTTCCTTATACATTGGGGATATTATCCATTTGTGATAGGTGTTACAAAGATTTTCTTTCACTTTTTCACTTGTCTTTGATTTTGCTTATGGTATTTTGTCATTCACAGGCTTTTAAAACTTTTTATATAGTCAAGTTTTTCTTTTTAAAAATTGCCTCTGGATTTTGAATCCTAACTGTGAAGTCTACCTACACAGAAGTTAAGTGGAGTTCAGCTTTGATTTCTTTCAGTATGTGTATAGTGTAACTTATTTCATGTAGGTCCTTGGTCCTGTTGGAGTTTATTCTAGTGTAGGTGTAATTTTGTCCTCTTCCAAGTAGCTAACCATTTGTTACAGAATAAATTATTAAATAATCCATTTTTGTCCCATTGGTTTGAGATGCTACCTTTATGATATCCTCAATTTTCATATGAACTTGGGTTTATTTCTGAGTTTTCTATACTATTCCATGGGTCTGTTTACTCATGTATCAGAAACACATTGTTTTGATTGTACATGTTTTTTACTATTTTTTCAAATACCTGATAGAGCGGGTTAACCCTTGTATTTTTTTTTCTATTCTTGTGTGTTTGTTTTACCATATGAACTTTATCACCAGTGTGGATTTGACACAGTAGCTTGATTAGTGCAGTGAATATAAAACAATATATATACAAAAAATGTCCACTCATAATACATTAGTATCATCTTCCCTATGGAGAAGGAGACACAGAATCCCAAACGCAAGTAATTAGGAACTAATTATAAGCAAGTAGAAAGTTAGGGAATGGTCTGATATGTTCCCCTAGTTTCTGCTTTGCCTATCAAATTACACCTTTTCCCTACCATTTAAGAATCTGTTTTTATAGAAAAGATAATAGTATGTTACTGTTAAGACAAAAATCATGAGATCTACAAGCAAAAAAGACAAAACATTTTTGCATAAGAGAATGGAACAAAGTGCCAGCTGATTTGATTGCTGTTACATGTCTGTTATTTATTTCATCATCAGTTTCCTCTTGTCCTGCCTCTCTCTATTGGTGTTCCAGCAAGAACTTACTTCTGTGAGCAAGATAGTGACTAAGCTTAAAGTCACTATGACTTTGACTAATTTACTTCTGTGAGCAAGATAGTAACTGAGCTCAAAGTCAGACACTCCGTTGTAATGATCACTATTTGCCTCCTAATTCCTTACTTGCCAGGGTTTGGAAAACATTTAAACCAGTAATAATGGGGAGACTATGGCTTCACTTTTCCTGCTTCCTCAGACTGCAACTTACATGGAATGCATTTTATTTTAGGGGAAAATATTTAGTTCATTCTCTTTCGTTTTACCTGTATAAAATAATTTAACATTTTTGTAGCTTTCTTCTTGGTTGTACCAACCCAGAGCTGGGAATGCTAAGGAAAGTCAAGTAGACAGTGATGAAAAAGATGATTTGAAAAACAAATAAAAATTATTATTTTTCTCTACCTTCATCCTTCTTAACTTCCTTCAGTCTTATGTTTTTAGATGTTTCAAACCCATGGGCAGTGGCTGACCAGTATTTGGAAAGGAAAAAGCGAGTTCTTTGAAACTAATCTACCAAGAGACATGGCCTTTCCTTTCTTTTAAATCACAAAATGCCACAAACATTTATTTGTTAGGTTATGAGAAAGGAAATTGAGATATTTTTACTAACTCCAACTCCAAGTATATATTGATGACAGGCCAATCCATTGTGTTCAACGTCAGAATCTAATTCTATATTTTTCAATGTGATTTTAATTTCAGAAAGAAGAGGCTATTAATAATAAACTTCCATGAAAAATTAAAGAGAAAAAGCCTACGTATTTGAAACAAATGGAAAACCTGAAATAACCCTCCAAAATTCTAGTCTCCTTTCATTTTTCTAACAACTTATTTATTAAATATTCACACGAGACTTTTTTCTTTACATCTTAAATTATTAATGAAAAATAAGAACCAGTGACATTCAGTTGCAAATTCAGCTTTATTTCTTACCTTTTAAAAGTTATTCTTTTTTTCTCCTTATGTGGGTCCTCTTTTATTTGCTCTTTTATTGAACAATTCAGATAGTTTTATTAGGATAGTCTTCACAAACTATAAAATTTACCCTTTTAAAATGTACAATTTGGTGGTTTAAGTATATTCACAGAGTTATGCAATCATCACCCCTAACTAAATGTTCTAAAAAATGTTTTAGGGGCTTCCCTGGTGGCGCAGTGGTTGAGAGCCCGCCTGCCGATGCAGGGGACACAGGTTCGTGCCCCGGTCCGGGAAGATCCCACATGCCGCGGAGCGGCTGGGCCTGTGAGCCATGGCTGCTGAGCCTGCATGTCCGGAGCCTGTGCTCCGCAACAGGAGAGGCCACAACAGTGAGAGGCCCACACACCACAGAAGAAAAAAAAAATGTTTTAGAAGATTTTCATCACTCCAGAAAGAAACCCCACATCCATTAGCAGTCACTCCCCAGTTCTCCTTCGCTCTCTTCTGTGGAAACCACTAATTTACTTTCTGTCATTGTTACTTTGCCTATTCTCTACTTTCCATATAAATGTATTTATGCAATACGTGGTCTTTGTGATTGATTTCTTTGATTTTGTATAATGTTTTCAAGGTTCATCCATGTTGTAGCATGAATCAGTACTTCATTCCTTTTTATTGCCAAATCATATTCCATTGTATAGGTAAACCACATTTTGTTTACCCAATATTCAGTTAATTGACATTTGGGTTGAATACATTTTTTTTTTTTTTTTTTTTTTGTGGTACGTGGGCCTCTCACTGTTGTGGCCTCTCCCGTTGGGGAGCACAGGTTCCGGATGTGCAGGTTCAGTGGCCATGGCTCACAGGCCTAGCCACTCTGAGGCATGTGGTATCTTCCCGGACGGGGGTATTGGTAGGCGGACTCTCAACCACTGCACCACTAGGGAAGCCCTACATTTTTTGATTATTACAAATCGTGATCTTATGAACATTAGTACACAAGGTTTTTTGTTGATGTATGTTTTTATTCCTGTTCGGTATGTACCTAGGAATGTAAATGTTGGTTCATATGGTAACTCTATGTTTAACTTTTTGAGGAACTTCCGAACAGTTTTCCAAAGCAGCTGCACCATTTTACATTCCTACCAGCATTGTAAGGGTTGAATTTCTTCGCATTCTCACCAATACTTGCTATTGTCTGTATTTTTAACTTTAGCTACCCTAGTGTATGTGGTATCTCCTTGTTCTTTTCCTTTACATTTCCCTAAACACTAATGATGTTGGACATCTTCTCATGTGCAAATTGGCCATTTATATATCTTATTTGGAGGAAATGTTTATTCAGTGCTTGAGCCTGTTTGTCAGCTGTACTGTCTCCTTATCATTGAGCTCTAAGAGTTCTTAATACATTTTCTGAATACCAATCACTTAACAGATATATGACTTACAAATATTTTCTCCCATTCTATGTGCTGTTTTTTCTTTCTTTATGGTATCCTTTGAAGAAAAAAAAAATCTTTTTAGATTATGAAGATTTCCAATTCTTTCTATTTTTTTCTTTTGTTGCTTGTGCTTTTGGTATTTTATCTAAGAAGTTATTGTCTAACCCAAGGTCACAAAAGTTTACTACTTTTTTTCCTAAGATTTTTAGTTTTACTAAGATTTTTAGTTCTTACATTTGTGTCTATTATCTATTTTAATTTTTGTGTATCTTTTGTGGTAGGAGTCCAACATTATTCTTTTGCATGTATATCAAGATGTCTCAGCACCATTTGTTGAGAATAGTATTGGTTTCTATTTTATTGTCTTTGCACCAGTGTTAAAAATCAATTGACTGTAAATGTAAGGGCTTATCCCTGGACTCTGAGTTTTTTTCCCATTCATCTGTATATCTGGGTTTATGTCAGTACCACTCAGTCTTAATTAATTTAGCTTTGTAGTAAGGTTAGAAATTGAGAATTATGAGTCCTTTAACTTTGTTCTTCTTTTCAAAAGTGGTTTTGGGTATTTCAGATCACTTGCATTTTCATATAAATTTTAGGATGTTTGTTAATTTCTGCAAAAAAAAAAAGCAGCTGGGATTTTGACAGGGACTGCATTGAATCTGTAGATCAATTTGAGGTGTATTTCCATCCTAACATTTTAAATCTTCTCATTCATGAATATGGGCTATTGTTCCATTTATTTAGATCTTTAATTTCATTCAATAAATTTATTCCTAAGTATTTTATTATGTTTGATGTTCTCATAAATGGAATTGTTTATTTTTAGTTTCATTTTTGTATTATTCAGTGCTAATTCCAGTGATTTCTGATACCAGCTACTCAGAGTTGGGCCAAATTTCACAGGTTAAGGCACAGTCCTCTATGAGACTTCTCTCACGTGAGACACCAGCCACAAGTTCGGTGGTCCCCAGGCTACCCTCACTTTTGAGCAGCAAGCTACAAACTGCAGGATTTCTACTTCCCCCTCAGGTTTGCTAATTTGCTAGAATGACTCAGAATTCAGAGAAGTGCTATACTTCTTATTATAACTCAATTATAGTCAAAGGATGAAAATCAGAATCCAGCAAAACAGGAGACACATAGAGCAAGGTTCAGGAGGGTCCCAAATGCAAAGATTCATTGTGCTCTCCCCATGGAGTTAGGACATGTCAACCTCCCAGCACATCAGTGTGTGACAATATGCATAGTATTGCCAACCAGGGAAGCTCACCTGAGATTGGTGTCCAGAGTTTTTTACTGGGGTTTTATTACCTGGGCACAATTGATTGAATCATTTGCCATGGTTGAAATAAATCACTAATCTCTTCCTGTTTCCTGAGGTTGGGTTGATATCACATGACTCAAAGCCTCAACCCTCTAATTGTATGGTTAGGCTTTCTGTCATGGCCAGTCCTCATCCTGAGCCATCTTGTTAGCTAAACTATTTAGGAGCCCACTGTGAGTCACTTCATGTGCATAAAATATCAGGGACCATGATAGTCTCCTATCACTTGGGAAATTTCAAGGATTTACAGGTTACCCTCTAAGAAACTGGGGATAAAGCCAGCCAAATTCTTTATTGCACAGGACTAGCATATGGAAATAGAACTGATTTTTATATATTCATCTTAAATTCTCCAACCATATTGAATGTGTTTATTCATTGTAATGGCTTGTCTGTGTGTGTGTGTGTGTGTGTGTGTGTGTGTGTGTGTGTGTGTTTTCCTTAGGGTCTTTCTGTAAACAAGATCATGCCATCTTCAAAGAAAGAGGATTTTGATTCTTTTGTTTTAATCTGGATATCTTTTATTTCTTTTTCTTGCCTAATTGCCTTCGTTTGAATCTCCTGTACAGTCTCAAATAGAAGTGGTAAAAATGGATATCCTTGTTTTGTTCCTGGTCATAGGAGGAAGCTTTCATTTTTTTCACCATGAAGTATGGTTATCAGCAATGGGTTTTTCATAGACACTGTTTATCTCATTGAAGAAGTTTCCTTATACTCCTAGTTTGTTGAGTGTTTTTTAGTTATGAAAGGATATTGGATTTTGTCAAATGCTTTTTCTGAATATATTGATATGATCATGTGTTTTTTGTCCCTTATTCTATTAATGTGATGTATTACATTGACTGATTTCAGTCTGCACATTTCAACTGCACATTCCTAAAATAAATCCCATTTTGTCACAGTGTTTAATTCTTTAAAAATTTTTCTTATCATTTATAATTTACTTTGACACTTGATGCTTGATGAGTTTTTGTTTGTTTTAATGTTCAATACTCTTGTGTATGCATAAAAAAAGGAAAATATAAGGGAAATAAATCAGTTATTTCCCAACCTTTTTCACATTTAAACTCTGCCTCTTCTGTATCCTTTTGACTCAGAATCAATAGTTTGTGTTTTCCTACGCATTAAATCCTCCATCCAACTACAGTATCCGTTCTTCTGCCGCAGTTATTCTGCTATTGATTCCTCCTAGTGTATTTTTCATTTCAGTTATTATATTGTTCATCTCTGTTTGTTTGTTCTTTAATTCTTCTAGGTCTTTGTTAAACATTTCTTGCAACTTCTCTATCTTTGCCTCCATTCTTTTTCCAAGGTCCTGGATCACCTTCACTATCATTATTCTGATTTTTTTTTTCTGGAAGATTGCCTATCTCCACTTCGTTTAGTTGTTTTTCTGGGGTTTTATCTTGTTCTTTCATCTGGTACATAGCCCTCTGCCTTTTCATCTTGTCTATCTTTCTGTTAATGTGGTTTTCGTTCCACAGGCTGCAGGATTATAGTTCTTGCTTCTGCTGTCTGCCCTCTGGTGGATGAGGCTATCTAAGATGCTTGTGGAAGCTTCCTGATGGGAGGGACTGGTGGTGGGTAGAGCTGGGTGTTGCTCTGGTGGACAGAGCTCGGTAAAACTTTAATCCACTTGTCTGCTGATGGGTGGGGCTGAGTTCCCTCCCTGTTGGTTGTTTGGCCTCAGGCGACCTAGCACTGGAGCCTACCCAGCTCTTTGGTGGGGCTAATGGTGAACTCCAGGAGGGCTCATGCCAAGGAGTACTTCCCAGAACTTCTGCTGCCAGTGTCCTTGTCCCCACGGTGAGCCACAGCCACCCCCCGCCTCTGCAGGAGACCCTCCAACACTAGCAGGTAGGTCTGGTTCAGTCTCATATGGGGTCACTGCTCCTCCCCACGGGTCCTGATGCACATACTACTTTGTGTGTGTCCTCCAAGAGTGGAGTCTCTGTTTCCCCCAGACCTGTCGACATCCTGCAATCAAATCCCGCTAGCCTTTGAAGTCTGATTCTCTGGGAAATCCTCCTCCCGTTGCCGGACCCCCAGGTTGGGAAGCCTGACATGGGGCTCAGAACCTTCACTCCAGTGGGTGGACTTTGGTGGTATATAATTGTTCTCCATTTTGTGAGTCACCCACCCAGCAGTTATGGGATTTGATTTTATTGTGATTGCACCCCTCCTACCATCTCCTTGCAGCTTCTCCTTTGTCTTTGGATATGGGGTATCTTTTTTGGTGAGTTCCAGTGTCTTCCTGTCAATGACTGTTCAGCAGTTACTTGTGATTCTGGTGCTCTCGCAAGAGGGAGTGAGCACGCGTCCTTCTACTCTGCCATCTTGAACTAATCTCCCTGTTCAGCTGATTCTTATGTAGATTTCCATATGCTTCTCCTGTTTTCATCACACCTGCTCCCTCACTTTCAAAGGTATTTAGTGCCCCCTTTCCTAAGGCTTTCTTGGGGTCTAGAGTATCGATCATTTGTTTTCTGTACTTTTGTTTACTATGCCCATCTATTTTCTAGCATCTGAAATGTATTTCTGCCTTCTCTTCTGTACTTACTGTTCATGTGAGTTTCCACTTTTCTTATTCCTCAACCACAACTTTATTGGAACTTTGGAGGGAGTGGAGATAAACCTGAGTTTCTTTTTATTTATTTTTCCCCAACTTTATAAGGAATAATTGACAAATATAATTGCATATATTTAAAGTATACAATGTGAGGGGTTGATATACATTATGGAACGATTACTGAGTTATATTTATATCTGATGGCCTCAGAGGCACTGAAAGTACTTCAACAAGGTGACCAACAGAAGAGATTCTGAGCCAAGGGGATTCCACTGGTTTCCTGATTTTCACATTGGAATGTTCCTGTTGTGAAACAGTACAGCTTCGTGTTCAGAGCATGGACTCTCCAACTTACTATGTAACCTCTGAGCATAAGTTGCCTCGGAATGCAAATGTATATAATAATCGTACCTACCTGTTAAGGTTCTTTTGATGGCTAAATGACTTAATGCCTATAAAAGCACTTAGGACAGTGCCAGCCACAAAATAATCATTCGATATGTATTGGTGTTTATTACCATTACCACAGTGCCCCGAAAACAGCAGTTATGTCTATCTTCAACCAATCCTGTGGTAGAAACTCTAGGTAGAGTCATGAGATTCACTGTCATTTGTACTGTGAAGTTTTAAACACTCAGACTATCTCACCTCGTTTTATTTGGTGCCTAATTTTCTCATATCCATAGTTACACATTTAAGTAACAGCAATGGGGGAAAGATATATAGTCAATTTTCTTTCCATTTAATTTTTTTTCTAATCAGTTCACTATGTATCTATTGACTATGCAAAGCACTGAGTTAGGTATACTGGAGGACAGAAAGATTTATAATAGGGACTATCTTCTAGGAGTATACATGTAATGATAACATAACAGGTGAAAACTATATTTCATAAAAGATTTAAGTTACATTTCATGGAGAAAATGGAAAAGATGGTTAAAGGTATATTGGATTCTTAAAATATAATTGAAAAACTGAGTCATAATATTTCTATTGAAATCATTCCTGAATTATTTAAATAAACCATTTAACACCAGGGATGGGCTTGCCATGAAGTGAATGGAACTTTAGAATTCAGGGACCCTCATTTACATGGGGCTCCTAACAGGCCCTATGAGGGGTTCCAAAAATGTGTTCACCAAGTCGCATGTTTATATAAAATTTGGAGAAGTAAGATGGTTTAAAAACGGTCTCTTTAAACTCTGACTTACGTTTCGTCACTCTTGCCCTTGTGGCAGGTGGCACTGGAGTGACTGTGAGCATTTTGGGACCTCTACAAAGGAGAACTTCAGTGGAGAATGTATTTCATTTGGGCTTAGTAGGATATATATTATGTGGTTCACAATCAATTCTGGTGTAGGAACAGATTCCAAAATACTTGCACATCTTGCTGCATGAACCCACTCTGTGAGGTGGCGCAAGTGGTATCAGAGGGCCTATTTATAGTATGAACATGCCCTACAGCTCTCAGTACAGGAAGTATCAGGATAATGGGGAGAAAAAGGTTTGAAATATTTGCAGCCAGGAGGCAGGTTGTGGAAATTTCTTCCAGTCATCAGTGTTGTAAAATTATAAGCAGTGCTTTCAATTTTCATGGAGTCTAGTCAAAACAATGCCACCTGTCAGGAATATACTCAATAATGCAGCAAACACCATTACCAACATATCACAAATTTTTAAAGGAGAATTGTGCATGAAATTTAATTTATCAGAATTATTTTGTTTATAGGGCCCACACCTGTCCTTCAAGGAGCCAGGACACCAGAATGTGTCTATCTGTTGTATGCATCCCAAGGTATTGGGCTGTATCTTAGCACATCTGATGCATCTTGCCCTGATGCAGTCTGGCATGTCCAGACAAATCAGTGAGCAAAACTGCCACTAAGGCCCCAAAACAGCCTGAAGACACAACACAAGTGTTCCAGTGACAAAACTCCTGATACCTGTTGATCAGTAAGTCAATGAATGCAACTGAAGAGTAATTCAATTACACAATTATGTAGCTCAATACATAATGGAGTCACACCTTTTAAATGCCTTTGATTTGTTTTTTCCTTGATTTCAGATTAATTTTGCATTTTTATACTTATTGATTGTACCAAAATAAAAGTATTATAGAGGTGTGGGAGGCAGTTAATTAAAGTTTTTGTGCTATCTTGTGTATGTATGTTTGTGGTATTTGTCAGCTTTTTAAAATTTGCAAGTTTTGTAATTTTTTTCATTTTCTAAATATATATTCACACATAAATTGTACATACTGGATCCTACAGCCTAGGGTCATGGCAAGGTTGACAAGATTTGTATAGGCACAGCCCTTAGTGCAATGCTTATCACACAAGGAGTTCTCAAAAAGTCCTGGCTCTCAGTGTTATTTAAAAGTAACCAGCAGGGTGCCTGACACAGAGCAGGGTCTAAGACCTATCTTCTTCCTTTCTTCACCACTTTTAAAAACTCACGTAACTGCCGTGGAACCCAGTGGCTTCACTGAATTACAATAACTACCAACCAACAATAAGCACTATGTGGCTTTTCATATTTTTCACCTCTAACGTGCCCGATAATGTGGATATGGCCCAGAACTTGTAGGCTGGAAAAGGCAAATATCATCCTAAATATTAGAATACTAGAATAGGAAGTATAACCTCAAAGCTTTACAGGAAGGTCAGAGGGAACACACACCCAAGAGCCGTACATACTTCAATAGAGTCGTCAAAAAATAAATAAATAAACAAACAAAAGAGGTAACCAATGTCCTATTATTTATTCACCATCTTGCTTTTTTCCTTTTTTAAAGTTTTCCCCTTTCTTTTCTCTCTCCATACTAGTTCTAATATTTCCTTTATTATTCTTTTAAAATACGTGTACTATTTTTACCCCAGTTATTTTTGTCTATATTGTTACCATTTTAATTCTTTTTTCTTAATTTTGAATTGTGCTTTAATTTCCCCCATATACACTTTTAGTTCTTCTCCATATTGGGGTACTTAGGATATCTTTTGTAGTCTTTTTATTTTTCACTCCAACTCTTTCATAACTGCCTTTCCATTGCCCCCCTCTCATATGTAATGTCCCCATATCCCACGCCATTCCAACTCTGCTTTCTAGCATCTTCCGCTGCACTGTTTCATAAAAAAGCCCTGTAGGAAAAGGTAACTGCTTTGCGAATTGCTAATCCCTAAAGCCAATGGGAAATTTTGGAATTTCCTATTAGTCTCAAGACTGAAATCCTACCTCAATCAGAGATAATTATCATACTAAGCAAGAGAATTTCAATAGTCTTCTCAAATTGACCCCAAAGATGCCACCTGCAATGCTGCTGCCTCATTCAGCTTTAGCCACTTTCAATTAACTGAACAGCATAGAGCACTCCCAAGGGATTAGGAGCAAACAAAATCCGAATTACAAACAAGCAGAGATAGCTGAAGCAATTAAGCCCTTGGTGGCTTAACTCCAGGATGCCCAGAAGTCTTGTTCAAGGCCAAGGACCCAATTGCGATAGGTGCTATATTAAATCAGTCCAGTCCCAGGAAGCAGCTAATAACTGATAAATTTGGGCTCTGCAGACATTATATAATTAATAAGAGAAAAAAGCGGGCAGGGGGACTTGTGGCCTGAATAATTTGATTTAGCACTCTCTACAGCCCACTTCCACAAGGTAATGTCCAAATCTGTACTTTACTTTGCAAACATGACCTCATTTACTTCCTAGCACAACACAATACTCTACTGTAAAACTGCATTATATATAATTCCTTAAGACCCCATCAGATAATCTAAGCCAAGCAGCTCTTTAAATGAATTATATCACCAGCAGAACTAAGTGGGTCTCATTCATGGAACTGGACAAACGTAAAGAAGAGCCAGTGGCTGGGGGGGAAGACAGGGGAAGGAGAGCAGAAGCTGGAAAAACTAAACAGAAAAGGAAGCAAGGAAGTGTGTGTGTGAGTGGTTGAAGTAATGGAGTGACTCTAAAAAAACAGTCCCCAGAGTGAATCCCCATAGTGGTGCATATCTGATAATGGGGTCAAAGAAGCATTTCAAAGGTGCTTACGTTCTGACTCAGCACTGGATTACAGAAGTCTCTGCCAAGCTTCTTCCAGGAGAAGGCAGATGCTAAGTCCTAGTTCCTCCTTCACTGCTTCCCCTCACTCTTCCCCCTCCCCTCCTATCATCACAGAGCAGCACAGAAGGAGAGTTCCGGGACTAAAGAGGCTTATCTGTACTAGCAGCTTATCTATGGCTAGCAGTAAACCTTGAAGTTAAAACTAAAGGAATTCTAGCCCTCCTGACATTTCTCTTTTTTTCAAAGCTATTCCAATTACTTGGAGTTTCTTTTCCCAACTTACGCAGTCTGATCAATCAAACAAGCGGTAAGTGCAAATTCAGGCCCTGCTGTGCTCCAGAGACCATGCAAGGCCTGAGGACATAAACATAAAGATACTCTCCCTGATACCAAAGAACTTACACCACTGTTGAGGATATAAAGCCTAAACGTCAAAGGACCGAAAAGAGCTAGACATCAACTGGTGCACGTTGAATTACAGTGCAGATGAGTAGGCTCTGAGTTCAAAGGACAAAGAACTGAAGGGCTGGGTAGTTAGGCCCTTGAGGTGGAAGCAGAAACTGGATATGCTTTAATAGACAGAGTGGGGGAGGACAAGAAGTCAGAAAAGGTTCATGGCATGAGCATAACCACTTGAAAAATAAGGCTGACCTTTGGAGGGAGTAAACCAGCCTGGTGTGAGGAAATTCCTAAGGTATTGATGGAAAATTGAAGGAAAATTCAACTCCACCTCTAGAAGCCTTTAGACCTCAATCTAAAGAATTTGGACCTTTTTCTGCTAGATGTGGGAAAACAACAGTGTGTTTAAAGAAGGACTAGCTTGCTCAGTTGTCTGTTGATGAATACATGAAGGTACCGTGGACAAAACAACGCTGCCTGTCATTTCAGTAAACAACAAATGTTGCCCACCATCAAGCTATCAGCCACTGCAGCTGCCCCTGATGGTGAGACCCAAGGGGAATTCAGGATGGAGGAAAACAGGATACCAGACCTGGAGAGTTAAAATGAAAATCAAATTTCAATGAACCCAGACTCTCACATCCTCCCATACATAGAAAAGCATGAAAATCCTTAACTTGAGATGTCTGGTTTTTGTTATTAGAAGTAATCTTTTTGATGTTTGACTACATTTTTTGTTTTTTTGTTTCAGAAAAAAACTCCTTTATATCCCGGCTTCCCCTATACCTCTTTGGAACAGTTCCCCAGAGCATCTGAGAGGCTGTTTCCTGGACTATAGTCCTCAGTTAGGTCCCCAAATAAAACATAACTCTCAACATTTAGGTTGTGCTTTTTTTTTTTTTTCAATCGACAGTGTGCATGTGAAGGTATTTATTAATTTTCACTTAGTCCCTACCTTACTTCTGCAAAAGATTTAGCTTTATAAGAACAGAAATCTATACCATTTGGAAAAACAAGTG